>NC_056690.1:93755552-94113052 GCF_018350215.1 Panthera leo
GCGACGCCCTGGGTGGAGCTGTTGACCTGCTCCTGACAGACAGCAGGACGTCTGGCGCCAGGCCGTCTGCTAGTTCCCGAGCCGTTGGGTGTCCCAGGGGTGGCACAGCCCGTCACCCCGCGTGGAGGACGATCCACTTTGCACAGGGACACCTGCAGCCTCCAGCGAATGAAGCCTTTGCTCAGACTGCTGCCCGAAGCCGGGGAAGTGGCCTTTGTACCTTCTCGTGGGAGCTGACGAGTGTGCACCACTCGCGGGTGCCTCCGATTCCAGACAGAGCGGTGACGGGTGCAGACGGGAGCGAGCCAGGGCCTTTGATCGTCCGATGCTATCTTGCTGGCCAGTGCCTGGTCCACCGAAGAGTTCGTGAAAATTACAACAGGCAGCCGCCTGCGTCGCCCCAGAGGCCGCGGCTGCGCCTGGAGAGCCGCGAAGACCAACGTGAAAGACGCACACACAGTCGGCCGGAGCCAGCATGGGGACTGCGGGAGGTTCTGAAGGCCTCCTTCCCTGCTGGACGCCCGTCCCCTGTGGAAGCTCTGTCCCCCTCTGGACACCCCATTCTCCTCTGGATACCACCTCCCCCGCTGGACGCCCCCTCCCCCTCTGGACACCCCTCTGGACATCCCGTTCCCCTGTGGACATCCCATCCCCTCTGGACACGCCCTCCCCCTCTGGACGCCCAGGGACACTCCCGGGGACGCTCTCCATCTGTTGGTCGGTGTTTGCTGCCTGTGCCTGGTCCCTGAGGGCACCTCTTCTGCCCCCATCATCAGGGCCTGTGCTGCCGGGCAGGTCCTCGGGGTGGGTGAGGTGACCTCATGGTGGCTGTGTCACAGGGCGGAGGTGGAGCCTGGGCAGTGCCGCGGGTGCCCTCAGGCCCGCCCTGCCCACGTCCCCTCCTCATGCACCTTGTCTGCCCCGACCAGGTGCTCTGGCACACTCACCGAGCGTGCGGCTCTCACGTCGTGCCCCGTGGGCGGGACGGCGAGGACGTGTGTCTGCCGTGAGCTGTCCTTCTGGGAGCTTCTCGGAGAACCGGCGGCCCCGGCCCCCCTGCACATTTGGAAGGACTGGTGGCATTTCTGTGCGCCGGTCACTCTCGTCCGCGGGCTATAATGTGCGGTCGGGACAGGTTGTTCAAGAAGCAGGACCCCAGCCTGCAGGCTGCGGGGCCTGAATTCCTCGGGAAAGGCCTCGGCCCGGGTGTCAGGTGGCACCAGCCGCACACGGTCCTTACAGCAGATGCTGGGCGGAGTGTAGACGGTGCTCACAAGCTGCCAGGGAGGAGGGTGCCGGGGTGCGGGAGTGACTTAGCACTCAGCACCCGGCGTTCCCATCGTCTGTCACAGAGCGGAGGGGGCGGGGGCGCGGAACGACTTAGCACTCAGCACCCGGCATTCCCATCGTCTGTCACGGAGTGGAGGGGGCGGGGGCGCGGAACGATTTAGCACTCAGCACCCGGCGTTCCCATCGTCTGTCACGGAGTGGAGGGGGCGGGGGCGCGGAATGACTTAGCACTCAGCACCCGGCGTTCCCACCGTCTGTCACGGAGCGGGGTGGGGGGGGGGGTGGGCGGGGACGCGGACCGACTTAGCACCGAGCACCTTTCCGTTTGAATCAGCCTTTGCTTATAAAAATCTAACCGGTTCTGAGCAGTCTGCGTGCAGGGTGCTTGACGGGGGACCTTGTTCTGTCGCCAGCTACACGGCTACTTGGAGAACGAGCCGCTCACGCTACAGCTGTTCATCGGGACCGCTGACGACCGCCTGCTGAGACCCCACGCCTTCTACCAGGTGCATCGGATCACGGGCAAGACCGTGTCCACCACCAGTCACGAGGCCATCCTGTCCAACACCAAAGTCCTGGAGATCCCGCTGCTGCCGGAGAACAACATGAGAGCCATGTGAGCTGCGCCCGCGGGGCTGGGGTGCTGGGGGCCGGCTCGGGGGTGTGGCCTGCGTGCCCTTCGCTGCTCTGCATCTCTGCGCTCGGCTTAACACCTGGGCAAACCCCAAACACTTGTGGCGGTGGATTTGCTCCAGGGCGCCGGGCGCCGCGGGCCTTGCACTTGGACGGTTCGGTCCCCCGCCGTCAGTGTGCCCTCGTGCCTGATTCTCCTCCTGAGCGCGACGCCCGTTCATGCCTGAACACGGCCACCACCAAGGTGCACGGGCCAAGGGGCAAAGTCAGGCCTGCTCGCTAGTTCCGAGGGACTGACCCGTAAACTGAGGACTGACCTCCTGCGGGAGTAGGGCCTCCGTTCACAGCCTCCCGTCCTCCTCCTGCCCGCACGTGGCTCCTAGGGTCTCGCGCGGACGGTGGGCCTCTCGAGGGCAGGGTGGGACGCCCTGGGCCTTGCCCCGGGGACCGAAAGACGGTCTGACCCTTGTTTCCGGCAGCGTGGACTGCGCCGGGATCCTGAAGCTCAGAAACTCGGACATCGAGCTGCGCAAAGGGGAGACAGACATCGGGAGAAAGAACACCAGGGTGAGGCTGGTCTTCCGGGTCCACATCCCGCAGCCCAACGGCCGGACGCTGTCCCTGCAAGTGGCCTCGAACCCCATCGAGTGCTGTGAGTAGCGGAGCTGCCCCCGTGCCACACGCCCTCCCGTCTGTGACCTCGCACAGACTTTTCCCATCAAGTGTGTCCGTACCGATGTGCAGCCACTCTGCTCCCCGCCTCTCGTGGGTCGTCCCCCGAGGCCCTGACCTCTCTGGCATTCAGGTTCACGGGCTCTGCCCACCCCCCTCCTCGCACCCACGGGGATCACAGAGAGGAGAGTTTGTCCTGAACCCCTGAGATGGGTGCTCTCGCCCCATTCGAGCAAATCCCTAGTGTTTCGGAAACCTGAACGGTGGGGTTGGGGCATCTGGTCCACTGGGCTGAGCAAACCTGTTTCTCAGCCCTTGTGTGACAAGCCCATCTTCCCCGGCAGCTCCTGGCTTTCCCTCGTCTTGTCTTCTAGCCTTGGGCCTGAGTCCTCTGCTCCTGCGGGGGCTCGGCCGCGGCAAGGGGTCCGGGTCCTCCGGCAGATGAGGTCGTCGGTGGGCGCCCCACGAACGCCTGTCCTCAGCACGGCTTCTTTCCTGGGCCTGGGGGTGGGTCACCAGGAAGCATTCTGTAGGCCTGCCACAGCCACTGGCCGCTGCCGGAACGTCACCTTTCCAGGGCCCCTCTTCTCTCACCCGGTCGTGGCTGTCGCAGGACACTCACCTGTGTCCCTGGCTCACCTGCCCGCCCGTCTCAGTGGGGGTGTCTGTGTTTGGCTCCCTCGCCTCAGCCCCCGGGGACCCCGTCCCCCTGATGGCCGTCTCATGACCCCTGTGTGGAGCCCCACGGATACCTGTCCCCACGCCTTGGCGTGGCCTGTGGGTTAGCTGCAGGCGGCTCTACGTGTCTGAAGTGTGGCCTCCTCCCTCGGGCCCACTGGTTGGGTGAGAATGCATAGTGGCCAGGGAAGTGGCCACTATTTCTGCCCGGAACAGCCTCGGTGCCCCCACCGCCCCGCGTCCTGTGCTTTCCAGACGGCCTGACTCCCCGCGCTCAATGCCTTGCTGCCTGGCCTTGTCCCAGCAGACCCCGGCCTCTCTTGTCCGCCACTCCTGGCTGTGACAGGGCCTCCACCGTGAGACCCCACTCCTCCGTTCGTGCTGGGCCCGCGCCCCCACGGCGCCCAGGGTGGGGTCTCGTGGCTCCCAGCTTCCAAAGCCCACACCCCGTTCCCACCATGACAGGGTGTCCCGAGGGGGGGTTCCTTACCCGGGGCGGTGTGTCCTATCCAAGCGGAGGCCGGGGTCACCCTGGGGAGCCGGCACGTTCACCGCACGGAGGCGTGCACTCAGACTGCACGTGTGCCCGCGCACCACTGAAGTCGCGATCTTGGCGCACACACGAGCTGATGCGCCTTCGCCCTTGTGTGTGCGTCATCAAGCAGACCTGCCCCGGAGCAGCGGCCGTGGGGGCGACCAGCTGTCGCGTGCGGTCGCCCTGTGCTCCGAGTGCGTGACGCCCCCGCACCAAACCCCAAGGAGCCCGCGGGAAGGGCCCGTTCCTGACCAGCCGGCCGACCCTGGGGCGCCCTCCCGGGGCTGTGGCACGAGGTGGGGCCGGGGCTCCAGCTCATTCCCCCTGTTGTGACCCCGCGCAGCCCAGCGGTCGGCCCAGGAGCTGCCCCTCGTGGAGAAGCAGAGCGCGGCCAGCTGCCCCGTCCTCGGTGGGAAGAAGATGGTCCTGTCCGGCCATAACTTTCTGCAAGACTCCAAGGTCATTTTCGTGGAGAAAGCACCAGGTATCTCCTCTATAACAGACTGTCTGCGTGTTTCCCGCTTTTGCCGCCGGGGTGGGGGGTGGCTCCCGGGGGTGGAGCGGGGCCGCTCTGGGGTCTCCACGCCGCACAGCAGGAGCAGATCACCGAGCTCTGGGTCAAGGCCTGTCCTTAACGCGGCCCACATCAGCGGGTGTGGGGCCACCCCTGCTCGCTGGCCGTGGCGGCCCCTTGCCCTCGGCCTGGCCCGGACACACGTCTGCTTCCTGGCTTCGGGTGGCTGCTGCTCAGGCCGTCTCGGGAGGCGCTGTTCTGCCCTGTGTAGATGATGGCTTCTCGTGTCAGAATCGCCGCCTTGGGAGGTGAGCGTCCTGATGCTCAGTGGCCGCGGCGGCCGTGGGACCCGCACTTGGCTCGGCGGCCTCCCCCCACCCCCGTGGCGTCCTTCAGGCCCCAGAGATGCAGAGGCGGGTGCTGCTGTGGGCTCCCAGCCGTGGTGTGGTGTGTGTGTGTGTGTGTGTGTAGACTGCTGGGTGGCAGGTGTAGACCTCCGGGTGCAGAGCGGAGCCCAGGTGTGCGGCAGGGCGGATGCAGGTGTGTGCACGCCCGCCCCGCCCCAGGAGAGGCCTCTGGGCACTCATGAGAGTAAAGCAAGGGGGGGGGGGG
This sequence comes from Panthera leo, assembly GCF_018350215.1. Taxonomy (NCBI): domain Eukaryota; kingdom Metazoa; phylum Chordata; class Mammalia; order Carnivora; family Felidae; genus Panthera; species Panthera leo. Next base: position 93,760,487 of record NC_056690.1, read on the forward strand.
GCAGGTGACAGTGCGTGTGGCCGGTCCCTCCGGAAGCTCTGGGCAGCTGTGGTTTGGAGGCCGGTCCCCATTGAGCTGGCCAGGCAAGTGCCCCCCACGGTGCTGCCACCGCTGGGCTGCAGGGGGCCGCGCCCCCGCTCAGCGTTTTCCGGAGAGCATGGCTGCAGGACCCACGCTGATGCCGAATCCACAGCGGTGCCCGGTGTCCACAACGGGGTCTTGATTTTGCGCAGGAGGCTTAAGTGCCTCCATCAAAACGGGCCGGCGGGTCCTGTGTGCTCAGCTTGTGCCCGTGTAATCACGCACGTGATTGGAAAATGTTGTGAATTATGGAGAAAATCGGACCAAATGTGGTGATGATGATGAGAATTTGCATCGCTGGACACTGTTTTTCGGAGGAGGCTAATTTTGAAATGATTTAACCTTTTGAGCTTAAACACACGAACAAGTACGCGTGGGGGAGGGTCGCCAGGCGCCGTGCGGCGACTTGGCCTGAGTCACTGCTTTTCTGGCTGCTGCACAAGTCCACGCGGCTTTCTTCCTCCTTCCTGAACAGTCGTCACCTTGGCGCCACGGTGGGACCTTCGGGCGCCTCCTGGGTGCTCCCCGCCTGGTGGGCACCGTGTGGCTTCTTTGGCGGGGCGGGATTCACCTCCCGCCCGTCCTGATCAGCCCCCGCGTGCGTGTCCACTCCAGGGCCTCACGTGCCACGTGGAGGCTGGCTGCATGGGGCCCTCCCCCTCCCCCTCCCCCTCCCGTGGCAGCCGGCGAGGCGTGGGTGTGGGTGGTGACGTGGTCACAGCTCGTGGCCACCACCGGCAGGTGTAAACACTGCTTTCACGTCTGGACGCTGTCGGTGGCTGCGTGTTCGTATTTAAGAAGATGGTTTGCGTGTTCACGCGTGTATGTGAAAGTCATGTTTTCAAAAGAGAACGTTCTTTCACCTTTGACTCCAGGCACAGGTGGCCCTCGTGCCACTCCTAACGCATCCTGACGCCCTCTGCAGCCGTAACTGGGCTTTTCTTGGTTGATTTTTTGGAGATACCGCTAAAGCCAATTTAGGTTAGGGCCGAGCTGTTCTCTAGGCTTCTGACGAGGTCACTGCCCTGTTGTGAAGTTCAGTCCCTAAACCACCAAGGCCAGAATGTGAGCGGAGAGACCTTGTTGTGGGAGTCCTGAACGCGGGCCCTGTTTTCCCAGCTGCTGGGGTGTCTCCGGGGCGCCCCCAGCCCCCGCACCAGCAACCCAGACCTTTCTGAGGGTTTCACGGGGCAGTTCCTGCCTGGAGGGCCAGCCACAGCGGCTACGCCTCCATGAGAGAAGGGGGTCGGAGAAGGGTCTCGTGGCACCTGTGGCCAGAGCAGCAGTCAGTGCACGGGAGCCAGGAGTCCCAGTAGGCGGCTCTGGGCCTCCGGTGGGCGTCAGCGGGTCCCTCGGGGCGGCCCAGGCAGGATGAGGGGCTGCAGGGACATCAGGATGTGTCACACAGGACGTGACAGCACAGAGCTCTGGCTGTGTACGTGATGGTGCTTTCCAGAAGAGCCCTGTAGTTTTTTTTGGGGGGGGGGGGGCCCTTTACTGTGTTTCGCAAAAGGTCCCGGGGTTAGAAGAGCCTTTCCTTTGAGGACTGGGGTCAGTGGCTGTGGCTTGCACGTGAGACGGTGCTGCTGAGCGTGTGGACACCTGAATGCACTTACCCAGCGGGGCCGAGAGTCCAGTGCTGGGTGCCTGCATCGAGGGCTTGCCTGCGGACATCGTGGACATCCCTGTGCGGGAGTGAAACGCTGACCGGCCCTCCCCCCACATCCCTGGCAGCGAAGATCTCTGCAGCTGCCCTCAGCGGTGCGGATCAAGCATGTATTTGTACACGCGTGTGAACGTTTGAATCAGCCCAGGGGACCCTCTCATGCTCCACACGTGTGAAGACGTCGCGTGGAACGTGAACTCGCTCTGCTCTGGAGGCAGGGCTGAGGTGCCAGAGCCGAACGTGTCACTGGTTTGGATGTGCCAGATCACGTCCCTGACACCGGGGCTGCAGGTGGCTCCGAGCGGGCTCCTGCCTGTTCCGTGGTGATTCCTGAAAACCGCAGACAGAGCCTGTTTCGGCTTCTTGGCCGCACAGCAGACCTCACCCAGACTTAGAGGCTTCAAGAACAAGCCCTTCCTTTGCTGGCAGTTGTGTGGACTGGTCTCAGCCCGTGGCCTCTCCCGTGGCCCCCGTGAGCTGGCAGGTCGGCTGTGTTCTGTCTGCACGGTCTCGGGGCCCTGCCTGGCGTCCTCAGCTGCTGCCACGCCCACACGTGGGGCCTCTGAGGTGTAAACGTGGAAGCCAGTTCATCGGGCCACGGTGTGAGCGCCCTTCAACGCTGGATCGCTCCCTCGAAACCTCTTCGTGGGGCGCTCAGACGCCCCCCCCCACAGGGCCCCAAGCCCCAGGTGGCTCTGCTGTTCTCTCCCATCAGCGGCTCCTCCTGAGCTGAGCCGCCGACCAGTGGGCACTCTGGGAGGCGGCACGCGTCCCACACCTGCTCCCGGCTGGGGGATGGGCAGAGGGGCTCTTGATGGGTGCACCCGGTGGACTGGATGGTCCGTGGGGGCGGCAGCCGCCCCCACGCCCCTTCCGGGCCCCTCCAGCAGTGGGCAGGGAAGGCGCTCAGCGGGCGGTGAGCCTGAATCCCCGGGCCCCGCCCCCGGCTGCACCTACACACGCCCCTTTGTGATCCTCACCAACCTGCTTCTGAACACCCCTAATCCTGGTGCTGTTGTGAACAAAGTCCTTTCGGGGGTCCGGGTTCAAGGTGAAAAGGCTTGTGGGAGGGAGGGGGCTGCGGGGTCAGCACACCTCCCTCCCACGGGTTGGAGATGTGCCCGTTTGCTCCAGAAGTAGGAAAGTGGCCACTTTGCTGTAAGAGGCTTCTTTGGGCGCATCCTGGGGGCTGAGTGTGGAGGGGGAAGTGTGGGCCCCTGAGCTGTCCATCCTGGGCCTGTGTGTGTGTGCATGTGGCACGGCTCACTCCTCACCTGTGCCTCCCGGACGCTCTCAGACCATCGGCACAGACGATTTCGTGTTCACAGGCGAGGCTTCAGGCCGTGGCCCAGAGCAGCGGAAATCTCACCTCCCAGCAGAGGGGGTGTGGGGGCCTTAGGTGATGTTTCTTGTTAAGTATGCACCCGGTCGCAGCACAGGCCTGGACTCCAGCGGCCAGTTTAGGAGTGGTGTGTGCAGGGTGTCTGTGTCAGGGCGTGTGTGAGCAGGTGTGCGTGTGTCAGCGTGTGTGAGTGAGCAGGTGTGTGTGTCAGTGTGTGTGAGCCCGTGTGTGTCAGAACGTGTGTGAGCCCGTGTGTATGTGAGCAGGTGTGTGTGTGTCAGCGTGTGTGAGTGAGCAGGTGTGTGTCAGGGTGTGTGTGAGCAGGTGTGTGTGTCAGTATGAGTGAGCCCGTGTGTGTCAGGGCATGTGTGTGAGCAGGTGTGCGTGTGTCAGCATGTGTGAGTGAGCAGGTGTGTGTCAGGGTGCGTGTGAGCAGGTATGTGTGTCAGCGTGTGTGAGTGAGCAGGTGTGTGTCAGGGTGCGTGTGTGAGCAGGTGTGTCAGTGTGTGTGAGCCCGTGTGTGTCAGAACATGTGTGAGTGAGCCCGTGTGTGTCAGGGTGTGTGTGTGTGAGCAGGTGTGTGTATGTCAGTGTGTGTGAGCGAGCAGGTGTGTGTATGTCTGTGTGAGCGAGCAGGTGTGTGTCAGGGTGTGTGTCAGTGTGAGTGAGCCCGTGTATGTCAGGGCATGTGTGTGAGCAGGTGTGTGTGTGTTAGCGTGTGTGAGTGAGCAGGTGTGTGTGTCAGCATGTGTGAGTGAGCAAGTGTGCACCGGGGTGTGTGTGTGTGAGGTGTGTGTGTCTGTGTGTGAGCTCGTGTGCGTCAGAACGTGTGTCAGTGAGCAGGTGTGTATGTCAGTGTGTGTGAGCCCGTGTGTGTCAGAATGTGAGCCCGTGTGTGTCAGAGCATGTGTGTGAGCAGGTGTGCGTGTGTCAGCGTGTGTGAGCCCGTGTGTGTCAGGGCACGTGTGTGAGCAGGCGTGCGTGTGTCAGGGTGTGTGTGAGTTCACGTATGTGGTCTGTGGGTGTGGGTGTGAGGGGGGGCGTGTGTATGTGACGAGCCTCCTGTTGTCCTGGGGTGTGGCCGCCCCCCCCCCCCCGCCCCCGACCGCACAGCGTGGCAGTGACAGTGTCGGGAGCCCCAGGTGCCCACCGCTGGGCAGAGCCTGCAAGGTCGTGTTCCGCTCCCTCTGGCGGTGGCGGCCATGCCTCCTCCTCTGCCCTGCGCTGTGGCCATGGCTGCGGGGCTTCTGGTCCCACTAGCTTGGTGTGTTGGTTCTGAAGCGTTTCCGGAAATTTCCCAGGTACGGACGCCTCCAGCTGGCGGTGCGGCTCGCGTGCCCGCAGGTCACGACTTGGCGAGAAAGAAAAGGGTCCCCTGGCGTGGATGTGGGAGGGACGGGACAGCCACTGCCACCTTGCTCCCCTGTGTCAGCGTGCCGAGGGGGTGATGCCAGGCAAGTGTTCTCGGGCGGCCTCTGCGGTGAGAGTCCCGCGGGCCCGGGGGCCCACGCGGGCACCGGTGTCCCCGCACAGCGTCACCTGTGACCGTTCCCAGGGCTGGTGGTTCTGGAAGCCGCCCGTCTCCGCTGAGCAGAAGGAAAGCGGCAAACCGGAGCGCCGTGCCACGAAGGGTTTTTCCTTACGCTGCGGCCTTGGACTCGAGTGCTGGCCCCACGGTTACGCTGAGACGTTTTGAGTGGTCTCAGGAGGGGCCCAGCCGGAGAGGAAAGTCAGCTGGGAGCGTGGCCGGTGCCACAGGACAGCCGGTCCCAGACTCACTCTTCTCCTGGCTCAGCTTCCCTCTGCTGATGTCCCGGGATGTGACCTGATGCCCGTGGGGAGACACAGCTGCAGCCCAGCCTGGCGGGCCTTCCATTCTCCTGCAGGGCTGTCCCTGTGGGGTCCCGCCATGGTCTCTGGGGTCCACACCCCAGGGATAGGGGCGGCCGGTGGAGGCTCGGTGTGACCTCTGTGCCTTCCCCAGTCCTTCCTGGGGCCTGGTGACCCCAGCACTGGAGGGCCCGTCCGCAGGCCCCCACGGGGCTCCCCAAGCCAGACCAGAGGCCTCGCGTCCCTGCCGTGAGAAGGTTGTCACCGAAACTTCTTTTCTCTGGGCTGGTGACCAGTCTTTCCCTGAGGTCTGTGCCAAACCACGCCCAGCCCCGCACCTCCGATTCGGCACCTCGGGGACATCCAGGACGTGGGCACACGTCCCTCTGAAGCGGGGAGGGAGGCAACTGGAGGCACCTGGGGGGCCCTCGGTCTTGGTGGGAAGGGGAAGGGCACGGGAGGGGGCAGGTGTCGAGGGCGAAGCTGGACGGAGAGGGACCGGCTGCCTCTGCTTCCTCCGAAGGCCGCCTTGGAGCGTGCCGCACGCAGCCCTTGCGCGACTTCTGTCTTGCGTTTGCTTTGTTGAGGTACAGCTCACAGAGCACACGGCTCAGCCACTTAAAGTTCAGCGGCTTGTGGTGTGTTCAGAGCCAGGCAGCCATCCCGCTAATTCCAGAAATTCCCCAAAGAGACTTCACCTGCTAGCCGTTAACCCCGTTCTCCCCAGCCCGGCCGCTTCGGAGCTGACTTCCGTCCCCGTGGCTCTGCCTGCTCTGGACGCCGCCCCGGAAGGACAGGGCCCTGCTGTGCGTAGCTCCTCGCGCCCACAAAGAGCACGCATCAGGACTCTGCCCCTTTTAAGGCTGGGTGGCTTCCTGTCTTGTGGATGGATGGCGTGCTTAGCCTCCTGCAGCGGCCGGACTCTGGGGTTGTGCCCACCTCTTGGCTCGTGTGCTCCAGTGACCGCCTGTGCACGCGTGGGCCCCCTTCCTGGGGCACGCGCCCAGGAATCCCACGTTCGGCCACGTGAGGAAAGCCCAGGCTGAGCCCCAGGCCGATGGGTGATTTCCTTCTCACTCTGGAGTCTTCTGCAGGAAGCAGACTGGTTGGAGCAGCTCTGGGGGCGCCCCAGGGTGTGAGGCCTGGAGGGGCTTGGGGGGCTCGGGGCGGGGGGGGATGAAGACAAGCTGTGTGGGGACCCTCCCGCTGACCAGAACAACCCCGGAGCCCCCCGCCCTGGCCGGCCCCGACTGCTCCGGGGTCAGGGTGCCGTCTCCCCCGTGGCGCCCACGGGAGTGCAGAGGGGCCTCCTGTTTGCGCCCCCCGCTCGCTGCCTTTCCTGCCAGCCGGCAGCCCGGGGACAGGGCGCTGTGGTGCTGGTCCGCGCCTGTCTGGGCTGAGCCCGCTCCCAGAGCCGGCAGCCGGGCACGGGGGGGACGTGTGCGCGGCCAAGGGCCCCAGGGAACGAGGTCCCGCCACTCAGGTGCGGGGTCCTTCTGACGGGGGCTCCCTGCTGTTTCCATTCTGGCCATCGGCCAACGCTGTGACTCGGTCGAAAGCCAGTCACGGGCGTCTGCGCCTCCTGCGTGCCGGGGACTCGAGCGTGCCTCCGGAAAGCAGCCGCTGCTCCCGCGGAGGCCGGGGACCTCCACGTGTGGCCCCGTCCTCCCCGAGCCGCCCCGGGAGGTGTGTGACTAAGAGCCGCGCTGTGGAAGCCTCAGGGCGGGTGTGGTGGGGAAGCCTTTCCGATGACTCACGCGGCAGGGAGTTCCCTAATGGTTTGGAACATTTTTCCTTCTGGGCTTGCGCACAGTTTCCCCGCTGAGGCCTGCGGAGCTCTCGATAAGGCCGCAGCTCCGTGGCCGTGCGGGGCCCGCCTACCCCATGGAGGCTGAGGCTGTGCTCAGCCAAGGAGGACGCCCTGAGGCCGGACGGCAGGGCCCCACGCTCCCAGTTCGGGGGGGCGGGCGGGGGGGGGGACGACACCGGCGACGGGGTCCTGCTGGCACCCTGCCCCGGGGAACCTGTCCGTGACGATCAGCCACGCTGAGTGGCCGCGATGCTGCCATCCTGACACACGAGTGGACGGCCACTCGTTTAGGGCCCTTAGTGGAAACAGAGGGACCACGGCGTGCTTGTCCCCATGGGCTGTGATTCACACAGACACGAAGGCTCAGGGAAAACGGGGCCAGAGCCCTGGGCCTTGGAGACCGCTGGTTCCCGCCCTGCGGGGTCTCCAGAAGCCCGGCTTTAACCAGCGTGTCCGGACGGGCCTATGCTCTGTTAGCGAGTGACTCTCGGGATCGATGTCTGCGAGAGCTGACACGCGGCGTGCACGGTGGACCGTGTGGCTCGCCGACCCCGGGCAGCCGCTCTGACGGGGGGACCCTGCCCCTAGGCCCAGGAGGGGCTGGAGGAGGCCTCTGCCGGAGCGCTTTCTTGGCCGGCGGGCCCCACAGAGCCTTCCGTCAGTTTCCTTATTCGGATGAGCCTGCAAGGTGTTCACAGGGAGGCCGAGTCTGGTCTGACCCCTCCTAGAGGATGGATGGGGTGCTCGGCCCCCTTGTGGCCGTGTCCCTGGCCCGTCACGGGCCTCGACCTCCCTCCTGCCCCCTGTGTGCTCTCTGCGCCTCGACAGGAGGCCTGGACACACTCGAGAATTCCTCAGGGAAACTCGAGCCGTGGTTATCACCGACGGGCAGAGACTGGGCAGTGGCCAGGTTTGTCCCCGCTTGTGACTCCCACAGCTGTGTCCCTCTGAAGTTGTTTTAAGAGGCACAGGAACATAGGAGCTGTGCTTACGGGAAGAGTAATTTTGATTACCTTAAGCAAGCAGTGGGTGGGGACCCTGCCCACGGGGCCAAGGCCCGTCTGGCCTGCGCGGCCCGGACGAGCCTGCCCCGTCCCCGAGCTCGGCCCCTGGAGCCGCAGCCCTGGCTCACACAGCTCGGGACCTTCCGCCAGCTCAGGGACCGGGGTTCACAGAGATGCTTCCGCACCCGCGCCCTGGGCTCACGGGGCTCCAGAAAGTTAGCTGCTTTGTGGGTCTTGATGCCTTTAAGAACGGCAGAGTGTATTTTTAGTTTCCTGTTATGTTTTTCTGGAGGAGACGTGGATGCTGCTCCCTTGGGCCGCCGGTCTGCATTTTATCACCGAGTGGGTTCATCTGGTGGGTAATTTGTGCTGGGACTTCAGGCGTCCCGAGAGGCTGGTGTGGTCCTGGCACACAGACGCTGCTCCGGGCTCTGTGTGACTCACATTTCCTCCCTGTGTCTCCACCCTCCACCCCTGCCCGCCCGCACTGTGAGGCAGAAGAAGGAGATTTTGTCTACTTTATTGATAATTTCTGAATTGTAACGCACGTACATCTCTTCTTTGAAACCAGAATGGGAGCGGGAACTGCGTCCGGCTGTGACTGTTTGGGGACAGACTTCACAGGAGATGGGGAGGAGGGAGGTCTCAGCAGGAGACGGACAGCTGTTAATTCCCAGTAACCACCCAGCCGGGCCCCGTCGCGCTGGCCAGCCATCCAGGGGCTTCCAGAGGCCAAGAGCTTGGTTTGCAGTCGTTCCTGCCAGTGGGCTTCTCGAAGCTCCCTCCCTCCAGGCCCGGCCCACGGGACACCGGGCCCTTTCAAGGCCCATCGGGAGCCTTTCTACCTTGTTTTAAAAACACGCAAACGGCCACTGGGGCAAAGTTACAAATGCCGTGCTCTGTGTTTCTGTATCCCGACGTGGCGAGAAGCGGTCACAGAAAGGGTTCTCTCGCTCAGCCAGCCGCAACTCTGAGCAGAGGCGGGATTGTGGCTCCCGGGCCCCGACTCGTTACTCAGAGAAACTCTGCTCCCAGAACGCACGCGGTAACCAGGTCTGTGCTTCCCGCCGCTGCACCTGGAGCTGGAGCCAGCGGGTCTGAGAGCCAGGACACCGCCCGGGTCCGGGTCTGGAGACCACGCGCCGCCTACCGGGTCACCGGCACGTCCCCTGTGTTTACGAGCCCTCCCGTGGCTGCCGCGGGGCCGGGGCGGCGAGCCTGTGGACGCGGGCAGGGTGGGTTTTGGGGCGCTCGCTGCCCGGGGCTCCCTCCCGCAGAGCCCGGGATCTTCGGGCTCCACGAGGCTCCTCGCCCCCGCGTGTGGGCCTAGCGCGTCCTCTCCGGTGGCAGCGCTCACGCGACGTCTTGCTCTCGCGCGTTAGCAGCCAGCACGGTGCGAGCAGACGGGGCTGTGGTCTCCGGGGCGGCCCGCGCCTGGTGGAGGCAAGGGGATTGGGGTGGTGTGCTGGACAGGGCACGTGGGTAACGGCCTTCGTTCTGCCCTTCTCTTCCAGACGGTCACCACATCTGGGAGGCTGAGGCAAAGACGGACAGAGGCCTGTGCAAGCCGGTGAGTAGGGCTTCCTGCGACACGAGCCGCTGGAAACACCGGGGTCAGGGTGCGGCACGCGCCAACGGCGTGAAGGGCTTCCTGACACCAGTGCTCTCAGGACCCAGACCAGCCTGGGGCGGCACAGCGGGGTGCCCCGTAGGAGGGGACCCCGCCCGCACAGGGAAGCCTGGGACCCTCCGGCGCGGTAACTGCTCCCGGTCACGTGGCGGGCACTGTGGGCACGGGGCCTTCGCCACCCTCCTGCTGTCGTCGTCGCCAGGGGCCCGCACACAGTGCCGCCGCCGTCTGCCAGGAAGACCGGCTGTTCGGAGCCGCCGAGCGGGCGTCGCACCTGCCCGGGCTCGCCAGGCCGCGCAAAGCTCCAGCAGCGTCCTTGGCACGACCTCGTCTCCCGCCACTCGGTAGACTCTTGTTCTGAACATGAACTGGCTGGATGTGAAGGCGGGTCTCCGTGCCGCTGATTCCATTTTGCCAATCAGCTGGTGCGCTTGCGGGCGCCGGAAGGTGGCGGGGCAGGTGCCCAGGCCTCCCTGGTGCCGCCGCGAGGATCCCGGGCCGCAGACGCCCGGCACACCCACACGCACCCACACCGCGTTTCTCGGCCTCCTTGGCTCTGTTCGCACGTGTCGGTGCCCACGTGGTTGTTGACGGGGGACGTTTTCTGTCTGGGATCACGCAGCGGGTCCAGCTTTCTTACGGCTCGCGTTAGTGCGGCCCGTCTTCTCCGTCCCCGAACTTTCGTCCGTGCCTTTGTGTTTAAAGTGGTTTCTCGCAGACCGCAGGTAGCTGGTCTTACTTTCTGTCCACTCGGACAGCCTGCTAATTGGCGTATCTAGGGCGTTAGTGTTCTGAATGATTGCAGACGCGGTGGGATTAACGTCTGCCACGGAGTGTGTGTGTGCACGTGCGTGTGTGTGTGTGTTCTCTGTGATCCTAGAAGAGCAACAGTCTTCAGGCTGACGCAAAACACACTGTGGCCGCAGGTGACTGTCTGAAAAAATTCAGAGTTCTTCCAAGCTCAGTAGCTCTTGCCCTGGCCACGGGCACAGGTGTGTGGGCACAGGTGCCACGGGCACAGGCGTGTGGCCCTTCTTCTGACAGTGGGGGAACGTGGGGTGTCCACCTGTTCAGAAATCGTGTCAGGACAGTAACTTGCTGCTGTCTTTGGGCTCCCGGAGGCCCTGGCTGTTGGAGCCGGGGGACGGGGAGCCTTGGGTGGAGGGGTTTGCCGAAGCCGTCAGGTAACTGATCTCTGCCCTGCTGCTGGTGGGACCTGAGTCACTACTGGCGATGCCTGTCCGCCGCGGAGGCGGCTCTTTGACGGCGGCTTGGTTACCGCAGGCCCGGCCCTGGGTCCTCACGGGTGGCTCCATCGGGACGAAGCATCTTTTCTTGAGACTTAAGCCTCCTTTCCCAAAGCTCTGATCCGTTTACCAGAAGCCTGTCCAAGTGGTGTCTTGTGGAAAAGATTCCTCCCTGGTCCCAGGGAAACTTGTGCTCAGGACCTGGCTCCCCTTCGTGCTGTCTGGGCCTGGTCCCGCGCTTGGGACCGCACACAACGCGCACACGCACGCTCACGCACGTGCATGGGCTCCTTCTGGCCCCGGGGCATTTCTTGCTGCCTGAGGAGCCCTGAGCAAGCGCCGTGGGCTCCGGGCGCTGGGCTTCCAGAAGAGGGTCCCCCGGTGCAGCAGGCCCAGCAGCTGAAGTCCGCTCCAGACCACCACGGGCCTCGTGCGCACCTCCCCTGAGCAGGAAGAAGAGACCTGCAGAAATCCTGCAGCTTTCTCTATCAGGATCTTTCCTGCCACGTTTGTGGGAGGTTTCGTGTCACTGGGCTTTCTTTTGCACTTTGAACGGTTGCATGTTTTATTTATTTATTTTTATTTATTTATTTATTTATTTTATAATGTAGTAATAGAGTCTTTTTAACGTTTATTTATTTTTGAGAGAGACAGAGACAGCATGAACAGGGGAGGGGCAGAGAGAGAGGGAGACACAGAATCTGAAACAGGCTGCAGGCTCTGAGCGGTCAGCACAGAGCCCGATGCGGGGCTCGAACTCACGGGCTGTGAGATCATGACCTGAGCCGAAGTCAGATGCTTAACCGACCGAGACACTCAGGCGCCCCGGTTGCATGTTTTAAAGGGAGCTTAGCAGTTGACAGCTGCGCGTTCCAAAAGAAACGTAACAGTACGTGCGAATGATGACGTACTTTATCTCTTAACTGAGGTTTAATTTTACATATTATTTCTAATGACAAAAGGGTATTTATTCGTTGCGGAAATTTGGAAAATACAAAAAATGAGAAAGAGAATAGAAGCACCTTGTGTAATTTCACCACTGCTGACGTGTGGGCGTGTGTCCTGCCAGGCTGTTCCTGGTGTGGGTGTGCGTGTATTCACACACGTGTGCCGTGGCTGTCATATTGAATGTGCCTTCTGCACGAAGCGGGATTGTGCTGCACACGCAGTCTATACACTAGCAGGAGCCCTCAGCGGGGTTTCTTGCTCCGTGGGGTTCTGTGTGCCACCTGTAATGCCTGGTGTTTCTGTGGTGACACGTGTCCTGTGGCTGCATATTCCCCCTTCACCGTGCTCCCGGGAGGACGGTGTCGTGCACGTCCTGTTCGGAGAGGTGAAGCGTATCAGCCTGTGCCCGCATCAGAACGTGACCCCCAGTTGCCTCCAACTTACAAAAACCAAACCCGCAAAGCCCAACTGCTGACGAGGGCCTCCCTGCCTGGCACGCCCGCCCCTGCCCCACGTGACCCGTCACGGAGACTCCCGCTGACGCCTCTTTGTAGTCGTCTCCTCGGCGTCAGCGAGACCTCTTCCTTGCTTGTCTTCTCTTCCGTGGACGCTAGACTCCACTGTTGCCTCCACAGTGGCTCGCCCCCGGTGGGCGCCAGCTGTGTGCGGAGGCCGGGTGGGAACCCAGACCTGTGCTCCCGAGCCAGGCTCCCGACCACGGGCCGCGCCGCCGCCCGAGCCACCTCCTGGCCAAGACGCGGCACTGACATCCCCCGTAACTGCAGTGCAGCCACCCTGCGCAGCACCCGTCCTCGGCACCATCGGCTGCACGTGCACAGGGTCACGTCTGCAAGGGGCCAGACGCTCAGGCTACTTGTTGCTTCTTCCAAATGGGATGCAGTTACTGAGACGACAAAACCACGTAGCCTGGAGGGAGCGTGGTCCCAGGGGAGGGGCCCAGAGCAGCTCTTGGCAGCAGGCTGCTTTGCCTCGGTTTCTTTATCTGTAACAGGAACAGGTTGGGCCCAAAGTTCTGTTCGGTTTCCTGTTTTAATATTCATACGATTCCGTTACTAACCTGATTCAATCAATTTTGCTATTAAGCTGGGTAACAAAACCCGATACGATGCATTTTTCTTATACGTTTTCTTTGCTTGTTAACTTAAATCATTCGACAAAAGCAATCGAAGAAACATTTTGGGTGTGAGATCCTGTCCCTCCCGTGAAATCAGGTACAGCATGAGCCCCGTGAGGACGTCGGCACTTTGGTGCACTGCTCGCTGTCGGCTGGGGCTCAGGCCCCCTGACCGCCAGCCCGCGTCTCCCACGATGCCGTGCTGCCTCATGTGCCTCGTTTTATACCCGCACTTGAAGGAGCGCAATTTTTGTGAAAATGTCGTCGGCTCGTATTTTAAGCCATGGGAAGGTACCAGTGCCCACCACAGCCCCCATCCCGATCTGTGCTTTCTTTCTAACTGTCCACACGCCCCTCAACCTGCTAGGGTCGAGCTCACCTGTTTGAGGGAGTCTGGGAGGCCATGACGGGCTTCGAGCCTTCGTCAGAGAACCTGTCCCCAGACACGTGTCTCCAGGAAGCCCGTCTCCTGGGTCTTCAGTGTGTTGCCTGAACAGGGGCTCACAGCTCCATCCGTGGGCCAAACGTGGAACTTTTCTCTAGTTTCCAAAGGCCACTGACCCCTTGGGTTAGGGCAGGCAGATACATCCGGGTGTTCCAAAGACCGAGTGGCTCCTCTCTCAGATTAGCACCAGCGGCTTGTCTCTGGGGCTGAGTCGGTGGATGTTAGCTGAAGCCCCCAGCCTGCCTCCCCCCACACGCTCCGCATCCACGGGCTGCCCGGGGGTGGGGGGGGTAGTGCTGGCAGGTTCGATCCGCCCAGACGTGCGCCCGCGCCCCAGGCAGACTCTCTGTGGGCAGCTTCTTCCAAGCAGCCCGCAGTCGGGAGCCGCTCGCCGTGGCCCCCACGCGGGCTGTTTACTGCAGGGTGCTTCGTGTTTGTGAGATGCTCACCGTCTCCCTCCTCTCTGCCGTTTGCTCGCCAGAATTCGTTGGTGGTCGAGATACCGCCTTTCCGCAATCCGAGAATAACGAGCCCCGTCCAAGTCAGTTTCTACGTCTGCAACGGGAAGAGGAAGAGGAGCCAGTATCAGCACTTGACCTACCTTCCTGCGAACGGTAACGCTGTCTTTCTAACCTTAAGCACTGAGAATGAGCCCGCAGGGTGCTTTTCCTAAGAGACGCATAGATGCCAAGATGCTGTCGGGGTGAAGCGGTGTATGCGGAAGCTGCGTTATTGTCCTGTTGACAGGAACACGTCCTTGAGTCCTAAAAAAAAAAAAGTGAAGCTTTCAGTGTATTTTCCTTTATTACTGCTGTGGGTGGGGGCTGCATATTGGGATAATGACGGGTCATTTTTGCTGGCCGCTTGCAAATAGAGAATGGCCCGAGGGGAGAAAAAGTGCAGCCCTTTTGCGCCCAAAGGCTGAGGTGGTCTAGGTGTGTGTTTAAGTCCTGTAGATGTGTAAGGTGGAAAACCAAATAGTTATCATTATTTGGCAGGTGCCTTTAGAAGTAAACCCGTGGCATTGAGCCTAAAGGCTGGTGCCTGATGTGGTCATTGACTAACATTAACGATTTCTGTGCTCGGGCTGAAACCCCCACCTCACATCTTTGGTCGCATAATTGCACCTTCCTGTGACTGTGAGGCTTTCAGGCCCAAGTACCTGTCACTCAACCAAAAACCACCCTCGTTGAGGTTGTGTGTTTACGCATTCTGAGGATACAGCCTTAGGACTTAGAAGACAGTTCACCTTTTCAGCTTTCTAAGGTGTTTCCTCAAAGAAAATACCAGCGTTTGCTTTTGCCCCCCGAATGTCGTCCCCAGAGCATCGCCTGATGCTCTGAGTGGTCCCAGCTGCGGTCATCCTGGATTTCATTGTGTTTTGTGTTAAGGTCATCAATGGCGGCAATCTTCTTGTATGGTAGCTTCTGTTCTAAAAGCTTAGGAGATTCGTGTGATTTAAGAGAGAAGTTATACACTAAAAACTATTGAAAAAGCAGCCATGTTGCTATCTTGGTGAAGTCAAGATTCTCTGAAGGTTTTCGTTTTCTCTGACTGTAACACATAATACCGAGTAGATGATAGAAAGCCCTAGAATATCCGTGTTGATATCAAACCGTTAGAATTAACCACTTTGGGGGCAAATGTTAGCCGTGCCTTTCAGGATTTGAATGATACGATCTTGTTGTGAAATTACGTCATGAGACCGCACACAACATAGCACCGTGTGCCTGTGAGCCGCTCACGCCAGGCCGGTCTGGTCTGTTCTCTTGCCTGCGACCCCGTCCTGGGTTATGTGGTCTGCTTCGTGCAACTCGGTGAATCCTATCTGTTCTTGGAATAAGGTGCAATATATCCTACAAAAGAAAATATTTAGTGGTTTTGTGAAAATGTAATGATTGTATGCTAATTAAACTTCAGGCGTGGTTGACCAAAAGTTGAACGTTTCAAAGAAAACCAGGCCTTTTAAGAAAAACTGCTTTTTAAAGCGGTTTAGAAAATCTCTAACGTTAGTGTTTCCTGCAGTCCCCGCTCCAAGTTCACGGTGCCCCGAGCAGTGTCAGGGGTGGAGGGCCCCCCGCCTGTGACCTGCACATCTCTCCTACGGGGGGCACGCTGAGCCCCCAGGGACATGTTACTAAGACAATGGGGTGCAGAGGGCAGTGTGTGGGCCATCCTGTCTCCCCGCCCTGCAGCGGGAATCACATCCTACAGCCTTATCCCACGGGGTCCTGACTGCGCTCCACCCCAGTGCCCCGGCGCCCCCCTCTCCCCCTGCCCCAGAGACCTCGCCGCCCCCCTCCCCACACCCTCCATCCGCCAGGCGCCCCGCCGCCACGTGCCAGGCACCTCACACACGTACTCTGGACTCTGTTCCACTTGGACCTTCTCTCTGTAGCCGGTGCTCCACCCCAGACGTCGTCTGTCCCCTAGCGCAGGGGCCAGTGACTGTGGGCTGGGCGTACCTGCCATTCTGCTGGCCTGTCTGCCTCTCTCAGGCCTCCGTGACCCTCCACGCTTCTCTCTTTGAAATTTGCTTCCAGCCCCTCGGAGCCTGAGGCATCCTCGCTGTCGGCCCCTGGGAGCACCCGGCCCTGGCCCGGCTTCCTGGGGCGGCAGGCGTCTGCCGCCCTGTGGGGTTGGGACGAGGCCACGCGCCGCTAGGCTGTAAGCTCCCTGGAGCAGGACCCTCGGCCGGGATCTGACCTCGTGGCTGAATCGCGGGGTCTACCCTTACGTGGCTTTAAGAATAAATAAGTGAACGAATGAAAAACTGGAACTCGTGTGTCTGGTTTTCGGTTTGGTGTTTCTCCTGCCGTGCACTCCCCAGGCTCGCCCGGCCGTGAGCAGGACGCACAGACCCGCGCTCGGCACCTAGACAGCGCCCCCCACCCCGTCCCCCTGGGGTGAGTCTCCCACCTCACGGACCGCGACTGTCGACTCTGAGCCCAAAGATGCGTGCTGTGCTGTGTCGGCGAAAGCTTTGTAGCGGACGGGGCGTGCCGCACGGACTAGAAGACATCGGCCTGTTTGGGGCGGGCTCCCGTCTGAGGGCAAGCACAGCGGGGCCCTGGCTTCTGTGCATTCCGACGGCAGGTTCTTTCCAAGGTTATTAAATGTGCTGTTGAAACGGGCAAGGCTTTGGAAGTAAGTCCTCTTAAACTCTACCCGAAAAACTTATTTTCATGTTCAAATGTGTAAAATCAAGTGCCACTCTAGGGTTTCCGTCAAAATTAGCCATGGGTACGGGTGATGGTGTGGCCTCAGTTGTCCTCGTGGTGGGCTCTCAGACATGTGACCCCAAGGGACAGTGCCCCCGGGAGGCCACCCTCATGCGGAGAGGTGGGGACGCTCACTGCCCCCGTGTGGCCCCTGGCGGCACAGGTGTTGGAAGCGAGGGGATCAGAGCGTTTGTTGCTCGGGGATGCGTACTCTGGTCACCTTCCCCGCTGCTGGGCTCAGCTCGCCGGTGACCTTCTGACAGCTGGACGGCAAGCGAGTTGACCGCGGCACCCTGGGATGACGCCCTCCTCTCTTTCCGTCTGCACCACACGCGTCTGCGGGGCCTCCGGTCTCAGGGTCATTCCCAGCGGTCGACCTGGAAGAGGCCGTGAGGCATCACACGCAGGGCCTGCCGGGCTGCGATGGAGCGCGGGCCCCTCTCTGGGTGTTGGCCGTGGGTGTGACGGGGGGTGGGGGTGGGGGACGGAGTGCGCACCTGCCGCTCGTGCCCCGGGGCAGCACCTGAAGGCAGCCGTGAGAACATCCGGTGCGATCCTGGAAGACGCCGAAGAGCACACGGAGCCAGAGAGGTTTTCTCGTTTCCTGTGTGTCACTGTTCCTGTTAACTGTGCCTCCCGCAGCCCCTGCAAGGAGCGCGTCAGGCCCCTGGCTGGGCTGTGCGGGCCGTCAGCGCCCTGGTGCCCGCCTCGGGGCGGACTCTGCCGGGAGCAGGGGCACCTCTCACCGTTGGGCCAGCTCGTGTTAGGTGTGGAGAAGGACTTGACCCGTGGGCAGCGGCTCCTGAGATTGAGGGGAAGAAGAGCGTCCACGTCAGCGGTGACTCTGTGGGCTCATGTGCCCGACGGCTGCCCCAGTGCCTGGGACAGGCAGGGAGGGGGCAGGAGCTCAGGCAATAAGCATTTCTGCTTATGGCCTCAAACTTACATACCGAGGTCAGTGTGTCTTTAAGATGAGAAAATAAACGGTGACAAATTATCGAGTCTCGGAGAGTGCGTCTTTGTGTCTGAGATGTTTGTAGTCGGTTTCCCAGAAGGTGCCTGTGATGGCTCCTGGCCCCTGCTCACTGTCGCTTGTGGCTGAGCAGGTAGCGGTCCTGGAGTTCCCCCAGGATCAGTGGGGATGGCTTTGGGGACACACCGTTGTTGGAGGTCCCAGGCAGCCAGAGCCCCCTGCCCTGGGCCCTGCCTGTCCACCACCGGCAGACAGTAGAAGGTCACGGCCGGGGACCACTTGGCATGGGGCAGTTCCTCTAAACAGAGCGCTCTCGGGACGGGGGTAGGGGGAGCTCGGAGCCAGGTGGCGGGGCCGGGGCTCTGTGGGCCCGACGTCAGCAGCTGGAGGAGGAACCACGGGAGGAGCGGGGCTCACCGCTCGCCACGGACCTCGCGGTTACGGTAGTTGGTAGCCCCCACGAGATAGGGAGCGGAGGGACGCGACGCCTCCGCCCCGGCAGGTGCAGACAGGAGTGGATTCTCTGTGTTCCGTTTGCATCGTGTGGTCCGGAAATGAGAGTCCCCAGAGTCGAGGCTGCCGACGGGAGGAGCCGGCTGCGAGCGGCCTGCGGGCCCGAGGGCCAGGGCGGTCTCCCTCCTGTGGCCACCTGCAGACCCAGCTCTCCAGGGGCGGCCCCGTCTGCAGATGGAACCACGGACAGCGGCTTCCAGTCCCGTCAGCCCAGTGGCCTTGTCTTCACAGCAAGCTCTGGATCTGCCTTTTCCACTGAGCTTTGGGCCTCGTTGCTTTTCTGAGTCCTTCGCGTTCAAGTTTGGTCCCAAAGTAATTGCCTCCACGAAATCCTAAAGATGCTTAGTAGTGACTCAGCTGGGAGAAGCTTCACAGCCCCTCGGGCCCCCGGGCCCTTGTCGCAGCCCCCAGGGCTGGGTGGGAGGGCACCCTCTGACAGACTCCTCTGGGCCGGGCCTCACCGGGGCACCCACTCCCCACGTCCCCTCGTCCTGTGGGTAACAAGGAGGTGGGCTTGGTCCATGCAGAGCTCGCGGAGGCCGAGTTTCCTAGGGCACTGTGCCCCCCACTTCTTCTGAAGAGGGCTGCGAGGCATAAGCACGTGGTCCTCGACCCCTAGGCCCTGCCGGGCGAGCGTCCCCACCCCACCGGATAGGAGCTGGGGCGGAGCCCGGCAGGGCAGCCTGCCGCCGTCCACGGCGGGGTCCGCCAGGCTGAGACCTCACCCGAGCCCCGTGTGCGTGCGGCCGGAGCTTTGCCTCTCACGGAAGACCTTCGGGGCTCAGACAGAGCAGACTGCCACGTTTCTGACCCACGGGTATGGAGGGTCAGGTTGGCCCAGGTGGCAGAGGGGGTGTCCGTTCTGGGGACTCCTGCCCACCCTGGACTCCCTTCTCAAGGCAAAGCAAAGTCAGTGGTGCCCGTCCCATGACCCCAGGACACCCGGCTTCAGGCCCACTGTGGTCAGTGGCACAGCTGGTCCCCGTGGACATTGTGGAATGTTCTTCCCGAGTCAGCTGAGCCGTGTGATAACCACACCGCCGAGCGAGCACGTTGGGAGTGGGGCCAGTGCACGGTGCACGGCTGTGAGCACTTTGTGCGGGACGCTCTGCCGTCGCTTCTCGTCGGAGCCTCGCACAACCTGCGTGAGGCTGATTTTATTAGGTCCCCACGTTTACTGGCTCTCCTGCTATTCCAGCCAGAGACTGAGGGACCGGTGTTCTGATTTCTGCTTCCACATCTTCAGCCTGCCGTGTAGAGGTGAGGGGAGCTGGCTGTCCAGTGTAGCTGGGTCTTCCTTGCCCGCAGGAGCCAGGCCCTGGATGTCCTGGGTGGGGACCGTCCCCACCAGCCTGGGAGGAGCTGGAGAGGGATTCGGGAGCCATCCTCCAGGCTCAGGAAGGCCGGCCTCCTCCTTCCGTGGAGAGATTCAGTTTCCCGTATCACCTTCTGGACGCCGCGTCTACCAGTGCTCGTCCACGTGTCGCTGGCCCTGCCGTTGGGTGTCGGGTTCGGTCGTGAGAGGCCCCCAGGTGGCAGAAGCAGGGCTCAGGCGAAGGAGAAGCGGAGAAGCGTTTCCCTCCCAGGTGCCTGGCACCCCCCAGTCAGACACCCTGACCACCAGGTCAGACGGCACACGGACCCTGACGTGCTGGCCACAGGGAGAGGATTTGAACTTGCAACACACTGAGGGGTGGACTGTGGGACGGGGCGCCTGGGTCTGAACCTGTGCGAACGAGCACGAGTCCGGCCTGCTTAGGAAACGGGAGACCCACTCCACAGGGCGCGCGTCTGGGGGGACACTGGGGGCCGGGGAGTGGGGGTGGCAGTGCCCAAGGCTCCTTCACAGAGTCCGTGCTGCCCACGGGGACCAAGCGGAGGGGGCGGGGCACGGGCCACCAAACACAGAAGGACCACGTGCTGTGGATGGGCGTCCTGTCCCTGGGAGCCTGGTCCCGCCAGCTGTGGGGGAGGCAGCCCCCTGGGCCCTGCCCAGAATCACGGCCGTGGGTGCAGCTGCTTGGGGGCAAACAGCAGGACCGTGGATCTCATTCCCTCCAAAGGCGGTTTTGGCCATTCCTGGATGAAAATGCTCCATGCGTCTCGTGGCGTGTGTGATCCAGTGTGCCTGGTCGGCAGCTCCCCACAGGTGGGGACCCAGAGGAGATGGGGGTTGGCGCCCCGTACGGGGTTCCGGCCCCATCTCTCAGCCTCGGTCCCCACCCGCAGGGCCGGTGTGATGCCACCTGGTCGGGATGGCCGTTGCTGCCTGGCTCCATGGAGCGTCCACAGCCCCGTGAGCCCAGAGAACCCTACCTGGCTGGCAATGTGGGAGGTTTGGCGTAGATGCTGGTTAAGCTGTGTGGAAAAGACGGGGTGGAGTCCCGAGTTGAAATGCCCTCCGTGTCCGTCATCGCGTGGCTCGCGGGTCGGGGTGCGTCAGCTGGCCCGCTGGTCCCCCGCCCCCGACCAGGCCCCATTCCTTCTGGGCTCCGGGTGTGGAAATGGTGCGTCCTGCCCCTTGGGGTGGGCCCTTCAGGTGGCTGCGGTTACTACTTTGCCTTTCTCATTATTTGGAAAAGTCATGCCCTGAAGTTATCATCGTGGGTGTTTATACTGACAGTAAAAGTGGGGCTTTAATGTCAGGCAGCGAACAGAAAACAATCTGATCTTTGTTCTCTAGGGTTTAGAACAAAACCCCTTTTGTCCAGAACCGTGCAGGGTACCTGGGGAAGTGATCCAGGCCGACGCAGCTGGGGTCACTTGAACGCGTGCGTGTGCAGGGAGAAGGGGGTGGTGGGGGCGGCCCCCTGCACCGTGTGGTGGCTTCGGCATCCGGGGTATCTTGGCACGAGCCGTTGCAGATGAAGGGGTTCTGGGGGCTGGGACTCCGGGCCGGTGGGTCACATCTGGGGAGGGCTGCCCGCAGGTGGCCGGCAGAGGTCACCTTCTCGCCGCGTCCCCGCACGGCAGAGGAAGGTCTCTCTCTTCCCTGTAGGATCAGGGCTCCCCGGACTTCATTCAGCCATCATTGCCCCCTGAAGGGCCGTCTCCAAATACCAGCTGTGGCGAGGCTGGGCCTTAAACCTATGGGTTTGGGGGACACAGTGTGGTTAGTCGCAGTGTCTCTGGCCTATCCGAGGCCAAAGAGCGGGGCCCTGACTCGCGAACCCCCACTTCTCCCAGTGCCAGCAGAGGCAGGGGTTTGCAAATGGGGGCACGCACCAGTAGCCCCCACATGCGGACTGCCCATGTGGCCCCCTTGCCATTTGCTGGGTAGGTGGGACTCTGTCCTGGGGATAGGGAAGCAGGCCCATAGGACTTAGGCAGTTAGCCAGTGACTGTGCAGCCCGTGGGTCACTGCAGGACTCAGGCCCCCCGTCCGTGTGTGCTCCCCGAGGTACGGGCCTCTCGTCCCCCCTTCCGTGTGTGCAGCAGGCCGCACATCTAGGAAGGAATATTTAAAAGGAAAGGCACAGATGGGAATTGTGCTTTCTGCTCACCAGCTTTGGGACTGGAGAGCGTTTCACAGCTCGTGTCCTGCTTCGTCAATCGGAATCTGAGTACTGGGTCAGGTGCTGGGGCCACGAGATCGCTGCTGTTTGGGGACCCAGGACTCGAAGAACGGCTTTGCTTTCAGGTAGCTGAGGTGCTGATGGGGGGGTGCGGAGTTCCCCCGACGTTTCCATTACAAATGGGAAGCGCCTTTGTCTTCTCGGGCCCCTGAGCTGGAGGGTTGGCCCAAACAGCATCTCGAAATTGAATTGCTCGACTTTGCTCTTCAGCAAGAGGACAGGGTGTGTCTGATCATGGGCAGGACATGGGGAAGACTTGGGACGGCTGGTCTGGTGTAAGAGGGGACCGTGTCCCCCTGTCCGCTTGGGGGAGGCCATCACATGTGTCCGTACTGGCTCACAGGCCTCGGGATGGTCTGAGCGTTTTCTGGAGGGAGTCCCGTCACGTTGCTCTGGGCCAGCTGTGGGAGCTGGTCCCGGCCACTCTCCATCCAGGTCCCGACCGTCTCCATCCAGGAGGGGTCCTGGGGGTCAGGGACTGCCTGGGGGCCAAAGCCCTGACCCTGCTGTTGGGTCCTGCTACATCACCTGCTGAAATTGTCAGTGGCGGCCATTTGGCACCTGCATGGAATCCCTAGGTGAGAGGGAGTGGCTGACCCGAAGGCCTGGCCGTCTCGGGGGAGACCGTGAGCCTGGCTGGGTGTGTGCACTGCGCACTCCGCTCGAGGGGCACGTGGATGGGGTGGATGGGGTGGGATGGGGTGGGATGGGGTGGCCACGCCTGGGGACCCACGTGTCCACCCTGGGTCCCACCCTGCGGAGCAAGGCGCACACTCACTGCTTGATCTCCTGTGTGAGACACAACAGCACAGCCCATGTGCGAACCACGTGTGGGCCACGAGGCCCGTGCTTGGATGCCCCAAAGCACCCGAACCTGACGAGCAGCAGGGAATCTGCTTGGAGCGATTCGAGGGAGGTGGCCGGCACTGCCTTGAGCCCCGCCTGACCTAACCTGGGGCTCTGAGGAGGGCCCTGCTCTGCCCACAGGAACAGGAAGCCACTGCTGGGGCGGGGGGTGGGGGGGTCGGGCCCATTTGCCAGACATGGGGTTTCTTCGAGCCAGGCCAGGATGTTCTGCAATGGTCTTTGGCCCACAGATGGCCATTGCAGGGGCTGTGGGTGGAGTGGGGTCCTTGCGGAGAGGCATGCCTGCCACATGGCCCAGGAGAGAAGACGCTGCAGCCTGGGGACCAGAGGTCCTGTTCGGGGGCAAAGCCCCTCCTGAGACAGCCGCCCTTTGCCAGGGCACGGGGTGCCCGGCTTCGGGGGGCCGAGGGGACGTCTGTGCTCTCTCCTCCGCAGAACGCGGTCGCCGCGCTCGGGGTGTGAACGCCAGCACGGCCGGGGCAGCACCCCACCTCTTCCATGAGAACAGGCTTTGTGAGCGGCGGCCGCCTTCGAGATTAACACTAATCTCTGGCACGTTTGCTGTAACGAATCTGGATTATAAACTCGCCTCCTGTCCCGGCCCCCCGCCCAGGCCAGCGAGGTGGACGGCGGCAAGGAACCAGACGTGGCGTCACACAAGCGCCAGGTCTGGAAGGAAGCTGCCCTCGGCCGTGGCCGCGGCCCCCCAGCGCTTTCCGCACCGCCCAGGGCCCCGCGCGGCCCCTTTCTTCCCTCGCTAATAGGAAACAGGAGGCGGCGTCTTGCTCTGATTTACAGCGAGGACGCGCATTTCCTTTGAAATCCAACACAAGAAGTGTGATTTAGACGCCGGATGTTCATGCTTGGAGCCCCTGAAGGTGCCACGGGGACGGCGGGAACCGTGGCTGCCGCGTGGATGTCCCGCGTCCCCGGGCCTGGTTCCCAGAGCACACCCGCCCCTGTGTCTGCCGCCCTTCGCCTGTGGTCGGGCCTCTCCTCCCGTGGCTCCCACCCCCCGGCCCAGAGCCCCGGGGTCTCTCTCTTGGTGGCTCCTCTGTGACCCGTGGTCCCTGGCCCGTGTGGGGCCCTCGAGCACAGGGGGGGCCGCCGTGTCAGTTTATTCCCTGAGGGAGCCTGTCCAGGGGCTTTAGGCAGAGGTCAGGCCTACCTCATGAGGTTGGTGGGGTCTCGGCTGCAAACACAGGAGGGACGTGGGCACTGGGCACCGCAGTACCGAGGAGCCCATGGGGGCCAGGCCGGCTGGACGGGGTGCGGTCCAGCCCCATGGCGTCAGTCCTGCCACGACTCTCCACTGCCCCCCACACCATTGGACGGTGACCCGTGTCCTGTGGGGCAGGCCCCATGCTGCGAAAGCTTTTCCAGAAGGTCCTGGGGAGCCCGGTGACACGGGAGTTAATGCCGGTGCCACCAGGAGGCCTTAAACAGGTCATAAACAGCATGCACGAGCCAGCAGACCCCAGCTCGCCCCTGCCCGCCGAGGGCGGCAGCCGGGCCTCTGACCAGCCTCCCGGGGTCCCCGGTTCTGGCCGCTCGCACCGAGCCCCATCCCTCCGTGGCGGCTGAGTCGCGCTGGCCGGCCTTTCCCGGCAGCTGGTTTGCCTGTGCGGTTCTGAGGCTCAGTGCAGACGGGATAGGAGTTTTTAAAGAGCTCAGGGGACACCTCGCGGGAGAGACGGGCGGGCCCCGTGCCTGGCTAGAAATCCAGTGCGGTGAAGACAGAGTCCCAGTAGGGTTTCATTTAATCCGCCAGACATGTACGTGTTCTCAAGATCAGGAACTTGAAAGCTACCCAGCGAATTCGGAATTTAACCTCCGCCGTTCGTTCGCCGGCACGTCGCCGCTGGACCGAGTTCCTGGGGCCCTGCCAGAAGGTGAAGGCCTGTCTGCCTCTCTGGGCCTGACTGTCGCCTGGGCCGTTCCGGATTCGCAGTGTGCGGGAAGCAGGCCGGGGCGGTCCTGCCTGGGAACACTGTCACCCTGCAGGCCGCGTCCCCTGCCACCCGGCACTTTGGGTGTGACGTGAGCGGGGGCCCAGCACTGTGCCCTGTTAGTCGTGGGGCAGCTGGAGGTCCAGCTCCCCGCCCCACCTTGGGGAGGCCGCGTCAGGCCGCGCCGCACGGCACAGCCTCTCCCCAGAGGCGGAGGCCCCGCAGCTGGGGGGGGGGGGGAGGGGCTCGATGGCAGAAACCCCGGCCATGGCAGCTCCAGAGTCCGTGGTGGCCACTGCTGGGTGGACGGAAGTTAACAGAGAGTCCCCAGGGGCGCGAGGGCTTCTGAGGGGCCACCCGACACGGCCACTGTTCCCACACA
The DNA here is from genome assembly GCF_018350215.1 of Panthera leo. Classification (NCBI taxonomy): domain Eukaryota; kingdom Metazoa; phylum Chordata; class Mammalia; order Carnivora; family Felidae; genus Panthera; species Panthera leo. The sequence goes on from NC_056690.1 coordinate 93,785,105, forward strand.
CGCGCACGGACGCTGGAGCCTAGGGACGCACTGCGCCTCAGGTGGGGCCAGCCGGGGACTCCTGGGCCAGGGGCACCGTGGCCCCCGTGAGGAGCAAGGCCCACTCTTCCGCACACGCACCCAGGCCCTCGCGGGTCCTGGCTCCTCCCAGAGACCCGTGACGGTGGCCCAGAGCACGTGTGATGGACACGCGGCGATAAAACGCCACCCCGAGAAGAGCTGCGCTTCCTGGGTCCCTCCTGCGGCCAACCGCGCTGGGCCTCGCCCGCAACCAGAGCCCTGCCCCCCGGGTCCCGCGGAAGAGAGTGCGCTCACCCGGCAAGAGTGCAAGAGCCGTGCGTGTGTAGCGGCCCTTGGGGACACGCGGCTGACGCACACCTGCCCGGCGCCCCCACGGTGCCCGGTGTGAACGCCACCCCTCGCTCTGCTGCTCTCTGTCCGGCCCTCCTGCCCCCAAAAACGCGAAGCAAAAGAGAGCGATCCTGTGGCGAGCCCCGGGAGCCGAGCACCAGGACTTGGCGGCTCTGAGGGGAACTAGACGCCCGGGAACCTGCCGGTCACATAGCGCGGGCGCCGTCTTCGAACGGAGATCAGATGGAACCCGCCACCACCTCAGGGCCGTGCCTCGCAGGCGCTGCTGCATAGGAAGCGGCCCTGCCGTCCACAGCGGCCGGCAGGTCTCGGGGCGCGGACGTGCTCTAGTGAGGGCCGAGGCCGGGGCCACGCGGCCCACAGGCTGGTTCCCCCAGTGCGGCGGACCCCACCGCCACGCATCCCTCACGCGTCCGCCTCCTAGGAAGAGAGGGGAGGGTGGGTGGGAGGGTCTCGAGACAGCCCCTCACCCAGGAGACCTTCGGCCGCGTGGGTGACCGTCGCGGCACCAGGTGCGCCGTGAGCCGGCTTTGGGGAGCAGGCGAGGAGGCGGGGCCCGGGGAGCGGGCGGGGGCAGGAGGTGCGGGAAGGTGGGAGGACGGAGCGGGTCCCGCGAAAACCCACAGCACACCCGCCCCGTTTTGGAAGCCGGAGCCGCTTGTGCCGTGTGGCCCAGGTCTGGCGGAGAGGACGGGCCGCTGTCCTGCTGTCTGCCTCACGGCCCTGCTTCCCGGCGCGGGGGGACGGGACGGCCCAGAGCCGCACCCCGGCTGCGTGGCCGGGGTGGCCTGTGGCTCCGAGGCGGCTGCCCCACGGAGCCGCCTGGGTGGGCGCGTTCTCCCCGCACGTCAGAGGCTTCCCCCCGCCGTGTAGTCGCGGACCGTTTCTCTCGGGGTTTCCGGACATCTCCGCGCCACCTCGGTGCGTGTTCGAGTTCACCGACCGTGCAGACGTTTATCAGATAGGGCGTCGGTAGCAGGAGGAAGGCGGTTGTACATCCAAGTTAAAATTTTCGCTTTGATTGCTACAAATCCGCGGGCCCTTGGGTCCAAAGCTTCTACTGCAGTTTGCAAATGGATTTTTATAGCACATTAGTGCTGGGGGGGATTCCAAGCAAAACAGTGTTCTCGGTATTAGAACCAGCTGCAGCTTTCTGGAGACGGTGACTCACACCCTCCTCTTAATTGGGTGGGAGAACCAGGCGGAGACGCACGGGGACTCGGGACGCTGTTTATTTTGCGAGGGCGTCCTGGCCACGGCCCGCCCCATCCCCCACCCATCACGGCGTCCGCAGCCCGTGTTTATTCCTCTCCTTTCCTTCTTGCAGCTCCAACCATAAAAACAGAGCCCGCAGACGACCACGAGCCCGCCCTGACCTGTGGGCCAGGGGGCCAGGGCCTGAGCCCGCTCCCGCAGCCACGCTTCAGCCAGCAGCTCGTGGTGCCACCCGACCCGGGCTCCTGCCTGGTGGCCGGCTTCCCGCCCTGTCCGCAGAGAAGCACCGTGGTGTCGCCGCCACCCGGCACCGGCCAGGAGCTCCACGACCTGTCTTCCGCTGCCTACGGCAAGGGCACGGCCAGCCAGGGCCACGGTCACCTTGGACTTCAGCGGCCGGCCGGAGGGGTGCTCGCCGTTCGGGAGACGCCAAGGCCTGTGGGCGTGCACCCCGGGCCCCCCCAGCAGCCGCCCCCCGCCCTGCTGCAACCACAGGTGAGTGCACGGCTGAGCAGCGGCTGTCCCCTGGGCCTCCGGCCAGCTCTCTGTCCTGACAGCCCCTCCTCCTCACCACCGTCCGGTACCCAAGAGCCGACCTGTTTGCAGTCCTGCAGCCCTACCCGCCCATCCGAGATGGGCCGCCAGCAGCACCGACTGCCGAAGGCTCCGAGGAGCGAGTCTGCAGCCCCCCGGCCCCCGCCGCTGCCCGAGGTGCGTGAGGACAGTAGTCATAGTCTGGCTCCCTTTCCCGTAACGGTCAAGCGAGAGCCTCAGGAGCTGGACCAGCTGTACCTGGACGACGGTAAGTGCCCGTGGCCGTAGGTGCGCTCAGCCTGGCGCCGTGTCTGTGAGTGTGACGAGGAGGGGTGTGCGCCTCAGCCACCCGGCGGGGGAGCGCGCCCGGCACGCGCGTCCGCGCTCCGGGCGCGTCCTGCGGGGGGCGCGCTGCCCGCCGCGCGGCTCTGCTCCGTCACCCCGCCTGGATGTGCCCGTGGTGCCGGTGGCCGCAGACCCGCAGGACCAACGCGGCACCAGGCGGAACAAGTTCTGTTTGAAGAGGCTGCCCCGGCACGTGGCTTCGGGTCAAGCTTTCTCGCTTCTTAGCACCTTAAGGGCCTCCCGGGCTGAGTGAATGATGTTTAAACGGCGGCTTAGCTGAAAGTGGTGAACGTTCTGTGGCGCACCGCTCCGGTCAGGCGCCTGGCGGAAGGGTGATAAGGAGCCGGGCTGCCCCTGAACGGGGACTCACAGCCCCCTGTGTGGGACCCACCCTCCCCCCCGCCCCCGCCAAGCACACGGGCTCTGTCACCATCCAGCGTGCCACGTCAGGGTGGTTCGGAAGGGAAGGGCCCTCAGGACACCTGCAGTCAGGCTGGTGGCAGGCAAGTCCACGTGCTGGGGTCTGTCCACACAAGGAGGGCAGAAGATACCCCATTGTTCTTAGCGCGATCGCTCCGCAGAGTTCTCTTTCCTGCAGGACAAGGTGCTGCCTGTGCCCAGTGCAGGCAGGTGGCACACTCGCGCTCGTTCACCTGACCGCGGGTGGCTCAGGCACGTGCGCAGTGGCCCCGTGGTCTGCTCGGTACAGTGGGCCCGGTCAGTGCCTCCACAGGCCCTGTGTGGATTGCGAGCGGGTGCCGGGCCCGGTCAGCGGGTCCATGGGTCCACGGTCCCTGTGTGGATTGCGAGCGGGTGCCGGGCCCGGTCAGCGGGTCCATGGGTCCACGGTCCCTGCGTGGATTGCGAGCGGGTGCCGGGCCTGGTCAGTGGGTCTACGGGCCCTGCGTAGATTGTGAGTGGGTGCTGGGCCCGGTCAGCGGGTCCACGGGTCCACGGTCCCTGCATGGATTGCGAGCGGGTGCCGGGCCTGGTCAACGGGTCCATGGTCCCTGCGTGGATTGCGAGCGGGTGCCGGGCCTGGTCAGTGGGTCCACGGGCCCTGCGTGGATTGCGAGCGGGTGCTGGGCCCGGTCAGTGGGTCCACGGGCCCTGCGTAGATTGTGAGCGGGTGCCGGGCCCGGTCAGTGGGTCTACGGTCCCTGCGTGGATTGCGAGTGGGTGCCGGGCCCGGTCAGCGGGTCCATGGGTCCACGGTCCCTGCGTGGATTGCGAGCGGGTGCCGGCCCCGGTCAGCGGGTCCACGGGTCCATGGTCCCTGCGTGGATTGCGAGCTGGCACTGGGCCCAATCAGCGGGTCCACGGGCCCTGCGTGGATTGCGAGTGGGTGCCAGGCCTGGTCAACGGGTCCACGGGTCCATGGTCCCTGCGTGGATTGCGAGTGGGTGCCGGCCCCGGTCAGCGGGTCCACGGGTCCATGGTCCCTGCGTGGATTGCGAGCGGGTGCCGGGCCTGGTCAGCGGGTCCACGGGCCCTGCGTGGATTGCGAGTGGGTGCCGGGCCCGGTCAGCGGGTCCACGGGTCCACGGGCCCTGCATGGATTGCGAGTGGGTGCCGGGCCTGGTCAGCGGTGCTTCTTGTCTCCTCGGGTAGAAGCTTTACTGGGCCCAGATGCGCACGTCCCCTGCTGCTGGACTAAGGTGGGGCTGAGAGCTCGGGGCAGTGCTGGGCACATGGCCTCCTGCTCCCCAGCCTCCGTGGTCAAGGCCTTGCAGCCTCCTTTAGTCGTCGTCCCTAAAAGTAACAGCCAAATATGGTAGGCTCGTCCCTCTCACCACAGCTGTTTCAGTGAATGTCCCATTTTCACCGTTCGTATTGTACGGGCTTCCCCGTGGCAGAGCTGCAGGCATCCTGTCGGAAGAGCGTTCCCTTCTGATGCTGCTGTTCCAGAAGCGGACGGTGCTTATGGGCCCGTCCCACCTAACCGGCAGGTGCAGCCTGGCAGGGGGACCCATGAGCCTTCAAGGCAGTGCAACCCCAGCCCCAGCCTCCGAGCACCAGTGTTTGCCCTTGGCTCGGTGACCCAGGGCTTTGCAGACTCCTGTCTGCTGGGGTGACCCGGGGCCTGCCCTCTGTCTGCTGGGGTGACCCGGGGCCTGCCCCGGCTTCTCCATCCCCAACTTGAGGCTACGAGCTTTCAGGTACTTTTGTTCCATAAACGTTCCACCTTCAATCCTGGAGCCCCCTTGTGGCGTGTGCCTGCCGGCTCCTACGGGAGACCAGGTCCCTCCTCCTTCCCGAGGTGCAGGCCCTGACGAACTCTCAGGGACACCCCAGAAGCCGGCGGTCCGTCCTTCAGAACCGCACTCTGGGTCCACAGCTGCCCTCGGCAACCTCAGGAGGTTTATCACCGGCGGGAGGTGGCGCTGGGTCCCTGTGGGTACCTGCGCTGCATCCGGTCCCCTGAGGCGCATCAGGCCCGAGGCGGCCAAGCTCCCTGCCTGCCTTCTCAGTGCTCCGTGCGGTCTCGGGAGGTTCTGGCCTGGCCCCGGGGCCGGGAGGGCCCAAGGGTCTTGGCCGAATCTCCAGTGCCTTCGGGAAAGCACAGAAGACCGGCCGGGCAGGCTCTCCAGTCGGCTTTGCTGCCCGAGTGTCTTGAGGTCAGAGGCGGTCTTGTTAGGGGTGAGGGGGTAGGGGCCACCTGGGAGGTGCGTGTGATGGGGGTGTCCTGCGCCCGGTGAGTCCACAGGTGTAGGATCTGTTCTCAAGAGGGTGCCGTGGCCCCGGTGAGTCTCTGGGCGCCGCCCAACTAGAGCTCACCTGAGTGGGTGTTGGATTTGGTGGGGAGGGCAGAGCTGATGGGGGGGTCCTCCTCCAGGCCCCTGGTCCCACGGGGCCGCCGGCCGCACACGCGTAGCACTGACTCCCGTCTGCAGGGGCCCAGCCGTCAGCCTGGTGCTCGCTCACGGAGCAGGGCTCTGGGGCCACGCTCTACAAGGAGCCACCACCTCCCGGCTGGCTCCCAGTCCTGGCCTGACTCCCTCCATGGCGCCTGCCCCACCTTTCCCGCACTACCTGTCACCCACCCACCGTCATCAGCTGCTGTACCCTCACTGGGTGGGTGGGGGGGGGGGTAGCCTCACACCTCCATCCGCTTTGTGAGGTCACTTTCTCAGGGATCTTTCCTTCTTCATCCAGACATCCTGCCTCGGTCTCCCTGGGCATCTCCTCCTGCTCTGAGCCTCAGCCCTGCCCCCCTGACAGCAGCCGTCTGCCCACTGGCCTTTCTTGGTGGTGCTTGTGGTCCTGGGCCCCCTGGGCAGCGGCTCTGAGAGCCCGCCCGTGAGGCTGCACGCAAAGGCGTTCCCTCTGCCTCCGTTTGGGGCTGGATTTATGGGCCCTTATTTCCACAAAGGCCCCATAATCCGAGGCCGGCTGTAAACAAAGCTTTTCAGTTTTAGCTCATGAGAGCGTTCCCGGGAGATGTTTATTGTTATTTTTGTCGTTGTTGTTATTTTTTGGTCAGAACTGGGATCGCGGTGAAGGCAAGGGCACCGCAAGCCTCCGTAGCAAGCAGATAACGTGTTTATAGAAATATGCGCGCTTTTTCACTCGCGCACGCCGACGCGTGCTGTTCCCCCTCTGCCCTGGTGGTCCTCGCTCAAACCTTGAGCAGCTGAGGAGTAGACGCTAGACTCGGACCCCTTACAGACATGGCCCTGATACGTCCCCCTCTGGGTCCTTCCAGAACCGGTGGTGGGTGGAGGGGACGAACCTGGGACCGCCTTTCCTGAGGCTGACGGAGACCAGTGGGGAGCACACACCGTGCTCCTGGGGCTCAGCCTCACACCGGCCCAGGCTTCCCTCCAGCGCGGCTTCTAGGCCCAGAGGCCAGAGTTGGCCACGCACGCAGGCCCGGGAGGTAAGCACCGAGGGCTCTGGGCTCTGCGGCTTCTCCCTGGCAGTCCGGGCACACACGTGGCCCGGCCCAGGTGTTCGTCCGCCACCAGGAAAGCGGATGGAACGATCGTCACTCTGTGTGGCTGGAGACTATGCGCCCACAGGCCGTTAGGAGGCAGAGTGGGCCCAGCCCCTTCTTGCGGTCCGAGTGAGGACAGAGTGCTGTGTCCTCGTGCCGGGGTGAGTGACTCCGTCCACTCAGGTGGCACGGGCTCTCGGGAGGATCTGGAGGCAGGATCTCCGTGGCAGCCTTGGCTCCCTGGAACCCAGGACCTTCTCACGAGAGCCACGATACGAACGTGGTCGGAAGACGGTTTAATGCAGGGTAAAGGCCCACGTCGCGGGCACGGCACCCGAGCCCGGAGCCCCCCATCGGAATGCCGAGGGACGTCTAGGGCCGTGTTCAAACAGGCGCCCTCCCGACGGGCCGAGGGGAGGGCACGCAGGTGTCGTGGGCGGGTGTGGGCCTCGACTCAGAAGGCTCTCCGCAAGCCTGCAGGACCTGTGTTGCCCCAACAGTCTGATCCTGTGCCAGCCCCCCCCCCCCCCCCGCCATTTTAACAGCTCACCTGAGGGGGGTTTTAGAGAATTAACTTGCCAAACGGGCAGTGTAATGCTCTGCCCCTTCCGGGTTGAGGGAAGGTTCGGAGAGAGCTTGCGTACCGCCTGGGTGGGAGAGGGGCCATGCCCACCACAGCCGACCTGGGGCCGGGGGGTCCTGCTGGCTGCTGCCATCTGAGCAGCTGCCCTGCTGGCGCTTCCCCCGCCTTGGCCTACGGGAGCCCCCCAACACCCCCTGGAGCTGCAGCCCTGAACCTAGTTGTGCCTCCCCTCCCCCTCCCCCCCATGCCCGCCCTACACGTGCCTCCCCTCCCCCCGAAGCCTGCCCCACACGTGCCTCACCTTCCCCCCATGCCCACCCGACGCGTGCCTCCCCTTCCCCCAGTCCACACGTACCTCCCCTCCCCCCCACGCCCACCCCACGCGTGCCTCCCCTTCCCCCAGTCCACACGTACCTCCCCTCCCCCCCACGCCCACCCCAGACGTGCCTCCCCTCCCCCCACGCCCACCCCAGACGTGCCTCCCCTCCCCCCGCGTGCCTCCCCTCCCCCCGCCCCACGCGTGTCTCCCCTCCCCCCAGCGCACGTGTGCCTCCCCTTCCCCACACGCCCTCCGCCCCAATTACTGGTGATTACACTGCCCTGGACCAGGCGTGAGTTGCCCTGCGCTTTGTTCACCCTGTGTCTTAAGACAATGGGACGCAGCGTCGCGGATTCAGCCCAAGGGCAGCTGTGACGATGAGGGTGGTGGTGCCCGGACCAGGTGCATCTTCCCTCTGTCTTTGGTCTGAATTTGCAGCCTGGAAATGGAATAAACAGCAAAAACCTAAATTAGAAAATCCGACACATTGATTTCAAGTGGCCTTGAAGTTAAAGAGCAAACACCTAGTCTTGGGCAGTTATGCAGCCGGCAGCAGGGAGGCTGGGGCGGCTATGATGGGGGGATACGCCCACTTTCCGGGGAGACCAGCAAGCCATGGGACAGTGGAACTGCGGGCCCGTGACAACCTGGTGGCAGTGAGGCCTTTTCCTAGAGGCCCACGGGCACCGTGGACTCCCACACGGCTCTCCGAGGGCCCCGTGGGCGGACAGGGCCTGGTCGGTGGAGGGCCTGCACGCGCCGGCCCCTGTGGTGACAAATCCGATAGCGGGGAGCACGGTGACGATCATCCCGGCCTTTCCCTCCGACCAGCAGAGCTTTCTGGAGCTCTCGTGTTCGCCTGATGGGGCCACGCAGGAGCTCTGACCTTCATGTAATTACATCGGGCGATGATGGCATGCTGGCTTTCTGCACCACCATTCAGAAGTCGGGGACCGGGTGCTTTGGGGTTCTCCGCTGGCGTTTCGTTTGGGTTTTATTTTTGTTTTCTAGGAGCGTGTAATGAAAAAGTCAAGAACGGGGTTTCTGTCCAGTCGCCGGGAGTCTGGGGCACTTGCGGCACGTAAACGTCGCTGCCAGGGCGGCTCACGCTTGGGACCGCCCCTTGCGTGTGACCTGCTCTGACCGGCCCTGGAACCTGGGAGGATTAACGCGTTACAGATTTCCGTTTGTCTTAAAGAATAACGTTAAGCATAAGAGAACTGGCCTGAAAACGAATCCCAACTTTTTTTTTTTTTTTTTTTTTTTTTTTTAGAATTTGTTTTTCAGTTGTCTCTACTCTCAGGTTTTGTTTCAAAAGTATTTGGCCCTTCAGTTATAATTTGTTCTTTGGTGCAACAGTATTCACAGGATTTAAGCTCTCGATTTAGACTTCTCAATCATGGCAGAATCACAGGCATGTGTTTTTAAAAGATCCATGTTATGGGCCTTGTGCTATTTCAAATGTAGATTTTTTTAAATCGGCCATAGAAGCTAGCCAGGAGCCCTTTCTGGGGTACGACCCTGTGAGTTCCCCGTGTGCAGAAGGCAGCTGTGTGGCCGTGCGCCCCCTGCGGTAACGGGTTGTCCGTGGCTTAGGCGAAAATGTGAGCAGCTCACACACGCGCACGTGTAACTGTCCGTGTGCCACGGCCTTTGGAAAGGTACCCTACGCGTTTCTGGAGCACACGGCGTTCACCGCGTGTTATGTGAACAGGACCCACACAAGAACTGCTTTTGCAGAAACGGGCACCTCCTTTGAGCTTTGCTGCTGACGCGCTTGCTCCCGAGGCGTTGGTGTGTCTGCGCCTTCGCCCCCGTTGTCACCCCGCCCGCCCTGCAGCCTCAGCCACAATCGGCCCTTTCAGTCCCCGCCAGCAGCGCTCAGCCTTCCAGAAGTCTCCATGTCATTAAAACAACAAGCAGGTGGACCAGGCGGCCAGGATCGTGTCTGCCCGAGTCTGGGCTGTGAGTCCCCTGCTCTGCTCCCCCCTCTTCCCTCAGCCCAAGCTGCTCTGGGAGAGAACAGAATCTTTCCTCATGGAAAGTTTTACTGACCTGGCTTGGCACCCAAGGCTGGGGCCTCCCCCATTCCATTCGTGATGGAAAGAGTCTGTATCACGGTGATCAAACACGCGAGTCGTTAATACCGTGGATGGAGGCTACTGCGTGACGGGTAGAGGAATGAATTCAGCCACGCACATGATTCATTAGAGTCAGTCCTTCATGCACGTGGATGTGCACCTCGGAGTCTCGAGGCATAAAAATTACGCCCCACGCCACTGGAGACAGGGTCTGCTGTTGGTGGGTTGCAGGCTCTGAGAATGGGTTCTCTGGAGACCCCGCAGAGGGCTCTCCCAGCGCAGAAGTGAGTCCCCCAGGCCTGGCCTGAAGCTGCTGACCCAAGAAGCAGAGCCTCTAACGGGTCACTTCCAGGTACCGGAGCGCCTCACAGGGCCACGGCTTTTCCGACCCGCGCGCGCTCCTCGCGGGGCCCTCGGTCCGTGTGTGTGCGGAGCTGTGCGTCAAGGGACGGTGCGCCTCGTGGGGGTCAGATACGCAGACGTTGGTGTAAATATTTTAGGCTTTGTCCAGATAAACCGAAGTGTGACCCGGCAACTAGCAGAGACTGTTGGTCAGTGTGACGAAGGTCTCTCGAGTGGACGTGGGCAGCGCCCCAGCCCCGTGTTGCCGCTGTCTCAGAAGGTGCGTGCTTCCCCTTGGGAACCCGCTGCGGCCGACCCCCAGGGCAGCAGTGGTCAGGAGGCCGGGCCTCCGTGGAGGAAGAGGGGACAGAGAACGGGGGGTCCGGGAGGCCTGCTGAGGAAGGCCCTCTAGAAGTAGCGAGCAGACACAGACCGGCACCCAGCCCGTAACCCGTCGGGCCGTGACGTCAGAGCATCTGCTCCTTCCGACGTGCCGCGGGGCCAGGCGGGCGAGGGGCCCTTCAGCTCGTGGGACGTGGGGGCTCCGGTGTCGGTGAGGTTCTGGGCACTTTCCTCCATTCTTACCTGGTATAGACATTACCTACAAGCATGGAGTGCTTTGAGTTATCTTGTTTCTGATGACGATATCGTTCTAGAGTCTGTCTGCTTTCTGTGTACTTGGAGGGGGATCCGTGGGATTGCCGTCAGTGATATTTCCGCCTCTCCTCGCCGTCACGGGCCTTAGCTCGTTTCCCTCTTTGTATTAACTTGAGATGAAGAAATGGAGTTGGAGAGGGAAAGCAAAGGGAAGAGCCCAAGACCACCATGGAGCTCAGCAGCCTTCCATCTACTTAAGGCAGGAGCGCAGAGGACCCGCCAGCAGCTGATGCCCAGACGTGACTGTGCTTGTGGGCAGCGTGGGACGTGCTCGTGGTGCTTTTGTCCTCTGTCACGGGCAAGCTCTGAGTAGTCGCAGAGTGTGCGTGGACGAGCATTTCATGACTGCCATGCTGGTTCTTTCTGACTTCCTCCTGCAGAGAGCAGGGCACCTTTCTGAGAGTTCTTTAAATGGCTTTGTCTCTGCCACAGATCAAGTTGTACGACTCGGGCCTGGGCTCCGTGCCTTTTCTTTCTCTGAGGCTCGCGGCGCTTTCCTACTTGAGAATGAGCGCTCTTTACAGATACCTTCAGATCTGTGAGCCTGCGAATAGCACGCCACTGTGCCGCGTCACCGGAGCGTGAAGCTGTAAGGCAAAGCATTTAAGAGCATAATAGCCACATTCAAAAAGCACGGTTGGCGATCGACCGTCAGGGCCTGGCGTCTCTTTGGGGAGAGTGGTGACCAGGGCAGCGGAGGGCTCTGTCTACATCTGTCGGACAACTGTGTTTTTGTAAGAGCAGCCAGACTCTTCTGTAACTCAGGCCGGGCGCTGGGCTCTCCTGCCCCTGGAGCTGCAGGCAAAGAGACGGCTAGGCACGGACGCTTTTAAGCGATCTTCCTGACAGAAAAGTGTATTCTTACCTACGGATCCCTAAGGAACACTGAGTCACTGGCTCATGGGAGTCCGTCCCGTTCAGGCAGAGAAGAACACGGATGCTTGGAATTGTAGCAACATTCTTCCCGTCGGAACTGAGAAAGTCGTTCCCGACCGAGCATGACGCATCGTTGTCAACAGAGAACCCATGTGCCAGTAACAGTACGGCGTTCGGTGCTTTTCAGACTGACTGTTTGCATACGTTCTCTCAGTTCACATCTTCAGCCTTGGAACAGACCCGTGGCCGGAAGTGCCAGTGTTGGCCACACTCGGCAGGGGAGACGGGGCTCGCAGACGGGTTGGCTAATGTGCTCACATCACACTGAACAAGTGACAGGCCAGGAGCACCACGGGGATCTGCCAGCTGTGGTGTAAGTGCAGCCTCTTTACCAGGGTCTGCTCCGTTATGAGTATCTCCGCCCACTAGACATGTGACGTGCAAAGCGTCCTGCTTGAAAGTCTGGCTTGCAAGCGTGCGTGGGCCTTGCAAACCCAGGAGGACCGTGGTGTGTCTTCATCGGAGAACTTCTGGTTCTTGCCGGAGGCACCTTTTGAGAGCTCGGAAAGGATGCCAAGACAGACAGGACTTGCAGAGTGTTGGAGAGAGGGCCTCACGGGGTCAGCACTCCCAAAGAAAGCAACAAAAATACTGACAGAACTACCAAATCAATCATTTCACAATCTGGAAATTCACCGAAGAGGCGGAACAAACTGAAAAGCATTTACTCGAGAAAAAACGGACCCACGAAGAAGAGTGGGTCTGTGATGGTGTAAGCAGGGGCTACTCCCATCCTGCCTTCCCCAGCTCCTTGGAGCATAGCTGTGGAAAGACAGCAGCTTCACAGACCGTGAAGGACGTTGGCCTCTGTGGGGCTCTGTGAACACCCTGCCCCGAAGCGCAAACAGTGTCTTGACTGGTGGTGAAGCTCCCTGGAAGGGTCGTCTTGCCGGGCCATGATGGAAAACACAGACGGCTGGACTCACGCTTGTGGGAGATTGCCAAGGCTGGGATCTCAACCGGGGCCAGCGGGAGACCGGCCACACCAGGTGACCGCAGCGGGGTTGACAAGCCCCGACATATTCCCGGGGACCGGGAGACCGCACGTGTGCACACAGACGCGCACATGCTCAGGAAAGACCCGGGGAAAGAAAGGACCGGGTCGTTCGCCGCGGGCTGGCCTGGAGACCCTGTGCGGAAGCAGAGTGGATGCTGAGGCTGACTTGGGGATTGCCTGCAGTTCGATCTCATCAACAGAAGGTGGAGATGTAAGGCATTTAAAGAAACCTCCCGACTGACCATTAACCCTGCTGACCTGAGGGTGACCCTTGGGAAGCCAGGCTTCAAAATAAAAACATGGTTTTCAAAGAGGAATAGAGAACTTAGTAGCCACACATTACAGAGAATACAGGAGCCACAGAATCCGTCCAGAAAAGTCATCACATACACAGCAGCAAGGGAAGGGGGAAATAAAGAGCAAACCCTATTGGCGGAGGAGTCTGCTTCCAAAGTTCCTCCAATACGTTATCTATAATGCCCAGTTTTCAACTAAAACATTACGAAACCTGGAAAGAAACTTGAAAATATGTCCCATACAGACGGGGAAGAAACTACGCACCAGAGTAGACAGTGTCCCTGAGAGGGCTCAGCTGTTGGACTTAGCAGCAAGGGCTTTAAGTCAGCGGCTGGAGATCTGTTCAAAGAACTAAAGGAAACTGTGTTTAAATAATTAAAGGAAAGTATGACAACAGTGTCTCAGCAAATAGAGATTATCCATAACGAGATTAAAAGTTTTTTAAAGAACCAAGTAGACATTCTCGCCTTGCAGAGTACAATAACTGAAACGAAAAGTTCATTAGAGAGGCTCAGAGGCCGATTGGAATTGGCAGAGAAAAAGAGTCAACGAACTTGAAGAAATGTCTATAGGTTATCCAGTCTGAGGAATAGAAAGAAAAAGGAAAATGAATGTGTGGGAAACCATAAAACATGTAAATAGGCATACTGAGAATCAAGAAAGACAGGAGAGAGAGAAAGGGGTAGGAAAAATATATGAAGAGGTAATGGCCCAAATCTCCTCAGATTTGATGAAAAACATTGTACATATCCAAAAAAAAAAAAAATCAACAAATTCCAAGTAGAATAAATCCAAAGAAATACAGCTAAGCCCATTATAATCAGACTGTCGAAAGTCAAAGGGAAAGACACAATCCTGAAACCAACAGGAGAGAAACAAGCCCCCAGGGACACGGAGTCCTCAACGAGAGTAGTGGCTGACTTCTCACTAGCAATCGCAGAGGTCACAGAGGAAAAGACCATTGACCAAGAAGTCAATAGCTAGCAGATCTAGCTTTAAAAATGAAGGAGAAATGGGGCGCCTGGGTGGCTCAGTCAGTTGGGCGTCCGACTTCGGCTCAGGTCATGATCTCACGGTTTGTGAGTTCGAGCCCCGCGTCAGGCTCTGTGCTGACAGCTCAGAGCCTGGAGCCTGTTTCGGATTCTGTCTCCCCCTCTCTGTGCCCCTCCCCTGCTCCTGCTCTGTCTCTGTCTCTCTCAAAAAATAAATAAACATTAAAATTTTTTTTTTAAATGGGGAAATAAAACTGTTCCTGGGTAAACAACGATGTGGATATTTTTGTTGCCAGCAGACCTGACCTAGGAGACGTTTTGAAGGCAGTCCTCTCGGCTGTTGGCAACTCAGATACACGCACTTGGTAAAAAGTAATTTTGTAGACAAATTAAAAAGACAGCATACATATTTCAAAACTCTTTTCTTCAAACTTGTTTAAAAGAAAATACATAAAATAAAAATTACAAAACTATTCTGATTGGCTTATATAAAGATGTCATTTGTGTGACAATAATAGAAAGGGAATGGTAGGGAAGGAAGCTATATCAAAGCAAAGGATCTCTATGTTATTAGGAATAAGTTAATATAAGACTGAACTAGAAGGCTTTAAATTAAGCTGTATATTATAATCTCTAGAAGAGCCACAACAAAAACTAATTGAAAAATTTACACCGTAAATGAAACCAAGCCAAACCAAACAAAAAAAGCATTAAAGTGATACATTAGAAAACATATTTAACACAAATGAAGGTAGTAATGAAAGGTCATGGAAACAAGAAAAACAACAAACAACCCCCACCCCCCAAGACATGGAAAACAAACAACAAAATGGCAAATGTAATTCCTACAACAAAATTACATTAAATTTAAATGAACTAAATACTCCAATAAAAAGGTAAAGTTTGTCAGACTGGATTAGGGAAAAGAAAACAAAGCAGGACCCAATTATGTGCTGTCTACAGACGACATACTTTAGATTTAAAGGCACAAATAGGTTGAAAGGATGGAAAAGATATACCAAGCAAACAGTGACCAAAAGAGATTTGGAGACAAAATCAATTTAAGACCAAAGAAAATGTCGAGGCGCCTGGGTGGCTCAGTCAGTTACGTCTGATGCTTGATTTTGGCTCCGGTCACCATCTCATGGTTCGTGAGTTCAAGCCCCGCATCAGGCTCCATGCTGCCTGGGATTGTCACCCTCTTCCTCTCTCTCTGCAACCCCCTTAAAACAAATAAACTTGAAAAAAATGAAAGAAAATGTTGATGGAGACAAAAAGGGACAATTTATAATGAGTGAAATGTAAATTGAGCAAGAAGATACAATAATTTTAAATATACTTGCACCTAAAAACGCCTGCATAAAACATGAAACAAAAATCGGTAGATTTAAAGGGATAAACGGAAAGACGATTTAAAAATAATGACTGGAGACCTCACCACACTACTGTCAGTGATGGACAGAATAACTAGACAAAAAATCAGGAAGGATGTAGAACAATTGAACAGTGCTGTCAACCAGCTTGACCCAAAAGACATGGATAGAACACTCAACAGAGTGGAATGTGGGTGGAACATTCTCCAGGGTACATTTTCTATTCATACAACGAGCCTTAGTAAATTTTAAAGGATTAATTCTCATCACGGTGGAATTAATGGAATTAATTTATGGAATCAGTGCAGTCCCTATCAAAATTCTAGCAGGTATTTGGTTTTGCTTTTTTTCAGTAACATGACAGATGACAAAATGATCCTAAAATTCATACGGAATTTCAAAGATTCAGAGTAGCCAAAACAATTTTAAAAACAAAGAACGGAGTGGGACACACACTTCCCGATTCAAAATTTACTATAAAGCTACAACGATGAAGACAGCGTGGCACTGGCGTAAGACATAAGGATCAACGGAACAGAATTTAGAGGTAAGAAATCCCTATATTTATGGTGAGTTGATTTTTAACAAAAATGCCGAGCCATTTAACTGGGGCAGAGGATAGCCTTTTTAACAAATGACGCCAGAAGAATCGGACATCCACGTGCAAAAGAGCGAACTTGCACCTGTAGCCTCATACCGTACACAAAAATCTCAAAATTGATCCTGGAATTAAATGTACAAGCTAAAACGATAAACACGTAGTAAATAACATAAGAGGAAAATCTTCAAGACCTTAGATTACGCAAAGATTTTTTAGATATGATACCAAAAAACCTAGTCCAATATCTAAAAAGGGGCAAATGAGACCCCATCAAAATGCAAATTTTATTCTGCTTCGAAAGAACTATTCAGAAAATGAGAAGACAAACAATTGACTAAGGAATATAGTTGCAAAATACGTATCTGATCGAGGGCTCGTATCCAGAATGTACCAGAGGTCTTATCTCAACAATAAGAAGACAGCCTAGACAAAAACTGGCATCTAAGATTTAAGTAGACGTGTGAACGGCCAATAAGCACGTGCAGATATGCTCAACGTCGTCAGTCACCAGGGAGGGCAGCTGTGACACCGACACAGAGGTGATTTTGTACCCAGTGGAGGGAGTCTGATAAGCAAGAATGGCAGCGGCACACTTGGGAAAGGGCAGAGGAAACGGGAGCACAGTTGTGTCCCGTGGCCCATCCGTTCCACGCTTCAGTATCTGCCCACGAGAAGTCAGCACCGACGTCCACACAAGGCCTTGCGTGCAGATGTTCTCAGCAGCAGCATTTTTAACGCCCGAACATCTGAGACAACCGAGTGTCCAGCCCCTGGACCACAGACGGGAAAGGCATGTCACAACCAGACGATGGAGTGTTACTCAGCCAGAAGGAGGATTGACGTGCTAACACACACTCCAGCGTGGTGCACCTGGAAAACACAAGGCCGAGTCAAAAAGCTGGACACAAACACCCCCTGTTACGTGGCTCCGTCCGTGTGAACGTGTCCAGAAGAGCCAGACCTCCAGGGATGGCTTTAGGTCTGCATCTGTTACGGGGCTTAAGGAGCTTCCTTCCAAAGTCACCCACGTTTGTTAACACACTCGATGCCAGAGGCAGAACGGCTCTTTTGAAGCTGAAGGCTTGTGTGTGTCACGTACGGTTTTTCCTTTGTGGAACACGTACGGTCCTCGGACTCCTTTCTTAAGGACAGCTGGGAGACAATTCTGTTTGTATGTGGCATAAACACAATGCTGGCGGTCGAATTTCTCGGGGGGCGCAAAACTGCGTGTGCTTCCACATTATCCCCTATTTAGCCGACGTAGGGACCTTTTGGGGGCACGGCCAGTGAGTGGTACCAGGGGCCGCTCCGTTGGTTGCCTCGTGGCGGCGTCCTCGATCTCCCACCGTCGGGCATGCAGCCTGTCCATCGGTTTCCATGTCGGGTGGGTGCACGGAGCTGGGAGTCCCTGTACCTTTCTCTGCTTGAATTTTGAAGCAGGGTTCTTCCTTCCTTGCAGATTATAACGCGGACACTTACACACACTACAGAACAAAGAAGGCCTGTTCCTTTCTGAAACATCCGCCCTTATCGGGCCCAGGGGACCCCGGCTAATCAGAGCCTGATACTGCGCACAATGGGCCGAGTCAGCCAGACCACTCCCCGCCCTGGGCGCACGCTGTCGCTGCAGAGCCAGCGGCCGGTGTTCTTTTGTTCTGAAATGGGGCAGACAGTGCAGGATGCAGTCATCGGGCCTGGGGGCGGCGTTATCAGCCCCCCGGCCGTCCTCTCTCCCACCCAAGGGTGCAGGCTTCCCCAGCACTCGGCCCTATCAGGCCCCACAGCTGCTGTTAGTTTAGATACGGCAGGAAGTGGGCCCGGAGGACAGTGGCAGTTGATGGCCCTCGGCGGCGTCCAGAAACGCCTGTGATTTGCCTCGGGTCTGGCTCTAGCCCGAGTCCACCGCAGGGGGGAAAGGGGGAAAGTGCCACAGAGACACCGTCTGGCCACACAGATGTAGGGGAGCCTGGCTGCCACCTGGGGCCTTGGCTGGTCACTCAGAGCGGGCAGCTGGGCCTGAGAGCCCAAAGTGGGACCCGCGCACGGGCAGCACCCTTCAAACCAAAAGGAAGAAGCCTGGGACCCCGGACCTGTGCACTTCCTCCGGCTAGCCCGTGTAGCTCTTTGTTGTGGAAATGGCTACAGACCTGTCAAGACCCCAGGGAAAGCCTTGTTGTCCGGCCCCTCTGTCCTTTCTGCCCCTGACACGGGCAGATGGTTCTGATGGGGCTGAGAGCCGTGGCCCAGAGACAGCTGGGCTGGAAACCGGGGGCAGGTCCTGGCCGGCGGTCCGCATCACGATGGGTTCCCCGCCGGGGTGGCTCTGAGAAGTCCACGGGCTCGGCGCTGCCTGCGCCGGGACCCTCTGGGTGGGGCAGACCTTTCTCCCCCACCGGCCCCTCTCGGGCTTGTGCTGGAACCGGTTTCCAGAAGGGACTCCAGATAAGACAGTGGCGCCGTTACGGCCCTAGCCGGCATCTGAGAACCTTTCTCGTGAGAAATTGCATCTCGGGACATTTCCCCTGAATTGCCATCCCCAAACGAGATCGGGGAACAGGGAGCGTGCCCCTGGCCGCGGCACGGCTGCGTCCCGGGTGGGGAAGGCCGTGCTGTGCCTGCTGCTCTTGGCACACCTCCCCGCCTTCACGGTGTCAAACCTCGAGTCGCCTTCATTTGCACTTTGCTTTTTTTTTTTCCACGGTAGCTGTTGCCAGCAAGCCGTAAACTACCGTATATCACTCAGATTTAAGAACCTAAACTTTAAAACAAATTAAACTCTTGTTGACATTGTAATAAAAATCAGAATGGAACCAAGTGGCTCAGTAGAAGCAAACTTCAATTATTTTTGTGGATTTAAGATTGTTTTCTGGGATTCCCAGACTCCCAGCACAGCGAAGTTATTTCCTCTTGGCAGATGGCTGGACAGCAGAAGGGCGGTGGACGGAGGGAGGGCGGTGGCGCTGGGCCGTGCGGCCTGCCCGTCAGCGGCGGGCTCGCTCTGGCTTCGGCGGGGGTGTCTGCGGCCACACTTGATAAAGCCACAGGACAGCTTGCAGTGCTGGGGCTGGGAGAGGGGCATGCCCACATTTTTTTTATGCACTTGAATTTAAGAAAAGCGCCCAAAACCTGCTTGTCAAGGTCTGGCCGCTCATCGAGTGTTTGTCTGGATTAAAAGCGTGGGAAGCACGCGTCGGACTGTCGTGGCGAACTTTGTCCAAACGCTGGAAAGTGCACAGAGCGGCCGCACCCGCCCTCCGCTCCCCTGGTCCTTATCTCTCATCACCCGTTAACCACGGTGTTGATGCTCTGTCACTCTCAGAGATGGAAACGGTGGTTTCCACGGGACCAAGTGCCAGCTTTCCATCCTGCGTGCAGCTTCCTGTCCCGATAGGGCGGAATGAAGTATGGCACGGAGACCTACGGATGGAAACTGGGTGATTGATCACTTTGGTGAGCATTTCCCCGGAGGCGTGGCAGGCTCCCTGGGGGTGCCTTTTGACCTGGGCTTTCAAGCGAGCCTTTTACCAGAATCGGCCCTTCCCTGGCCTGCCGCTTCCTCCTCTGTTCTGCTTCCTGTTTCTGTGTTTTCAAGGCCAGGTGGGCAGTGGGGCCCAGTGCACACGGCCCGGAGCCGTCCCCAGCTGCCGCCCTGCTAGGTCGGCAGAGCCTGGCGTTGGGGAGCCGGCGGGGGTGGCCGGGCACCGGCACGGCTCCTACCTGCCGCCAAGGCGCAGCCGGGAGGAGGCCCCTCTGCGCTGGGAGGAGCTGGGACCTGGAGTGTGGGCTTTGCCGAGCAGACGGCATCCAGCACATTCATTAAATGCTGGGAAGGTGAGGAGAGCTTCAGGACGCACAACCCTCTGGGCGGTTTCTTCCTGGCGCCCCTCGGTGTCCCGAGCTGCAAAGAGCAGGGCCCTGGGCACCGGGAGCATCTTTGCAGACACTCGGGGGACTCTTAGAGCAGCTCTGGTCACCGTTGCATCGGTGACCTCCACTTGAGCAGGGCTTCCTGAAGTCAGCACTCAGATGGGTGCGTGGAAGTGTGGCCAGACCTCTGGCCACTTGTGGGGAAGGTGGAGCCGTGGTGGAGGGGCTGACCTCGGGCGCCTAGGCCTGCACTGTGCCCGGGACCCCGGACCTGTCCACTTCGTCCGGCTAGTCCGTGTAGCTCTTTGTTGTGGAAATGGCCACAGACCCGTCAAGACCCCGGGGAAAGCTCAGACACTGCTTTGCCGTAAAGTTACCCACGCCCGATACAGCGCCCCTTCAGTCTGAGCTAATGTCTGTTGTGCACGCATATTTCTAAATAGCTCGTTCTCTGCACGTTGCCTCCTTTTGAGGACACATGTTAAGGCTTCTCCGGAAGCCATTGTAGATAAACGGAGAGAGAGTTAATGCCAGATTTTGCAAATGGGTGGCTCATAGCCCCACCAAAAGGAAGAAACCCGGCAGACGCGAGCCCGCCACGTGGCTGGGCGGTGACGTCGGCCCGGCCTGAGCAATAAATGCCCAGAAGCCTCCGGTGAGACTGTTACTTAGCTCTCGCTCGGTCTCCTGGAAACTCACGCAGAGGATCCGTTCAACTTCCGAAAGAGGACATAACAAACAATATTTGCAGATCCCTCACTCTGTTCCGGCATCGCGGGGCCTTCAAAACACACGCACACCTCGGTTCTCTGGCTCCTCGAAAATTAGAGGGGAGTGGGCAGAGGAGGTCAGGCAGCTGACGATAGTCACAGTTGAAATAGCGGTTCGAGAAGACAGAGCCAAGCTGCCGGACCGCTGATGACCGCGCGCTTGCCTTGAGTCTGGGGACCTAGAGGTGGTTTTGGGAGGACTTTTCAGGAGAGTGAGACAGGCTGGGTTGTAACAGGCTGTAACCTGTCCCGTGTCTGCTCCACGTGGACAGCCGCAGATGCGTGGGCCTCTGAAAGACGTGACCCGTCTCCAGGCTTGGGTTCCGTCGGGAGTTCGGAGCAGGTAGACTCCCCCCGGAAAGCAGCTCTGAGAAAGCTGCAGACCCAGGCGGGGTGCTTCCGCGGGCCCCCCGCGTCCTTCCCGCGTTCGGGCGACGGCTCGGGTCTGTCCTTTCGAGGAGGGTCGGAAATGGCGGTTCCACCTGAGGCCTCTGGCCGAGAAGTGGTCTTCGGGAGCGCAGTGACACAGCCAGACCGCTCCTCTTGGTGGACCAGGGGCGCGCGGTTATTACATAAAGTCAATTAGAGCGCATACATGCCGGTCCTGCTGATTTGATTTAGAACTCACGAAAGCTCCAGTAATGGGCAATTACAAGAAACTTAATGGCCCTTTATACTGAATGCAGCTTCCGTGGCACCTAATATGCTGTGATGAATTACTCATTATGTGCAGTGTTGGAATAGCTTCTATAAAGATTAATAATCAGATAATCAATACAAAAATTCAATCTTGGGTGTTTTTCCACTCCAGGGTCAATATGTCCTCCAGACCAGGGACCTGTTCCCTGGGCTGTATTTGGCGGCCGCTCCCTCTCAGTTCAGTTGTCTCTTCCACACACAGAATCTCTGAGAGGAACTTACCAGCTCGGTTTTGCACACGGTTTTCTTCCTGCGTTCTGTGATTTTTCTGTTCAGATCTTCACAGAATAAAGAAGCAGGCTTCGCTGCTGGTCGGTTTTCTCAATACTCACAGGAACAATTCCTACCCTCAAGGTGGGCTCAGACCAATGGGGCCCGTGAGCACGGGAGTGGCAGCAGGTGGCCCTCCCCCGGGGGGCCAGGAGAGCCAGGAGCGGGACGCGGGCGTCCCGGGTGGCAGGGTGAAAAGGTGTCTTGGTGCAGAGGACATCGCTGGGGGTGGGCGCTGCCGTGGGATGGCCTCGGCCGCCCAGCAGCTTTCCCAGGTAGCAGCCGAGGCGCCTAGGCTGACCGGCAGTCACCGGCTCCTCCCGGGCTCCAGCTTGCCTCTGAAGACGGTGTTGGCATTTAATTATGAAAGTTTCAGACGCGTGCAAGATACGATGAATAGTGCGGTGGGTCCCCAGGGCCCTCACCCAGGTCCACACTCGGGGCGGGCAGGACACGGCACTCTGTTCCTTCTCTGCCCTGTAGCGGTCGTTGCTGAGATCGCAAGGACCCGGGTCCTGGACCTCGTGTCTGCCGCCTGCCATCCCGCAGGTACAGACGGCTGTTTAAGCGACCACTTTCTTACGTGATTACAGCAGGGCAGCCCCGCCTGACAGAATTACTCATGGTTCTCTGGTAAGGTGAGGATCTACTTCAAACTCACATTAACCGATAAGGTGTGGTTTCACTTCCCGTGAAGCCAGGAACAGGTGGGCTTGAGCCTTTCCTCTGCCTCCGTGATGAGCGGCCTCTTCTGACCAAACCCGGCAGCTGCCAGGCGGGTGGAGGGCGCTTGGCCTGCGCTCGGCCGGCGGGCGGTCTGGTGCGGCCTGCCGAGGCCCAGCCGGTGCACCGTCGTGTGGACGCTGCCGATGCCCGCAAAGGATCGGGAGCCACTTGCTTCGTTAGCGCCTTTTGTGTTGAGGACACCGCCTGGTGTCCCCGGGCAGGGAGACAGGAGGCAGCAGCCCGATGGTCTCTCTGTCTCTCTCAGTCCACTTCACGTTGTTATTTTTTAATTAAAGGCAGCTTTTTCGGTCTTTTATTTTTTCATTTCTGTTAATTCTGCGTGAATAGAAATTGTATATTTCGGGGGAATGTGTTTTCTAGCAGCACAAAGAAAGCCCTGGAAAAACGCTGGTGGTTTAGTGATCCCCAGGAGCGACTGTGGGGTGAGTTTGGCGTGGATACAAAAATGGGCCAGGTGATAGGGGAGCATACGCCCGCCACACGCCCGCGGAACCCCCCAGTCACGTGGCCGGCCCGGTCCCCACGGAGGCTGGAGTTTCCACACGGGCGTTCGCATTATCTGGAGTATTCGGGCTAAATAAGGAAGCAGGCACTGAAGGCAGGAAAATTATTCTGTTTTAATGGCTGACAGTCCCGTGTGACAATAGTATCTGCCAGTGCCAGCCCCACACGCAGTCGGGAGGGTCATGTTTTATTAAAACCGTGACTTGTTGTCACTCAGACTTCGCCGTCCCGGTCCCTCCTTCCAAAAATAGCAGGCCCCGTGGCAGTGGCTTATTATGATTAAAAAGATAAAAATAAGTGAAGGCTGAAATGGGTCCAGGACACCCGAGGTAACACGGGAACTTACTTTTTAATGAAACTTGAGAGACGGCCTCATTTTCCACCGCCTCACAAAGCGTCTTTGAAAAAAGTCAGAAAAGTAAAACAGGACTTCGGTGATGTTGCAACTCTGCATTTTCAGAATTGCCATGGTTGTGACAGTCCTGCAGAACGGCACCTGCTCTCGCCCGAGGCCGTGCGGGGCCGGGGACAGCACCGGCCACGCCAGGTGGGGCCGCGTGGACGCTGAGCCCGCCGTCCACACCAGGCCACGGACGGAGCGCCCACCTGTGAACGAGGAGGTAGGGACGGCGGACTTTGTAAGACGCTGCCTCTTTTAAGAAATTAAAACCCCGCACGAGAGACGGCTCCGGCTCTCTTCAGCGCCCACCCGTGCTCGGGGGGAACAAAAGCGTGTTCTTCTCTGCTCCTACCTTTCCAAGCGGTGGCTTTTATCGTGACGTTTTCACGCACTGCCCACCCCTGCCGCAATGCTTTCAGTCACCAAGGAGGTCTGGCTCCGTCTGTGCAGCGGCGCATGTGAACACCGTGTGTCCAGCAGACCACCGACCGCGTGGACCACGCCCTCCGCACGGAAGGTCTCGGCAGCGAGGACCCGCGCGCTCGTTAGGGTTTGCGTCCGGTGGCCTCCGCGTCCCAGAACCACTGGCCGTGGAGAGGTTCACACGGCAGACACTACCTGGCCAGCGATATTTCTGGTTGCGCTGCTGTCTGCCTAAATTATCATCCTCTCGGGTTACAGCGCTAACTTTAGCTAACGGTGTATTTTCTGGGAAAGTTAGCAAATACTTTTTAAAATTATCTTTTAGTTATAGGAATGGGGAAAACGGCCTTCCTGTTTTGTTTTGCTCCTCACAAAGCTATTTTGGCTCTCCCTTAAAAATAAAAATGTCTCTGATGAAGGGCACGCATTTTGCCGTCCCTCAGAAAAAACTGAGTAAGCGCGTACCAACCACCCTCGTACGTTTCTTTACACGCGGTACGTAATTTGGCCGTGAGCTTCGAGCGGGCCCACGGGACGAGACAGTGCCGCTGTGGCCACAGGACCTGTGCCCAGAACTTAATCCTGTGTGGATCCTTCAGGCCTGTTTGTTTCCCACGTGGCTTGTGTTTAAAGGACAGCGATGGCTTTTGAAAAGTCGTCCTCTTCGTGAAAAAGCGGCATCGTGGCCTGTCCTCAAACCAGAAATGAAAAAGGAACAGTGGCCCTGCCAGGCTGACTGTGAATTTTTAAAACTTCCCGGGACAACTGTCTCCTTAGCAGAACTAACCTCACTATCGGAAAGGAGGAAGATGCTTTAAAAATGTGTTTTACGTAATCAAGTTAACGAGTACCGACGCAATCGATATTTTTTTCAAACGGCAGACGCGAGAGTGTTACTTGTGAAGTATAGCCCTTAGCCATCTTCACTGAACTTTTTTAAAGCAAAGATGACGCCGTGTGGCTGGGGGAACGTTGCCGAACTGGATTTCTTACTCCCGAGGCCCAAAC
Source organism: Panthera leo (assembly GCF_018350215.1). NCBI lineage: Eukaryota > Metazoa > Chordata > Mammalia > Carnivora > Felidae > Panthera > Panthera leo. The sequence continues at coordinate 93,809,374 of NC_056690.1, forward strand.
CCAGCTCCCGAGGAAGTCGGCCCAGTGTCTGTGTGGACACCCGCCTCTCCCGTGTCCTCCCTCCCCGAAGCCCCGCACGTGGGCCCCACGACCCTGATGGGTTGGTTCCTGCCAGGGAGAGGGGACAGAGACCCCCCCGCCCACGGTCCCAGGCCTGTGGGGCCAGGCAGAGGCAGCCCGGGGGCGTCCGTTCAGTTGTTTCGCCCCGGGCGACACTCAGGGCTGCGTCCGGGGCTGTCGGCGCTCTGTGACAGACACGGGGCGCGCGGCCCGTGTTTGCGTTAGCCCACGACACGCCTACACGGAGAGGTGCTCTGATCCTGTAAAGAACGCACACGCTGTGCAGGAAATACTGAAACTCAACACACGGAAATGACCCCCGCCTCTCGGCACCGTTGTGAGTCTCTGTGAGCGCGCGTGCAGCGTGGCCTAGCCCAGGCCTCCGCTGACATGCCCGAAAGTCCATTCTTCCCACGGACAGGAAACTGAAAGTTCACTGGAAAGTGCCAGTCCTGTGGCACGTCGGCTTTGGAAGCAGGCTGGCTGAGCACGCGCTGGGCGCGTCGACGCGTCCCCCTGCCGTTCAGAAAGCCAGCCTGGAGAGCCTGTCCCCAAGGAGGCCGTCGCTCAGGCCGCTGACGATGCTGTGTAAGGCCTGGAGCGTCCCCTGCCCTCTCTGGGCCCATCTTCGAAGAACGATAATAACATCCACCTCCCAGAGGGCTGGGGAGGGTGCTGTCTTACGCTCGGCACGCACAACTCCAGCCGGGAGGTCGGTTTCTCCGTTCGGCGTGGTCACGGCATCCCCGACTCAGAGGGCAGAGAGGGGTCTCGGCCAAGCCCCCTTGTCGTGGAGGAGACCCGCAGGCTCCAGTCAGGCGCAGGGGCAGGGTGAGGACAGGACCCAGGTCGTCTTCCTCCGGCCCTCCCGCTGCTGCGTCCGCCCCAAGAGCGAGTGTCTGGGGCACAAAGAGCTCACGTCAGGTTTTCCGGGGAAGGTCACAGGCCTCCGTTCATGAATCTCTGACCCGGCGTTTAAATGGTGCGGCAATCACGTGAAGGGACTTGAGTTCTGAGAAAGTTAGAGGATCGTGGGACCACGAGGAGTTGTGGGCTTTGAAGTGGCTTCATTCACGGCCCCGGGCACCCCCCCACCCCGCACAACAGGGGTCGGGCCGCCTTTCAAAACGAGCACCACCTACATGCTGGGTCGTTTCTGTCACTTTCTGGGGATTGCTTTCCCTCCCAGAGTCTGGTTCTATTTTAACTCTGATCGCACAGCGTCCTATAGTTCTTAGGATCTAAGGGACACACTGTCAGGACCCCGGGTCTCCTTTCTAGTCTTAGGATGCCGTCATCACTTCCAAGCCCCTGTCATTTAAAGTCAAGTACAGATGCACACACCATCACTTCTTCCCTCAGGGTAGGAAGGAGGGCTGTCGCGGAGGAAGTGTGGGGGCCGAAAAGATGGACGGCACCCTCCTCCCCAGGCCGGCGACGAGCAAGCTGCCTCGGAGGCCGAGAGAGGCCCCCACGGGCAGGCAAGGTGTGTTGACAGCGGGCGGCTGTGCCGGGCCGTCACATCGGAAAAACAGACTTAAAACCGGTCGAGTGGGCACACGTGGCGAGAGCAGGGCCCGTGTCAGGCGGGCAGCGTCGTGTCAGGGCCTCCGGCAGACCGTCCGTGCGGCGCCTGGGACCGCCGTGCCACGCCGCTGGGATTTCTGAATGAAGTTTCCCGTACGGCGTGTCAGCAAACCTCTGGCTTTGATATCTGTGTGATCGAGTTGAGGGCGGTCAGTTCCCTTTGCTGTTTGTTTCAGAGCAAAGGAAATGCTGATGTGCGGTGTTCGTTCTGACGATGCAGTGGAAAATTGGTGGCCGTACAGACACCGAGTGGTTCCTGGTTCCTCCGGTCGCTTGCTTCTTCTCCTCCTTGAAAAAAAAAATTTTTTTTTCAAGGCACAGAACAGCTAGTACAGGAGAAATGAATGAAAAAAAGTAGGTGTTTTTAGCACAAACGGAACAGAATGCCACATCTGTGTGCATGGCGCCAGTGGGGGGTGGTGTTTTAAGAGAAGCCGCGGAAGAGGGGAACGCGGCCCTGCCTTCGGCCCTTCCCCACCCTTCACGCCGGGTTCTGAGCCCCGAGCAGCCCTGCGGGCACAGAGGGGACCAGGGGCAGGGGCAGAGTAGAGGCCAGGCTGGGAGGAGGGGGCCTGGCGGGCGCGGGCGCGGACCCTGGGCTGGCGGAGCTCCTCACCCGTGAGCCCGAGGGCCGCCGTGGCCACTTGCCGAGCCTCCCTCCCACTCTCTGCTTCCAAACCTGCGACCGCAGCGTCTGCCTCCCTCCTGGGACTGTCGCGGGGGACGGCAACGGTGCGCGTGCGTGTGTGTGGGGAGCGGAGGGGGCTGCCTACGTGCGGGGCCGACCTGCCCCGTGCTGGTTCCTGACATTCTGATTGAGATCCTTGGCCGCTTTCACAAACCAGGAATTCCGAAAAGGGGAAACTGGGCTTATAAGCGAGGCGTCAAGAAGGAAAACATGTTCAGTGAGGTTCAGACCCTCGCCGCCCCCTTCGGTCACGTTGTCTCAGGAGAGTCCGACAGAAGCGCACCAGGGGTAAACCGAGGCCATTTCACTACAGCACGAGGCTGTAAAGTCCGTTTTTTTTCAAAATGGTGTTGAAAAGGAAACTCGTTAGATGAAAATACAAAAATTTTACTTTAGAAAGGACCCTTCACTGATTACTTTGCGAACTTATTTGTAAATCGCCGCGAGATCTGTGTGTGTTGCTGGAAGGTTCCAGTGACGGTGGACAGGTAACGTGAGCGGAGGTGAGAGCGCGTGCCTGTGCTTTGTACGTTTTAGACTTTAAATGTTAAAAAAACACGAATTTTCTTTTCACTCCGTCTCAGATCTGCACATCGAGGTGGCTCGGGTGTGTGTGTGTGTGTGTGTGTGTATCCTGCACACGTATCCCAGAGTAAAACAAGAATTCAAACTGCCACAGAAGTTTCAGGAAAAAAAACAGTAGTTTCCACCTTGGGAGCGCTTGAGAGAAAACTTAAATACGAGGGAAAAAACCTTTCTCATTAAATTAAATTGTGGTATAACAGCTCACCACATCCTGCTGCAGGGACATCTGACACTAAGCAAAGCAAAGGTTCCTCTTTTAGGTGGCTGACAAGCTGCGAGGGTCACATGTTACCTGCAGTTCAAAATACTCGTACAGAGAAAAAACCCTTCGTGTCGGTGGAAAAGCTGAATAAGAAGATGGAAACTATCAGCAGAGAGGAGACACTGTAGGAAACCGTAACAGAGAGAAAACCGCCCCCAAAGTCACCAGCACAAGCCCCTGGGGGCGGCTGTGGACTCACGGGGCCTCGGAACCGTGACCTCACGGAAGACAAGTGGGAGGCCGTGGCCAGGGTGAGGCCAGGGGCGACGGGACCCCGCGTTCTCGTCCTCAACCCGGCCCTCGGAGCGCTCGGGCCCTGCCTGAGGTCCGTCTGGAGCGGGAGCCATCGTGGCTTTCCCCGCAAGGCCAAGGCACAGATTGTGAAACAGCGTGGCTGTGCGATTGTCCCGCCCTCAGTTGTGCGGCCGAGCTGTGCGGGGGACCTGGTCCACCTGCCCCTTCTGTCAGCTGCGGCTGCCCCGTGCGCTCCCGAGGGGACCTCAGGGCAGGTCCGAAGGGCGTTGGCGTGTGCGCGTGGGTCCTGAGCGCGGTGCTAAGGTGCCTGCCGCGCTGTGACGCTGCTCGACGGTGCCGGGCCTGGAGGACGGGGGCATCGGATGACCGCTCGCTTCCGGCCGGCCGTTGCTGGGAGGCAGGCGGGGCCGGTGACTTCTCAGAAACCCACGGACGCCAGTGACGGGCCAGGAGCACGGCCCTCCCAGCCCTCCTGAGACCCTCCTGCCAGCCTGGGTGGGGGCAGGTGCCAGGACAGAGGGCCGTGACGCGCTCCGCCGGGTCCCTGGGCCGCTCAGGGTGCGCTGAGTGATTTCCCTACCCCCACCCACCTCGGGCTCCCCCTTCAAGGTTCAGGTGACCCGGTGGGCAGCAAGGGGAAGCCCGCTCCTGAGGCTGCTTCCCCTTTTGTCGTGTCACACAGATGTTGTTTTTCCTGTGCTCTGTGTAACCCGGGCGAACTAGAAGATTCGTGGCTGCTTTGCTCAAGCCTCCCTTCTATTGGTTGTCCTTATCACCCGTCAGACGTCCCCACATTCCCAGATACGACTACCCCTCAGACCTCCCGACGTGTCCCTGCCATTATTACCCCTCGGACCTTCTGAAATGCCCCGTCACTGTTACCTCTCACACCTCCCCAACTTCCCCGATGTAATTACCCCTCAGACCTCCCCAATTCCCCATCGTTATTCCCCCTCAGACCCTCACACTTCCCCATCATTATTACTCCCTCTACCTTCCCACATTCTCCGGCATTATTACCCCTGTGACTTCCCCACATTTTCCCTCATTATTAACCATCAGGCCCCGCAGATTCCGTCATTTTTCTTTGTCTGGCTCCCTCACATCTCCGTCATTATAGCCCCTCAGAACGCCCCGACTTCCCGGTCATTATTGCCCCTGAGAACTTCCCCCCCACCTGGTCAGTGATCTCACTAGGGTCGCATCTCTGGTCTGAGACTTCGCTGTCCTTGGCAGTGGAAGGAGCAGTGACACCCAGACCCCCGTGTGTGTAACTGACAAGTCCGGCCCGTCCCTCAGGGCGTCCTGTCCAGGAGGGCGAGTCTGCACAAGCTGTCATGGCTGAGTGTTGCAGCCCCCGACCCAGGCAGGCCTGTGGTGGCCGGACCCCCCGTCCCACCGTGCCATCACCTGCCGGGCCCGGAGCCCAGACGTCGCCACGGACGCCCCCCAGACTTCCATCTGAAATTGGGTCAGGAAGGGCTCCTGGGCCCACCGGCCCGGTCAGCGTAGGAGGATGTGAGACTTTTAGACTTCTAAACCGCCCGGTGCCACGCCGGCCGTGGCGACGTGCTCTGTGGGGGGGTGGCGGTCGCCGCCTCTGCCAGCTGCCACCGCGGGGCTGGGCTTTCCGCACGCGGCTTCGTGCCGTCCTGAGGATGTCCCGCCTGCCCCGCGTGGTCCGGAGACACGCGAATGGCAGGAGGACCTTCTCCGCGCCAAGGCAGGGCCCCGAGGAAGCTCGCGCTCGTCATCCTTCTCTGTGCGAATGTTCTTCTGTGTCAGCTCTTCTGCAAAATACCAGCTGGACGCGCGCCTCTCGAAACAGAAGGCCCAGCAAGTGAAGCGGGAGGCAGAGGGGAGCTGTCGCTGGTGGCCCAGGCCCTTGTGCCCGTGCTCCAGGGGCCCGTGGCACCTGGGACCTTGGGAGCGCAGGGCAGTCTCGGGGTCAAGTGACGGGGGAGGCCGTGTGGTCCGGGCGGCGGAAGCGGGGAGCACCTCTCCCTGCCTTCCCAGGTGCCTCGGCCGCGCGCTTCTCAGGGCTCTCTAGCGGGCCTCGCAAAGCTGGGCGGCCAGAGTGTCGCAGAGAAACTGCGTGTGGCTGACCCCTGGGACGCTCCAGGGACGGGTGTTGTCCTGAGAGCTGGCCTGAGCAGCCGGGCCTCATCAGCAGCTGGGAAGAGTCACTCGCCCGGCGTGAGCCACGGCCCCTCCGGTGTTTTGTGCCTGAAGGTCAGTGCCATCTTCAGAGAAGGTGTGGCTCGTGCATCACGTCCGTGTCCCCGGCAGATGTGTCCTCTGCAGGCATGCTGGCCTGGCGCCCACTCTGGCCTGCTGTGCTTCTGGTGTTTGCATTGAGTGACTCATCCCACCCCCCACCCCATAGGCGGCCCCCTTGCAGGCCACGGGTGGGCCTGGGCACAGTGTGGGACGCCATGGCCCTGGGTCTGAGCCCGGGCTGCACCTTCGGGAAGAGCTGGTGGCCTGGGGCTTCGCGGGCAGGCTCCCGCCTGTGAAGCCGGGCTGTTATCAGCACCCATATGACACAGTTCCTGGTTCCCCCAACCCCGTTTTATTATTGTTGTTCTTAACAATAGTAGGGGTGTCGAAAGGGCATTTAGGGGAGGGGTGGGGGTGATGACAGGTGTGCCAGCTGCCGGCTGCAGGAAGCCGCCCTCGGACCCGCTGGGGCCTTTGCAGAAACACGCGGAATTTATCTGGGCGGCAAAGGGAAGCCCGGGCAGTTCCGTGACGTGAGCGTGTGCTCCCCACCCCCCAGTTCTCTTGGCAAAGTGGGCCGTGGGGACGCGTCCCCTGCCTGGGGGCCGGTCACGGGGTGGAGAGAGGGATGTTGTGCAGCTCGCTCACGATGGCCTTTGCCAGCTTCGCTCATTTCCTCTCCTGCTGCCAAAAACCACACGCTGATAGTGGACATGGACGAGGAAACAAAAATGGAGGAAGAGCCACAAACAAAGGGAGGCCCTGGCCGCTTTGTGGTCGGCCCTCCTCTCGGACGTGGCCTGTCCGACGACGAGAGCAAGGAGGGGGGTTCTCTGAGCATGGACTTCACGGGGGTGCCTCCACCTCTTCCCGTGGAGACGCCAGCTGTGCGCTCCTGCCCGGAGAAGACGCGCTCACGGCACCCGGACCGGCGCCTGGCGCCTCTCCCGGAGCCCGCCGTCGCGGGGCCGGTTCGCAACCGTGCTTCTGGACTAGAGTGGTAACCCGACCACCGCCGGCCCCTGGAGTCGTGGAGCCGGGTCCTGGGCAGCTGCGTGCTGCCGGCTCAGGGCACCCCAGGCCCGCGGTGGGGAGCAGGAAGGAATTCCATCCTGCCCAGAGACCCCCTGTCGTGGGCTCCGCGAGACTGCCCGAAAGCATGGCTGATGGGATTTCTGGTTCTTACATACGCTTCTGGGCAGAGCAGCGTTTCCTTAATGATTTCTCCGTTGTGTTTTCTTGCAGTAAATGAGATAATCCGGAACGATCTCTCCAGCACCAACATCTGATCGTAGCTGGCGACACGGAACTCGCTCCGAAGCCGCGTGGTGTCGACTCGGCCGCTGACCGTTGAGCTTCGGCACCAGGACTTCAAGTAAACTGAGCAGAGCCCTGGTGCCGGTCAGATCCCCGGCTTCATGAAGATTTGCATTGTCCGCTCACAGAAGCTGCCCGGCGGCTGGCGGGACGGGCCACTCCTCCCGTGTCAAGACTGAAAGGGGCGCGCCTCCCACGGGGGGACTCCAGTGCTGGAAGTGCCTTATTACGCAGACCCCAGCATCGGGGCGCCACGGGGGAGCCCTGAGTCTGCTACCAGGAGAGTATTTGTAGGAGCAGAAGCTATAAAGACACTTCATCCTGAGGCTTTCTCTTGTGTAAATTAGGAGAATACTGGCAAGCTAGGTAGGCATTGTGAGAAATACCTCACACGTGCTTCCTGCTTTTTCTCAGCTTTCCTCAGGCTGCAGCGTGCAATCTGTTGCCTCGTTCGGTGCATCGTAGAGACCTTCTGCTTTGTCCTCGCTCTCGTCACCTGCCCCCTCCCCCGTGTTACTGGAACCATAGGATCGTTAATTGTAGCATGCTAGGGTTTTGTTTTTAATCTGGCTTTGAGCGTAGCGCGCGTAAGATGATAGCACAAGATAGGCTGCTGGACGAAAAAAGAAGTCTGTCTGCCACACGACAGCTCTTGCATTTGCATGTATGTACAGATTGGGCACATATTTAAGTACAGATAATAACGACAGAGGCGGTGACGTCCGGTCTTTGCCCAGCGAGGGCTGCCGTGTCAGCAGCAGTAACCAGCGTCCGTTCCGGAAGGTGCATCTAAGACAAAGCCTGGCTTTTCAGCTGCGTGCACTGGGCCCACGTCCCTCCAGCGGGCCTTCGTCGTCTCGTGCCGTCAGCCGAGCACTTTAGAAAGCCGGGAGACGTGCGTTCGCAACGCCTGGATGCTACCAGACGGCAGGTGGGACAGTCACTGTAAATAACATCCCAAGAGGAGTGTAATATATTTGTTCAGCTGTAAGATTGTTACTTCACAGAAGCCTTATATCTCCGCTTCATCTAAGACAACGATTACCAAAAACGTTTTAACACGCAGCGACTGTAGTGTGTTTTCCGACTAGTTACTGTTAACGGATAGGTTAGTGTAAGCTTTACTACTGCGTTTGTGCAATTAACAGCTTATTACACGTTGTTCCTAGCAGTGGCCTGTTGTTCCACGTAACCAAAAAGCATGGTCTCATTGGCTAACCTAATAATTGTGCCTTAGGAATTCATGCCCCCTCATGGAACATGCCTGAATTGCACCCGCCGGCGGAGGTCGTAAGTTACAATAACGAAACATAACGTCACGGTAGAGAACGCTCTCCCGCAGAAACGATGATTTTAAAACTGCTCTTCAGTGTGGTTATGTCTTATTCTTGTCTGACTCCCAGAAAGGACACGGCCCCGAAAGCCACATCTGTAGCATTTGCACACAACTGCCACGGGCGACGGTGTATGGCTCCGCGTAGACGTGACCCCGCTTCTCCCAGGCTGCTGCCCCGCCCGTAGCCCAGACCGCAGCCCGCAGTTAGCGCCCCAGGACTCGCATGGAACACTGCTCGGTAGGCTGTCCTAAGGAGAGGAGACGTTTGGTATTTGTGTCCGCTGTCTGTGCTTAGGAAATAGATCCAATAAAGCAGTATTTTTTTGCCGGACGATCTTAGTCTGCCGGTGATTCATTACGTGCGCGGACCATCCTACCCGGCTCTCAGGGACTTCCTGCGGTATCTCCCTGTTCCGCTGGCATCTGCACGAAGCGCTGTGGGGCAGAGCCGCCCCGGCACGACCACAAAGCACCGGCTGCCCCTGCGGTGGGGTCCCCTCCTCCGCGTCCGAGGAGAGGCCTGCACGGAACACGGAAGAGGCGGCCGTGTGGCCGCGGCCGCAGATGCTCTAAACGCCGCGCTTCAGAGCCGCTCACCCAGGCCGGGCGGACGGGGAGCTTTCACTCGAGCCAAACGCTTCCACTCCGAAGGGCGACCCGGGCGAGGCTGTGGCCACGCGCACGCCCGCGTGCCACGCGGCCGTCACTTGGGAAGATGATGTGTGTCCGCAGACCTGTTGTCGCTCTGCTCGCTCCTTCCAGCTGCTCGGCCCCTTTCCCCACCAGACCCACTGCAGCTCAGGTAGGGAAACGCTGTCTAGCTGTTCATAAAGCCAGCGCGAAACCCAGAACTTCTCCAGCACTGATGATTCTGAATTGTCACAAACGGTGCTTTGATTTTAGGACTTCCCGAAATGCAAGATTTCCTCTTTGTTTTGCCGAGACGAGGTGGAGTGTTAGAGAAACCTGGGTCACCTAGCGAGCGGGGTTGGCAAGCACCTGCTCCCTCCGAGGGGAGTGCGGGGGCCGGGGGGGTGGGGGAGCCGTGGACAAGAGGGGACCCGCGGGGCCCGTCACAGGCCAGGAGCCCCGAGCCCGCTGGACGCAGAGGGGATCCAGAGTGCCATCTGCCCCTCCTGAGAGCAGACCCACGGGGCCCCAGACCGGACTGGCATCCCTGAAGAATGTCCTGGAAGCTATTAAATTCAAAGCGAGTTTTTATAAACCTGTCACACCCCCCTGCCCAACAATAGGATTTTATATTCCAGGAACAAAAATACGAATCCACAAATTAAGGGACGGTCTCTGCCGAAAAGGTGGGGTTTCTGCAAATACCTGTTGACCTAGTTTCGTTTCTTTTGGGTTGATTTTGGGTAATAAGGGAAGCGTAGCGCGGGCTCGCCTCTAGCAAGGCGTTTTGCCCTCACACGGCCACGCTGGCCGGGCCCCTGGAGCATCGGGGCCGCTTGCCTGCCAGCCACTCGTCTCTCGCGGTGACCGGGATCGGGCGGCACGTGCCCCAGAACCGTCTGCTGTGGCGCAAAGCCGTGCCCGGGGCCGTGCCCGGGGCCCGTAGGGCAGACTCCTCCTCCCTTTGCTGCCGGTCCCGCCCTTCCCACGTTTGAGACTGGGTGGTATGGAAAGGTCCGGCAAACATCCAGGCCCTCCTCGTAACCACGCTCAACCTAAGCAAAAATCCGGGTACTTTAGCTCCCCCATCTCAAGGGCGTCCTCTGACCTGAGCAGTCGGAGTCCCAGCTGGGGACAACTCTCCACGCCCCCACCTTTGCTCCAAGGAGGGTCTGTGACCTCCCTGTGCGGTGTCCCAACAACATCGCAAGGAGGGTGTCCCCGCACAACTGTCGTTACATGTTTCCCGAGAAACGCGTCCCGCGTTGGAGCACAGAGGCTGTGCTGAAGCTGCTGTACCTGGGAAGGAGGTGCAGAGCCCGAGATGAAGGGCCTGTGTGAGACCACGGTCTTTAAAGACGTGCACACAGGATGAAATTAAGCTTTTAATGTGGACAACTCAGTGGCACCGAGCACGTTCACGGTGTTGTGTAACTGCCGCCTCTATCTGGTTCCGAGTACGTCGTCACCCCCGAAGGGACCCCTGGACTCATCGAGCGGTCGCCCCTGCCCCAGCCCCTGGTAACGTCTGTGAACTCTTTCTGGGGACTTCATATCCGTCCACCCGTACAGCAGGTGGCCCTGAGTGAAAGAACTCAGCAGAATGGTTTCAGGGTGTGTGCACATCACAGCATTTGTCAGGACTCCACACCTCACTCACTAGGTGGCCAAAACCCACTCCGCTGTGTGGCTAGAGCAGTTTGTGGACCGCTCGTTGGCGGGTGGACATCCGGGCCGCCTCCACCGTTGGCTGCTGGGAACACTGGCTGAGTCCCTGCCTGCAGGTCTGGGGCCCGTCCCTCGGAGCGTGTTTCTTGGGTACTTAGGTAACTGCCTCACTCTTTAAGTTTATTTGTTTATTTGGGCGGGGGGGGGGTGCGGAGGGAGACAGAGGATCCCAAGCAGGCCTCAAGCTGCCAGCGCAGAGCCCGACGCAGGGCTCGATCTCACCAACCGGGAGATCCCGACCTGATCTGGAATCAAGAGGTGGACGCTCAACTGACTGAGCCCCCCAGACGCCCCTGTATGTCTCACGTTTGGAAGAACGGCTTTCTCTTGTCCAGTTTTAAACGTACTCGTCCCTAACACAGACCCCAGATCACGAGCCTAATCTGCGGTCGTCTGTGTGAACTGCATCGCGTTCGTGGTTCTTCCTGCCAGGAGACACGACGTTAAGTGTAAGATGACCAGATGCTCACTTGTGTCCAAGGGGAGGGCGGGTCTCGCCCTCGTGCCTCCACCGCCGCCGGGTCGCCAGCGTCCGAGCCGTTCGCGAGGTGCCACCGGAGCCCGAGTTACGTGTCGCTGTTTTACTTGCCACACACAGAGGACGCCGCGGGGAGAAGAGCAAAGACGACCGCTGTCGCCGGAGATGCGCGGCTGTGCTGGGCTCCCGTGAGGCCCTGCTGGCCTGGCGCTCGGTGTCCTGACCTTGCCACGAGGACGACTGCCATCTTCTGCCCCGCGTGACCTTCTAACAGTCGCGTTCTCGCTGGGCCCTTGGGTCGCAGCCGAGCGGCTCCTTCCACAAGGTGCCCAGCACGGGAGTTACTGGCAGTAACGACTGTAATTATCAGGGCCTTTTGTATCATTTTCCGTTCCTCGTTCTCCCCGAGTCGAGGAGGGGTGCTAAGGAGGGAGGAGGACTTGATCTGGAGGAAGCCCCAGTCACATCTGGAAGGAGGGGGCGGCGATCGAGCCCTTCCCTCCTTGCTGTCCCTTCTGGAGCCCGGCCTGGGCTGCACAGACCGTCCCTGCTGCCTGTCAGCCCCACCCGCCAGGGGCACCCTGGTCCACACACGCTCCTCTGGAAGAGGTGCGTTTTCCAGACCATCTGTGGTCTGTCTCTGAAGGTCCTGAGCTGTGAATGTTGTCACCGGTGCTCCCTCCCCGCTCACTCCACCCAGTCCCCGTGCGGCGACCCTGGGGTCGCATCTCTACAGCACCGGGAAGGCCCAGATTCCACCATTAGAAAGTCATTCCTGCGGTGTGAAGCTGTGTCCACCATTTAAAAGTGACGCCCTGTGGTTGGAGGGTGCCAGCGGCCCCGGGCTGAGGGTCTCCACGTTTGCCTGGGAAGCAGCAGGAGCCCTGAATCTTGAAGGGAGAAGGGTGCCGGGACCACCCAAAAACATTAGCTGAGACTGACAAAGCCACTGCCCCCTGCCAGCTCCCTGAACTGGCATCCCCGGCACGGCCCTCTGGGGACCCGCAGGCCCAGCCTCCTTCCGCACCTCTGTGTGTGGCAGGCCGTGGCCGGACACCCCAGGCTGCACGGCAAAGCCACGGGCACAGAGTTTCTTTGTGATTTGGGGAGACCCCTCCCTTCTCCTCCAACGGAGCAATGATTCCCTTGTACGGTGCAGTCAGCAACGGGGCACAACACAGACCAAGTGCCACCTCTGTGCGGGGCATGTTCTAGAAGCTTGGTGTAACGACGGACAAGACTTCCTCCGGAGGAAAAGAGCCATTAACCTCCGTGCCCCGTGGAAGGGCCCATGCGCAGTCCGGCAGGGCGGGTGAGCCGTGCGGAAGAGGGGTGCCAGCGGGGAGCAGAGCGGGGGTCAGGGAGACCTCGCGGGAAAGTGCTGGTCGAGCCAACACTTGAAGAGGTGACATTGTCCCGAGCAAGAGTGCCCCATGGGGGCGACCACCAGCGCAGAGATCCTAGGCCAGGCACACCGGGCGCTCGCAAGAGGCCGGGAGGGACGAGGGGGCAGCGGGCAGGGGCAGAGTTTCTTTCCCATGAGGGCTAAGACGGTGTTTCTGACCCTCACGTGGCCAGGCCCTGGGCCCGGGCAGACGCCATCACAGTGGACATGGCTGTCCTCGGCTTCCAGGTGGCCCAGCCTCTCAGACGCTCCCCTGGATGCCCGGATGCCAGGATGTAAGGAGCACGCCGTGGGGAGGCCGCGTGCGGATGTCCCCACAGATCCCCGGACGTGTGAGGGGGAGAGGACAGACAGATGGACGGCCGAAGAGACGCAGAGAGCCGCCCCCTCCCCCCTCAGGGCAGCCGGGACCAGATGTCCCTGGTGGCGTTGAGCCCCGTCATCAGGCAGCTGTGTTACAAAACTAATAATCCACAAAACAAAGAGTTACAGCGAAATAAGAAGAATCCGGGTCCTACCAGCCAGGTTAGTTTGGGCGCGGAAAGGGGTGGGATCCGGGGCCCCGGCGGTGCCGCTGGGAGAGGAGACACGGTGGGGGCGGCCCCACGTTCGGCTGTGCCCCGCTTCCTCCTGTCGCCCTCCCCGGCTGCCCAGCCAGACTCAAGTCCTGGATGGAGCCCTCTGCTGCCCCTCCTGCTGCCCTCACTTCTCTCGGTGTAAATGTCGCGCACGTCTCCCCCCCGCTTGGCACTGTCTCCCCGGGGACTCAGCTGACGGCAGGCTAACGTCCCCGTCCGTAAAATAAGGGGCTGTCCTCCCCAGAGCTGATGCACTCGTGGCATCCGCGACGGGCGGTGTGCGTGTCCCCAGAGTTCCTGCACTGGAGCCCCAACCCCCAGAGTGCCGACGTGGGGAGGTGGGCCTTTGGGAGCCGGTGACGGGAGCCCGCGCGGACAGAGGGGCCCTCTCGCTGTCGGCAGCCGCTGCGTGGGGAGGACAGAAGGTGGGTCTGAAAGCCCGCGGCCGCGCCCGGAGGCCGCCACGCTGGCGCTGAGCTGAGCCTCCCGCCCCAGCCCTGAGAAGAGAACGCGCCCCGGCTGAGCCCTGGGGTTCGTCCCCCCGGACGGAGCGGAGACGGCACCTCCGGGCTCCGCCGCTGCCCCGCGTCTCCCGCCTCTCAGCGGCCACGGTCCTCCTCGGGCGGCTGCCGGCGGGTGGAGCGCTGCCGCACGGGCGCCCCCTTCCAGCCAAGGACAGAAGATGGGGTGTCCTCATGTCGAGCGGAAAGAGGCGGGAATTCAAACACTCCTCGAGGAAGGGGACCAGGGTCGGGGTGTGTGTGGAGTGCGTGTGGTGTGGGTCGAGCGTGCTGCGTGTGCGTGCGTATGCTGCGTGCTGTGCGTCGAGGGTGCGTGGTGAGTGTGCAATGTGCTGCCCGGGTCGCGTCCGTCGCCCCCGCCGCACGCATCTGCGCTCGTATCTGCGGCCCTGCCGTTTCTTTTCCGTGGCCCCGTGTGTTCTGTGGCCGCAGCCGGCCGTGCCTCCGGGGTGCGTCCTCCGTGCTCCCCGCCGCCGGGCACCCTTCCGTCCACGGGTGGAGCCCGGCGCCTGTAAGTCCTCGCCCGCTGAGGGCGGCTGGGCCCCCGGGGGGCCGCCGCGAAGGGTGCCCGCGTGAGTGTTCATCGCGGTGAGCACGGGGTTCCTGTCCGTGGGGCGGGGGCGCGAGGCAGCGGCCGCGGGCCGTAGGCAAGAGCGCGCTCCGTTTGCCGAGCGCCCCAATCCCCCGGGGAGTCGCTCGCTCGCTCTCGGCACCCCTCCAGCAGCCCGTGAGCGATCCTCGGCAGGCCGGCCATCCTGGCCGCCGCGCGCTGCCGTGGCACCGTGGTTTGCGCTCGCGGTGCCCGGTGGCTGCTGGTGGCGAGCGCTTCTCACGCCCGGCCGCCATCGGTGCGCTCTCCTTGGTGACACGACTCTTTGTGCCTTGGCCTGTTTTCTACCAGGATTGTTTTTGTCTTGTTTTAACTATCAGGTTTCAGGGGTCTTTATAATGCACGTCGTCTGTCAGATGGTGGTTTGCGAATGTTTTCTCCCAGTCTGTGGCTTGTCTTCTTAGCCTCTCGACAGATCTTTAGGAGAGAAAAACTCGAATTTTGGTGAGACACAATTTGTCAGTTTTTCCCTTGACGGGTCATGCGCTTGGTGTCGAGCCTAAGAGCTGTCTTCCTAGCCCTCGGCCCCGAGGAGTCCCTTCTACGTTTTGTCCTGAAAGTTTTAGAGGTTTGTTTGACATTTGAGCCCGTGATCCCTTTTGAGCTAACTTTCTGCCTAAGGTGTGAATCTGGGGTTCATTTCCCCTCACACACCCGATTGCTCCGTCCGTTTGGGGGTGGTGTGGGTCTGTTTCTGGGTTGTGTCTTCCTTCCCGGGATCTGCAGGTCGAGCCCCCCGCTGGCCCCCGCTGCCAGTGCTGCTGTAAGTCTCGGAATCCCCTCGAGTAATTTCTCCCACTGCATCTTTTCCAAAATCGCTGTCGCTGCCCAGGCCCCGTGTCTTCCCACGTAGACTGTACCAGAAAGTTGTCTACGCCCCCAGGAAGCCGCGCGGGGTGCCGATGGGAATCGCGCTAAACCTGTAGATCGACTTGGGAAGAACTGGAAACTTGGAGACTGTGTTGGGGGTCCAGAGCGGCGCGTTTTCGCTGCATGTCCTGGGCTCATCCTGCCCACTATTAAGGCAAAACCCTTCTGGGGACGCTGCCCGCTGCCCTGTGAACTGCGTGGCTTTCCGCCCTGGGGTCTTATGTGAGGGCCAGTGCTGCCCCCCTCGGATCCTCCAGGGCGGCTCTTTGCCCTGAGGGGCCTCACCCCTGCAGGGGTCCAGGCTCTCACGTGGGCTCCCAGCTCTGCTTCCTCAGGCCGGCTGGGTCCCCACCTCGTTGCCTGGGGTTGAATGTGTGACACGTTTCCTATACTTCCCCCCTTTTTGCTTGTTTGGTGAGAGGGTGGCTCTGGTTCTGTTACTCCGCCTTGGCTGAGCACGGGAGTCCTGGTGCCTGACTGCTCACAGCTTCTCTGGCAGGGGAGCAGTCGGGGCAGGAACCCAGCTTCCATTTTCGCTGCATTTTGTACCCATAACAATGATGCCATTCACATGAAACCTGCGCTGCTCGCCAAGAGAGTGACTTGTGATCACGAGATATGCCTTGGGGCCCCGCTTAATTTTAATCGGAAGGGAAAGCGTCAAACCGAGGCTGAAAAGCAACTCCAGCTGCCAAGAATGCTTTTTACCTGGAGGAAGAACAAACAGAACCCAGGGAAGCGACAGAGAAGCAGAAATGTGTCTGTGTTCAGGTGGGTGGGGACGCTTCCCACATGGCTGTGCTGTCATGTGGTCACCGTGACGGGTTGTCCAGGCTGACCTCAGCCCACTACCTTCCGCCCCCCTGCACGACGCCGTCCTCACCTGGAACCGGCACAGAGACCCGGCCAGGCTCACGCCGCGGCCTCGCCAAGGTCAGGCTGCCTCTCAAGGACGCCACTCTCCGTCTCGCCCCGAGTGACACACACCCAGAAACCCACAGGGAACCGTCGGCACATCTAGCTCCATGCCCCGAAAATGAAGATGGCTGAATTTTTGTGAATTCTGTTTTCATGGACTAAACCTGAAGACATTTTAACCAAGTCTACCTTAATCTGGAAAGTAAAATGATTGGACATAATGACGTTTCACTGATTCAGGTTCACTTTTCAACTTTTTAGTGAGAAAGGAGTTTGCCAAGCAATTTAATCCCTCAAAACAAGTTGTAAGTGCTAGTCTTACAGAGCAGTTTTAAGGACTTTAGGAACACTCATTGTTTGCGTGCAAATAAGGCTACTAATTATGAGACTTCTTTCCTAGTCACTGAAGTGGGCCCAGCAGGACTTCAACTTGAAAATATACTATTAGCAATTAGTCCCTGTAACTACATATACTTGAGAGGAATAAAGAATTTTTTTAACAGTATGCCCCCTAACCCAAAATTTTCACCAATTTAGACGTCACTTAATCTAGGTAATAATTGCACACGGCTCCTGTACATAATTCAACTGCAGTTTTCCAAGTGTTTTTCAACTGTGTTGTTCCTCGTTTGACCTCAAAGCCATCCTGTGAGGAAGACAAGGCAAATCAAAATCCTCATCTATCGATGCAGTCACGGAGGTGGGATGGGGGCATCTCAGTGACTTGTAGGGTCACAGGGCTTTCTCATTTTGTGCTCATGCTTTGACAAGAGATAACCTGACATTCATTCAGTGATTCATCCACCCATTCATCCATCCACCTATCCATCCATCCATCATCCTTCCATCACCCATCCATCACCCATTCACCCATACGTTTATCTATCCATTTATCCATCCATCCATCCAACCACCCATCTACCCATCCATGCATCTATTCATATATGCACCCACCTACTCACCCATCCATCCACTTATCCATCCATCATCCATCCATCCATCCACCCACCCACCCATTTATCCATTTTTCCACCCATTCACCCATCCATCCATTTATCTATCCACTTATCCATCCATCCACTCTCCACCCACCCATCCATCCATTTATCTATCCATCCATCCATCTATCTATCCACCCACCCATCCATCCATTTATCCACTTATCCATCCATCCATCCATCCATCCATCCATCCATCCACTCATCCATCCATTCATTCCCTCACCCACTCACCCATCCATGTATCTATCCATTTATCCATCCTTCTATCCATCCATCCATCCACTCATCCATCCATTTATCCACTCATCCACCCATTCATTCCCTCACCCACTCACCCATCCATGTATCTATCCATTTATCCATCCATCCATCCATCCATCCATCCATCCACCCATCCATCCATTTATCCACTCATCCACCCATTCATTCCCTCACCCACTCACCCATCCATGTATCTATCCATTTATCCATCCTTCTATCCATCCATCCATCCACGCATCCATCCATTTATCTATCCACTTATACATCTATCCATCCATCCATCCACCCACCCTTCCATCCATGTATCCACTCATCCATCCATCCACTCATCGTGCATCCACCCCTTCACCCATCCCTGCCTCCATCCATTCCCACTGAATTAACATATTTTGCACGTTTCCTCACTTACATCCCACCACACAGCTGATGTTGGGAGTCTGTCATCATCGTACAGCAGTGTGTGCCAGCCGAGCAAGGGTCACTGGCTCACAGTGTCGGCAGGCAGGCCCTGAGAGCAGCTCCACCGATGTAATTAATTCAGGCTGTGACTAAGGCACAGTCAGTGCACGGAGACAGCGCTGACCATCTGGCATAGGAGCTGAGTGCTGGAGGGGGAGGGGCCCAGGACAGCCTGGGGTGACAGATCTGGGTTCAGCTGTCTCGGGAACCCTGCCTTCCTTTCCCTGTCCCTGTAGGCTGCCCGCAGCCCTAGCCACAGGGGCCCCTAAGGTTTGCTCTGCCCGCTCCGTGCCTCACCCCCTCTCGGGCTCCATGACTGTTCTCTGTTGGGAGTCCGGGGCCCCTCCTTCTGCCCATCCAGTGGCACCTAGATTTAGGTTTCCTTGTGTCTTTTGGTTGTAGTTTCCAGGCAGATATGAATCTCAGCCGAGGGCCGCTGGTCCCGCAAGTCTGGCTCTTTCTGCCCCTCACGTCCTCCCATCGGGCGCCCTTGGCTGGGCCTCCTTCCCCTCCTGGGTGCTGGTGACAGGTGGCCTGCTCTTCCCCTTGGCTTGGATTTCCTAGTTACTCCTGGAGCCAGCCGTCCTTCCTGGGGCTTTGGTGAAGCCGGAGGCCCAGACGGCGGGGCCCTCGTGAGAGGGGTGGCCTTCGGGGCAACTCCATCACACTGCGCACGGGGGCGTGGGCGCCAGGCCGGGGGGGGCGGCATGGGAAGGGGGCCCTGAGAAGCCGCTGAGGGGAGGGAAACCCCACAGTAGACAGCACCCCGGGCTTGGGAGCCCGAGTGACCAGCTGTGGCACTTTGTCTACCAAGTTCTCCGTACTTCCACGCTTGTCATTCACGACCCACAAACACAGAAGCTATGTTTGTGCAGGGGCCCCAAACCTGACACCCGGAGGTGACGTGGGCGCCAGCCCTGTCCTGGAGTGTCCTGGCCCTTCTGTGGGGCTTGGGCAGTCTTCTGAGTAGAGACTTGGGGAGCCGTCCTCACACCCTGCCACCTGGCCCGTATCCTGGTCACTTCGCCGCCTCCAGACCCCCGAGGCCTGTGACGCCCCGAGTCAGATCTGCCCCAAACTCGTCATCTCCCGGGGCCGGGCTTGGGGGTAGGCTGCGGGGTGCCCGGTGGGCCCCGTCCCTGACAGACCCTCCCCGCAGCCCACACCCAGCCCCACCAGGCCCTCCTCGAGAAGGCCCCTGATAAACCGGTGCCATGCTGACACCTGTCTCACAGGGCAGGGAGTCCAGGCCCTCGCTTAGTCCCCAGGCTGTGGCCGGCTGGCCCCGAGCAGCTGCAAACCCATCGGTCCCCACGGGCTCTTCCTCCTCCTCGGGGAGCCAGGTGGGAGCCCAGCCAGCCTGAGCCGGGAGGTCGGCCGCCTGTCCCCCCCCCAACTTTGGCATGGGGCACTTGGAAGGACCAGCCTGATGACCAGCGCAGAGAGGGCTCTCGGGCCAGGGGGTCAGGACAAGCAGCAGTGTGGAGGACGGGCCACGTCCTGCACGGGGCGGCGGCCTGCACCTTGGCTCCTCTGCCCGTGAGGTCGCGGCCCCGGCCCCGCGGTCTCTCCTGTGAAGGGGGAGGGCGGGAGGGCGCTCTGCAAGTTGCCCTGTGACATAGTTGAGCAGGAGGCTCTAACCCTTCTGACTTCAGCCCTGCAACCTCTCCCCCTCCTGCTCACCTCCTCGTGGCTCCTGGAGAGGCAGGCCGGGCTCTGCTTCTCCCCAGTGCCCCCGGCAAAGGAGCCCGCCGCCCTGCCGTGGAGGAGAGACAGAGCCTTTTCTCTCCAGCTCGTTCTCTTGTCCCCGGTCTGCTCAGGCCATCTCCCCATATGGCAGTCTGTCTTCGCCAGACTTCAGCCTCCCTGCCCCGGGAACCGAGCGGGGTTAGCTTTCCGGGTGATTCACAGAGGCGGGAGCAGCCTCGCCGAGCCTGCAAACCTGAACTGTGCTCGGTTCTTTCTGTAGAATGAAAAACGGCCGCGGTCTCGTCTCTGAGCTGCGAAAGGCCATGCGTGTCTTCGGGGTGTGGGGCTTGTAGATAGGGTAATAGGGCCGCAGGAGTGAAGGTGGCGGTCCAGGGACACGTTCCGGGAAAACCCTCCAACCTAACAGTTTTAGACTCCTTTAACCAGGAAACCCATTGACCAGACTGTTTCCCGGTTACTCCATCAACGAGACGTTTCTGGATGATGTTTTGATGTCTTGGGATGAAACCCCAGGCCACCTCTTCTGTGAGGAGGCGTGGGGTCTGCTGCCTGGAAGGCCGGAGCACTGGCCGCACGGACTGGCTGAGCGAGGGCGGTCGTGGTCCCCGCGTCACAGAGTAACACTCAACACGCCAATCGGGGGACCCGGGGGCACCTGGCTCCAGAGAGTTGGCCGAGGACATGCCCGGAAGAGAGGGAAGCTGGGAGTCAGGTTTGGACCCCAAAGCAAGAGGCACCCCGGCTGGGGACGACGGGCGGCCGCGGGTGGCAAGCTGAGCCAGTGTCGGAGGGCGTTCTCATCAGAAGCATCTGTGTTTGTGCGGAGAACCTCTTGGCTCCAAGAGAAAAGTCTGGTTTTGTTCAGCCCGCGGGACCCCTTCGTCAATAAAGAAATCATCGCCCACGGCTGGGAGCCCGGCTCGCTCGCCCAAGGCCTGGAGCTGGACCAGGCTGACCACACGTGGGGGTTTAGCGGCCCCCAAGACACGACCGAGCGGACGGAACGGCCCCGCCGGTGTCCCTGCTCAAACCTGAGTCGAGTCCCGGCTGGGGTCTGCGTGCGGGTGAGGGCCGGGGTGGGGAGGTGTCATCACAAAGGCAATGGTGCAGCGGCCCCCGGCCTGGAGAGCACCCCGAGAGGTGGAGACACGCGCCGCCGACCGGAGCCCGGCCCAGGACACTCTCTCCTGCTCACAGACGGGCGGCCAGCGTGGAACAGGTGCCCGTGGGTGGGGAGTCTCAGCCGTAAGTCGGGGGCAGGTGACTCCGGACACGTGCTTTCTCTGCCTCGATTGGCCGAGCTTTGAAGCCCTTCCTGGAATTGTGGACACGAAGCAGTGCCGTGCTTATGGGCCGTGACAGCACAACCACTTTTCTTTCTCATATTTCAAAGCCACACCCTTTCCGTAGCCCTTTATCTTGGCCAGCTTGACGCTCCCCTGGGCTCCGCCAGCCTCGTCGCCGTCCCGCGGGCCCCACACCCACGTCCTGTGCCTCCACAGGGACGCGTTTCTGTTAGAGAGTGCTGTTTTCCCTGCCGTCCAAGTGCCCCCTTCCCTCTGTGCCGTGGAAGAAAAACTCACCACTTCGGGGCCATGCGATGCCCACAGTGACCTCCAGTGACTGCCAGCACGCAGCACGCCAGAGTTCTGTGCCAGGGACACACCTGGTGGAGACGGGGCGGGGGGTGGGGGGCAGCAGCGGTCAGGGCGAAAGCCAGAGCCACCCGAAGCCGTTGGTGGAGAAAGGCGAGGCTGGGGCCAGGGCGCCACGGGCCATGCGGCGGGAGCTGGGTGCGAGGACAGACCCCCGCGCCGCGGAGTCCTGGGCCTGGGGCTCGATAAAAGCACGTCCACAGCAAGCGCTTGGCTGCCGTGGATGGCCAGGTGTTGATCGGACGGTGACGTCCTCCCCGGGACGCGCTTCCCCGGCGTGCCCTGACTAGACCCGTCAGTGCGCGCTTTGTTCCTAACAAGGGTGCGTTGTCTCCCATCTTTCGTCTCGGTGGGTGAGCGGTCTTGTTTTAGCACTAAGGCTGTGGTTTGCGGAGCAAACTCACCCTCGATTGCAGCACAGGGCTTGGGCTGAGATACGATCTGTGTTGTGAGCCCCCTGCGGAGGGATCTCAGCCTAGCGTCAGACGTAAGCTTAGAAAAATTGAAGCCCTCAGAGCCCACTGTGGAACCTGTCAACACTTTAACGAAAGCCCCCAGGAGTTCCTCACCAACTGTGGTGACCGTAGATTTAAGGATTCAAAGACGGAAGGCTCTCCCTCTCTCGCGCTCTCGGCCGCCCCTCGACCTCATCACGAGCTGCCACGTGGGGAGTCAGGGGCCGGTTTCTCAGGGTGGCCCTCTGGGGACAGACGTCCACCCGCTTGGCCGTAAGCTGGGGATAGAAGGCCCGGGAAGGGTGAGCGGCGTCCGAGGTCACGCGGCCAAGACCGGAGTCTTCCGTGATGGAGCCGGGGCCTGTGGCCGTCTGCCCGAGGTGGCACGGGCGGTGCCCCCCACGCCTCTGTGGCGAGCCCTGCTAGCCCCTCCCCTCGTGCGCGTCCCCAGGAAGCGCTGGCCGGTTGCACACCGCGTCCTCGTTTACTGCCTCTCCCTCGGGAATGAGGGGCCGGGAGCCGTACTCATCCGCTCGCTGCCTCGGCCGGCAGGTGCCCCGCAGACACCAGCTGAGGAACCAGGGAGTGGGTGGGGACGGGGAAGCCCTGGGCTGGGACAGCCTCCCTCCAGCAGCCCCGCCTGGGAGCCCGTCTTTGGTTTTGGCACAAGGGACATAAACGAATCGGTGTACGTTCAGCCGAAAGGCCGGTGTCTTCGCTTCTGCGTCCGTGAAAGGAGAGCTGGTCTGCGGGCTCCCTCACTGCCCTCCGCTCGGTCATTCTCAGGCGGGGCTTCCAGCCCTCGGGGTCGTCCTCTCAGGCCCGCCCCCTCAGTGCTGCCCCCTCAGGCCCCTCTGGACGAGGGCCACCCCCAGCTGCCGGAGGGAGAGGTGGGGGCAGGTTGGATCATCACCCCTCCTGCGCTCAGGCCCATCCTCGTAGCCGATGGAGCCCAAGGCCAAAGGAAACCTGCGGGGGAGGAAACGGCGGGGGTCCGCCGTTGGCTGTACTCCCTCTGGGCTTAGGAGCGAGAAGCAAGCCGACCCTCCCGGGAGCTCCAGCCCGGCCCCCGCCGGGCCCTCCACGAGCCGTGGGCAGCCCGCTCTGTGACGGGTGTGATCCCGTGCGCGTCAGCCGCCAACGACCGCACCCGGTCGCAGGGCCCGGTGTCCCGCCGCCGAAGCGGGGACCCCGGGGAAGCAGTGCCGTCGCGGCCTCAGGGCAGCGGCACCCAGGCAGCCAGAGGCCGCTCGGCGCCCCGACCGCAGAGCCAGCTGGAGCGCCCCCAGAAGCGTGCATGGGCGCCCGGCCAGCCCCGGCGGCCAGCTGCAGTTTTATTTAGCCAGTGGAACAGTCTGGGCTCCTGCGGGAAGATGGCTCTGCTCCAGCCTCGGAGGGTCCCTGCGTCTGGCGGCTTCTGTCCTGACTTCCCTTCCTGCAAATCACAAGCCAGTCAGCTCGGCTGAAACCACTAAAGAAACAGTTACTCCGAGGAGTGCACGGCCTCCCGGACATTTGCGGAGAACGCGTTCCGGGCACCGTGCTCACTCCTGGGGAGGAACAAGGGCCTCTCAACCTCCCTCGGGGCAGCTAGGTCCCGGTGGCCCCTCTGCTGTCACGGGAGCACCGACGCGGCCTCGCCAAGTGGTGGCAGTTTTGTTGTGCTCGGCAGTGGTGACCACAGACCTGGGTCTTGCTGGCTTCGCCCGGGTTGGCCGCACCTGCCTTAGGAGTCACCCTTAAGGGGGCTCCTTCACGGCCCTGGTGCTGTCCACACGGACTGGCACGGCTGAGGGCCCGCTAGGGGCCCTGTGGCTCCAGGGAGCGATTATGCTTGGTACCTCGGGCGAGAGAGGACTCCAAAATGTCCTGCAAAGCGTCGCCCCGGGAATTTTCGTATGCACAATCTCCCAAACGCTGAAGCGGGATGTAGGCCTGTGTAGACGAGTGCTTTGCTGCCCACGCAGGCCCAGTAGTCCAAGCACCTGCCCGTCTCCCGGCCTCCAGACAAGCCGGTAGCGGCTGGAAGGCATCATCCCTCCGTAAGGGGGCACACGTCCAGAGGGAAGACTGGACACACCGTTGCAAACTGCGTAACGGCCCCAGGGGCCCACACGCCCAGTCAGGACCCGGAAGCCTGAGCCGACGGACCTCGCTGACGGCTGAGGGGAAGAAGGGTTTCCCCTGACAGCAACGTGGGGACGAAAGGCACCAGGACGTGGGGCACCAGCACCCCCGCTGTGCCTGCACAAAAATGACGGTGAGACTGGGGAGGAGAGGCCCCACGCGCAGGCCCCGGGGGTCTCGGGAGGAAGAAGCAAGTTGGGACATCTTAATGAGAGCTCGGTGTGCGTGGGACCCGGGCACAGACTCCTCATGGCGGCCGACGCCCGCGCAGATAGGCCACGCGGGCGCGGAGATGGGACGCCGGGCACTGAGTAACCGGGGTCGTGGTACCCTCTGTGACCCTGGGGTCCTCCCTCCAGCCCGGGGGCCCCGGCAGGCGTCCCGGAGCCGAACGCCCGCCCGGACTGGGGGAAGGGCACCGTTCTCACCTGTGTTCCAGTCTTGCTCTACCGCTGCTTGTCACGTGAATGTCTTGCCTCCCCTTCCAGCACCTCCTGTTGGGACCTGCCCGGGAACTTGGGCAAATTAGTTCCAATTAGCAGGATTGCAGTCCCCGTGGCTCCCGTCTTCGCCCACACCCAGCTGCCGCGCTGGGCTGTGAAGGGCAGTAGGGAAAAGACGGCAAGAAGGAGGGCTTGCTGGAGGCCGTGTGAATGTCCTGGGGCGGCGCATCGACGTCCCCGCCCTGGGCGGCTTCGGCAACAGACACATTCATCATCCCACACTCCGGAGGCCAGCCGTGGGGGTCAGGCGTGCACAGGGCTGTTCCTCCCGAGGCTGCAAGGGAGAGCCTGGCCCAGGCCTCGCCCCGGCTTCCAGTGCCTGAGATCTTTGGGGCGCCCCCATCTGTGTCGTCACATGGTCACCTCCCTGTGTGTGTGTCTGTCTGCGGGTTTCTCCTTTGCTCTGAGGACACCACTCATGTCGGACGGGGACCCATCTTAACTAAGCACATCTGCGACAGCCCCGTCTCCAAAAGGGGTCCATTCGGGGGCCCTGGGGTGGGACTCCAGCACATGCATATTGGGGGGATGTGGCTGGACCCTGACAGGGGTGAGGCCGGCCTGCTGGGCTCACCCCCCCCCCCCCACCCCGGCTGACGGCCGGTCGGTCGCGCGCAGCCTCCTGGCAGGCCCTCCCACCTCTGCCTCCCTGGCAGGATTGGGCATGTGTGGCGGGTTTCGCTCCTTCTTCTCCTGCCCAGGGACCCCACCGGCCGCCAGTGCGCAAGCCAGTGCCTCCTGGGTTCGGCCCTTCCTGCCTCTCCTCCCGTTGTGTCCTTGCTGCTATCAACGGCTCCTCACCACGAGGCAGATTGAAGCCAGTTTACGCAGAAGACAGATGCGAGTTTATCGCGCAGCACGGTCTCTCTAACATCCTCGTCGGAGCTGAGGAGGGTGAGTAGGGAGGCAGGACTTCTCCAGGAAATTACGGAAACACACGCTGGCCTGCTGCCGCCTCAGGTGCGCCCCCCCCCCCCCCCCGCCCGGGGCAGGAGCGCGTGCAGGCACCGCCCGGTCACTCGCACTGGGGCGAAGGAGCGATTCTCTGCACTCGCCCCGTGACCGTGCAGCCCCCCGGCCCCGTGGGTGGGAGCCAGCCTGTCCCCGGCCGCCCGAGGCACCGCGGCTCCGCGTGCCTCGCCGGGAGATGTGGCCCAGCGCATCCGGCGTGCCGGTCCGCTCTCTCAGCCCGGCTCACCTCCCAGGCGCACGGGACAGGCTTCCCTGGAGAAGCCCAGCATCGGCCCCCCGAGGCCCGAAGATAACGTGACTGTTGCCCCGGGGCCGCCGCCGCCAGGAGTCCGGCCGCCCCAGACGGCGAGGGTCCGCGGCTGCGCGTCCGGACGGTCGCATCCCCCGCGCCTGGGGCCCCCCGCGCGGCGCTGCCCCTGCCCCAGAGCTGCCCCGGGCACCGCACCACAGATCACGCGGCTCGGAGAGCGGCGCCCGTGACTCAGTCGGGGAGGAACGTGCTCTCTGGCACTCGAGGCCGACGAGCCAGACTTGGCAACCCAGCTGGAAGCCCTGTCTGCACACGTGTGCGGCCAGGCCAGGCCACTCGCGCTCCGGCTTGTGTCTGAGGGGAGCGGCCAGGGCGGGGCCGGCGAGGGCAAGGGGCCGCGGGGGTGGGAGCCCTGACCCCCAAGGGCTCGTGGAGGTTTACCGGCAACACCCGGGAAGTGGGAGCGAGACGTGGAGATTCTGGGTGGATTTTGCCAGAAGCCGTTTAGGCTTCTGTCTTGTGAGCCTGAAGTTAGTACAGTGCTAAGCCTGCCACACCGTTGGTGGGGCCGAGTGTCACACCCAGGGAGACACCTTCGCCTGGGTGACGCGCGTGGGGGGCGGAGCCTCCTGAATCCCGCAGTCTGCGCCCCGCACCTGCCCAGCCCTGGGGCACGGGCCCCGGAGCCACCCAGCCCGACCCGGGCTCCCCGTGGGGGTGCAGAGAGCACGCGGGGCGGCCAGCACGGGTCTCGGCCGTCCGTGACCAGGGCTCGACGTCCGATCAAACAGCCGGTCGGTGCTCCTGCGCGCTGACTGAATAGTCTGAATAGAACGTGTGTGAACAGCTGTATGAGAAGCCGACCCGGAACACGGACGGTAGGACAGAGGCCTGCCCCCCGCAGCACACGCCCCCGGGGGCCCCGGGCCCCGCCCCGTGTGGCCGCTGCCGTGTGCCGGGCGACCACGGTGCTCTGTGCGAGCCGGGGGTCAAGCGTCGCCCCCATCACTCATCACCACGAGGCCTGACGTCCTCAACTCTGTGCAGGTCTGCCCCTAGACGGGACGCGAGTCAGGGCTCGTTGACCCCAGGCCCCCTCTTGTCCCTGTCCGTCCGCGGCCGGCGCCCCGTTCCCATTGCCACGGACTCAGTGCCGCACCCAGACCACCCTGAACCTGTCACTCCAGGAGCCACCGCCCCTGGTCAGACACACAGGCTGGCCGCGGACTTCAAGCCTCAGCCAGCGGCCAGGGGGACGTCAGGACTGTGCGGGCTGCCTGTCGTCCGGCTTTGAGGTCAGCTCTGTTCCAGGGGCGCCACAGAAATGCCCACACCCCGCTGGCCGCTGATTCACTTAGAGGAGTCTCCAGATTGTATTAGATTTCCTTCTGCAAACGCACGGCATGAGCCGCCTCCTGGCCTCGCGAGGGAGGCGGGCCCGCCGGGTGAGGGGAGTCGCCACCATGGTCAGGATGATTGAAACCAGAGCGGGCCCGTTTCTTGCCTAGCCCCCGGTAACTGGTTTCACGTGTCTGCACAGTTTGGCTCCGAGAGCCCAGGAAAGAGCCGACTGCGCCCAAAAGCGGTGCGCGGCCACATTTACCTTCTGAGCCCCTGGTGGCCGGCCGGGTGGGCCCCGAGGCACCAGACACTTGGGAAGCGACGGGTGGCCTCAGAGGCTGGCCCACGGCCGCCCCTACGAGGGCCTGACGTGTGGTGGGGCTCTGCCGAGGCGCCCCCCCGGAACGATAGGCCCGCGGTGCTGACCCGACCCTTCGCCAGGCGCTCTGAGACACCCCCCAACTCAAGTGCCGCTTCAGCCACACCCTGCGTGTCGCCCTAAACGCTGCGTAGTAGACGAAAGCCCACCTCAGAACACTCGGTGTTCACGCGGACCCTGGCTCAGTCTCCCGATTTAGTCCCAGCTCCAACCGCCAGTGCCTTGGAAGTTGCCCGAGATGGGACTGCACAGGGGCGGGGCCTGCCTCCCGCCCACTCCCCACCCTGCGCAGGTGTCTTTCCCTCTCCCCGCCCGCTCCTCCCCCTCCTCCTCCCTCCTTCCCCTGCTTCTCTCCTCCTCCTCCTCCCTCCCCTCCTCCTTCTTCCTCCTCCCCTGCTCCTCCCCTCCTCCTCTTCCCTCCCCCTCCTCCTTCTTCCTTCTCTCTCCTCCCCCCCTGCTCCTTCCCTCTCCCTCCTCCCTCCCCTCCTCCTCCCTCTTCCCCTGCTCCTCCCCTCCTCCTCCTCCCTCCCCCTCCTCCTTCTTCCTTCTCCCTCCTCCCCCTGCTCCTCCTCTTCCCCTCCCCCTCCTCCTTCTTCCCTCTCCCTCCTCCCCCTGCTCCCCCTCTCCCCATTCCTCCTCTTCCCCTCCCCCTCCTCCCTCTTCCTCCTCCCTCTTCCCCTGCTCCTCCTCTTCCCCTCCCCCTCCTCCCCCTCCTCCTCCCTCCTTCCCCTGCTTCTTTCCTCCTCCTCCTCCCTCCCCTCCTCCTTCTTCCTCCTCCCCTGCTCCTTCCCTCTCCCTCCTCCCTCCCCTCCTCCTCCCTCCTCCCCTGCTCCTCCCCTTCTCCTCCTCCCTCCCTCTCCTCCCTCTTCCTCCTCCCTCCTACCCTTGCTCCTCCCCTTCTCCTCCTCCCTCCTCCTATTCCTTCTTCCTTCTTCCTATTCTTCCTGCTCCTTCCTCCCCCTCTTCCCTCTTCCTTCTTCCTCCTCCCTCCTCCCCTGCTCCTCCTCTCCCCCTCCTCCCCTCCCCCTCCTCCTCCCTCCTTCCCCTGCTCCTTCCCTCTCCCTCCTCCCTCCCCTCCTCCTCCCTCCTCCCCTGCTCCTCCCCTTCTCCTCCTCCCCTCGCCCTCCTCCTCCCTCTTCCCCCTCCTCCTCCCCTCCTCCTCCTCCCTCCCTCTCCTCCCTCTTCCTCCTCCCTCCTCCCCCTGCTCCTCCCCTTCCCCTCCTCCCTCCTCCTATTCCTTCTTCCTTCTTCCTATTCTTCCTGCTCCTTCCTCACTCTCTTCCCTCTTCCTTCTTCCTCCTCCCTCCTCCCCTGCTCCTCCTCTCCCCCTCCTCCCCTCCCCCTCTCTGTTCTTCCTTCTCCCTACTCCCCCTGCTCCTCCCTTCCTCCCTCCTCCCCTGTTCCTCCCCTCCCCCTCCTCCTTCTTCCTTCTCACTTCTCCTCCTCCTTCTCCCTCCTCCTTCTCTTCCCACCTCTCCCTCTCCCCTCTCCCCTTCTCCCCATCTTTCTCCTCCCCCTCCCTTCCCCCTCCCTTCCCCCTCCTCCACCCCTTCTCACTCCTCCTCTTCCTTTATTGCTGCAAAGCCATATTCCTTCAGCGGCTTAGGAGAAACCTTGTGGCTGCAGGAGAGGCTCAGGCAGGGACCTCAAGATCCTGGGCTGGGACAGCTCCTGGGCGGCCTGAGCTACTCGCCCAGCTGTCACCGGAGCGTGGCCAGGGGTCTCGATCTCCTCAACGAGTCTCCCGTCCTGGCTCCAGAGTGGTTTCAGGAAGTCACAGAGACGAGGTCAAGGCGTGCAGACCAGCGGGGCCTGGTGTGGGCTCCCTGTGGCCGGCTCCCGGGGTGCAGCCCCACTCAGGCCGTGACAGCTGAGCGCCTGGTGCAGGAGGCTGGCTGCTGAGTGGGTGCTGCCGCCCCCCGGCCAGCTCCAGGGAGGGCTGGCCCACGTCCCGCGGGGCCCTTGGTCACAGGGGAAACAGGCGGAGAGACGTAGACAGACGCGGCTGCCTGGGCAGCTGGCGGCCGCCTCCTGTAGGATGGCTCTCGCCATCCGGGGGCGTCACGGTGGTAACGGCAAGCAGCTCACCGTGGGAAGGTGCCAGCGGGTTCTAGAAGCAGCGGCAGCCGCAGTGTCCCGGAGGCCGTCACTGGACAGCAGACCGGCGGGTTCCTTGGGCCCATTCCTCCCGCCACTGCCGGGGCAGGGGACAGGCCAGCTTGACCGCGGGGTGCGGTGGGCAGTGACCTCTAGGACCAAAGCCGCTTCTTCTCTGCCGCCTGCTTCCGTGGGGCCCCCGTGGCCCCCACTCGACCTCGACTGACCTTGGTGTCTGTTCCCTCTCGGCTCTGGCCCTTCCCTGTCGTACAACCAGAAGTCAGACCGTGCTGTTGCCCGGTTTCTTCCAAACACGGTGACGTCACACCCTTACCTGCGCTCCACAGCTGCGCGTCTTCTTACCCGTTAGAGGCTTTATCTCACACAGAATGAAACCCTGGAAATGTGTTCGTGTCTCAGCGCTCCCCAAGAAGCTGAGTAAAATTCTCTGCAGAATCCAAAACAGTGAGTAAGAAATAAAGTGCAGCCTTGACTCAGATGAGTGTCGGGGACCTAGGCGTCTGTTTAATCGAATTTTCTGGTTAGTCATGATTGACTGCAAAACCCATTTTCTTGCAAATCTTGTTTTTAAAACTTTGTACGATCATGTCTATTGTCCCTGTTAGTACTCGGTAGCGAACAACCCAGAACGCTTACTTCTGCAGGCGTCCTAGCCTGTGTCCCCGAGCGGAGCGGAGCGCGGACAGAGACCGCAGAGGGCGGTGCCCCCGCGGCAGGAGCAGGGAGGAGCGTGGGCTCTGCAGATATGCCCCCCGCGTCTGGCGGGTTCACGGCTGCTGCCTAACGGACTGCTCCACAGGCCGGCAAACACGCGGTATCTCGCGGCCTTTGAGGATGAGGAACCAGGGAGCGGCTCGGGGTCCTCGGGGACGCAGGCGCAGGTCACCTCAAGGCTCCGCTTGGGGGGCCCACTTGCTCTCTGGAATGGTGTCTGGAGGCCTCACGTCCCCGCTGCCAAGGCCAGAAGCCTCGGGGTCTTGCCGGGTGGGTCCCCCCGGAAGACAGACCATGCACAGCAGCGGCACATACTCGGGGCGGCCCAAGGCCCGGGCTCACGGGCCGCAGCCCAGGGGGCGGCCGAGCGTCGGGCTCACCAGGCCAGAGCTCGCGCCCGGGAAGAAAGCCCCAGGAGAGGAGGCTTGTCTGGGAACGCAGACCGTTGTCGGGGGGAGAGCTGGTGGTGAACACTCTGGGCCGGGATCCCCACCCTGCAGGCCGCCTTCCCTCGAGAGTGTTCCGGAACCCGGGGCCGCGCAGAGTGCCAGCTCCTTCCCTGTCTTCAGTGGGGCCGTGTGCGGGGCCCTCTCCTGCCCTGTCCTGTGCCGTCCTCCTCCGGGTGAGAGGGGCCGGCGGAGACACAGCCACGGTGTTGTCTCCACGGCCTGCAGCGGGTGGGAAGGCGCCCAGCGTCGCGGGGCCGTGTGCCTTGTGCCTAAATGTCGAGTCGTGCCAAGTCAAGCCAACAAACTGTATAAAGTGTGTGTTTCCCCTAACTTGACGGACATGTCTTCACAAACGCCTGGAGGCCGAGGCTTGCGTGGAGAGGTCTCCCCGGTATTCCTCACCAGACTGGCGGGCGGCGCAGGAGCAGGGGCGGGCGCCAGATGGTGGGGACTCTGCCTCCTCGCCCCCTGGCTCCACCCCTGCACCCACGACAACTCGGCTCTATGCCCCTGGAAGGAGGCTGTTTGGGAAGCAGTTCTGACCCTGGGGCTGCAGGGTGCGTGCCGGCTCTGGGAGGGAGCCCCCTGCCAGAGCGCGGGCTGCTCCTGGCCCCCACGCCTCCTGCTCTAGACGGGCTGGGTGGGGGGCTCGGGCCCTCCGTGTGGTGCCGCCGTCACTCACAGTTTGGCCGCACGTACGCAGGGGTGAAGCGCAGAGGCTGCGTGCAGGCGGAGGGCCCCGGGGGACAGAGAGCAGTCTGCGGGGAGTGCCCTGTCCTCTGCCCGCCTTCTCTGTCTGCCTTGAGAGGGTCCTGTCCTCTCGGTGCTGACTCAGTCCCCCAGACGCAGCCGGCCCACCCGGACACCGGCCCCCTGCCCGCCTGCTCACCGCCGCCCCACGGCAGGGCACCTGCAGCCTGTCCCTGAACCCCGGGCCCCCCACGGCCCTGCTCCTGGCGCACGGCACCCAAACACCCGTCTCCTCACCTGCTGACCCTGCTCGGAACCCTCGAGGCAAACCCAAAGCCAACAGCCAGGGCGCGTTTGAACATTCCAGAATACGGTCCGTCTCCACTAGCCCGAAGCACTTGGGAATGACGGGGCTCGAGGGCCAGGAACAGGGGTGAGGAGGGCTGGGGGAGTGGAGGGGGGCCTTCGGCCTCCTGCCCCGACCACGCCCTGTGGCGGCCCGGCGCTCGCGGGCCCGGAGGCTGCGGGTGCGCTCTGTGATGGCAGGCGTTCCAGCCATTCGGGTTGCGGGCCGTGAGATGATTAAACACGACAGCCCAGGGGCTTCGGGGCGCATGGCACCGGCATGTTTAATGGTGTTCCGGAGGAAGATCCTAATTACCTGTGAAATTGAGGATCTATTTTCAGACAGGGCTCCAAGAAGCGATTCTGCCAAACAGGCTGGAATGTTCCCTTTGTCCCCCATATCTGGGCGGTGGGAGAGCCGGCCGGTCACGCACACCCTGTCCGCTACACGGCCGGGGCTGGCAGAGGGTCACCCCGGCCCGCAAGGCCGGAAGCCGCCGCCTCCGGCACAGCCGTGATCACTGCGCAGCGGCTCACCGCGTCCCGGCCTGGGCTTGCGACACAAGTGTGAGGCTCCCACCGCAGGCCCGGGAGGGGGCCTGCCCCGTGGCCCTGCAGCGTGGGGCGGCTGTGCGCTGGGGGCCATTCTCCATAGCTTCGTCCGCTGCACATTTTCCTGGAAAAGGTGGCGCCTTGCGTTGGCTGTTGGCTCGCACACCCCTCCCTCCGCCTCCTGACCAGCTTCCCTGGGGGGGCTGCCCAAGGCATTTGTGGATGTGGGGGGGCTGCCCAAAGCATCTGTGGACGTGGGAGGGGGCTGCCCGTGGCATTTGTGGATGTGGGGGGGCTGCCCAAGGCAT
Source organism: Panthera leo (assembly GCF_018350215.1). NCBI lineage: Eukaryota > Metazoa > Chordata > Mammalia > Carnivora > Felidae > Panthera > Panthera leo. The sequence goes on from NC_056690.1 coordinate 93,841,711, forward strand.
TTGTGGACGTGGGAGGGGACTGCCCATGGCATTTGTGGACGTGGGGGGGCTGCCCAAGGAATTTGTGGATGTGGGGGCTGCCCATGGCATTTGTGGACATGGGGGGGGCTGCCTGTGCCATTTGTGGACGTGGGGAGGCTGCCCATGGCATTTGTGGACCTGGGGGGGGCTGCCCAAGGCATTTGTGGACGTGGGGGGACTGCCCGTGGCATTTGTGGACGTGGGGGGCTGCCTAAGGCATTTGTGGACGTGGGGGGGCTGCCCGTGGCATTTGTGGACGTGGGGGGGGCTGCCCGTGGCATTTGTGGACGTGGGGAGGCTGCCTAAGGCATTTGTGGACGTGGGGGGGCTGCCCGTGGCATTTGTGGACGTGGGGGGGGCTGCCCGTGGCATTTGTGGACGTGGGGGGGCTGCCCGTGGCATTTGTGGACGTGGGGGGGCTGCCCGTGGCATTTGTGGACGTGGGGGGGCTGCCCGTGGCATTTGTGGACGTGTGGGGGCAACGCACAGAATTAAGTGGAGGTGGGGGGCATCCGGCAACTTCACCACATCCACATCTGATCCTACAGATACTTAGAGGAAGGCACTGACGGCCATTGTCTCACTCCCGTGTGAGCTGACCGGTGCGGCCACGTCTCACGTTGGATCCTGTCCGCCGCTGACCTTTGCCGTAGGACGTGTGCGCCTTCTGCCTGGGCGTCACGGTGGGTCCCTCATTCCATCGTGAAGGGGCGGGAGCTCTGAGTCCACCCTGCGCAGGGGGCAGCCCGCCGCGTTTGCTCTTACCACCCAGGCACCCAGGCTTTGCTGCAAGGAGACCGCGTGGCCTTAAGAGCGTGGCTTCAAATTGAGGCCAGACATGAGGGTTTGGTGATTAGCCTTCAGTCTAAAGCCTCTCCCACCACCTCTGTGCGTCTGGGCACTTGTCACACTGCGCTGCCCCCAGACAGCAGGCTACGTGACGTTCAGCCACAGGGCCGAGAAGGACGGGGTTGGGGACGAGGTGACGCCCGCGGCAGAGCAGGGGGGAGGTTTCTCCGGGTCTTACCGCCTCGAACTAAAGCACCACCAACCTTCTTTCCCGCACGGAGGGCGCCCGCAGCCTGGACCGAACTCCATTCTGCAACACGGACGCTTCCCCGGCTGGTACCTCCTCGGACCCACACCCGCTTTCTGTTCGCTTTTCATACCGCTCCCGTGGCAAGGCCAACCAGGACCCCCACAGGAGGCCCCTGACGCCACGGCCAGCGCCCACGTGCAGACGGGAGGCCGGCGTTGCTGAGACAGCCCTCGGCGTAATGAGCGATGCCCTGATAGAAATCATGACTTCCATTATGATCATAGAAATGGATACTTCTTTCTTGATTTTCATGCTCGCTGGGGCTCATTAAATTGATTTCACAACCGGCTGATGGGTTGTGACCTGCGCTTCGTAAACAGCCGCCTGGTCTCGGCAGACCTCACACGGGGTCTCATTCTGCCCTGTGCGGCCTTCCTTGGCTGGCGACTGGACCCCGCTGGCCCAACCGCCCCGTGTGACATGAGTGCCCTCGCCGGCGTCCGCCCCCCAGCGCCCCGTGACCCCGGGGCGGCTCCACGCAGGCTGGCCCGTGGGGCAGGGGCACCCACGTCTCTGTTCTCCAGAGCCCCCGTTGGCCTGGAGGCCAGGGTGTGAGGTGGCTTTACAGTAGACGGGACCTGAGACCCAGGGTCACGGACCGTTCTGAACATGTCCTTTATGTGTTTTTACCGCATTTTCCAAATTGTGTCCAACGGATCCCATTACTTTTAGAACCAGAAATAATATCAATAAAAGAAAAATGAATCCCCCGACTGGGGGGTCCGCCCACGAGCAGTGGGACGGGGGGGCCTGGCTCTAGGGGAGCCCCTGCTGGGCCGTGGGCACCGCGGCCCCAGGCCGCCTGCCCTCCGAGGCGGGATGCTGCTTGGGCCCCCTGTGCGGGTCGCCCTGCCGGTGGCCTGTGTGGACACGCTCCTTCTGGGGAGAGTCTGGCTGGGGAGACAGCGCTACGTCCCCTCAAGAGCGGTCAGCCTCCGATGCCAGCACAGCAGAGGGTCCCTGGCAGAGATGTGGGAGGGACGCAGGGGGGGCGTGGAAGAGGCAAGGCCTCGGGCCCCACCTGCCCCCGTCGGCTCCACTTGCCCGGAGGGAGGAGAGCAGAGCTCGGCCGTGTGGGGTCAGCCCCGGCCGTGGGGCACACAGGGACATCCGAGGGGAGAGCCTCTCCCACAGCCGGCGGTAAGCGAAGAGTGCCGAGCCAGGACGCGGGAAACTCCAACAAGGAAGGGAAGACGACTTCGCCTGACTTCAGTAAAATGAGGAACCCTTGCTCGCGGGAAGACCGTGCTCGGAAGCGAGGAGCATGCCTCTGTCACAGGGCAGAGGTCACGGTGCGGCCAGTGCACACCGGCAGACGTGCAGAACTCGACAGATGGACCGGGCAAGGGCTCTGCAAACACGATGTGCAAACGTCTCTCGGCGTCTGAAAAGACGCTCGCTGTGACCACTCGTTCGGGGGACACCCGAGCGACAGGCCGACCCCGTCGCACCACGTGCTGGAGCAGAGGGGTCCCGCACGCACTGAGGGCAGCCGTCCGACTGGCCGCCGTCGCCACCCTGCACGCACACCCAGCAGATCGGGCGCTTACGTCCGCCCGGGACGTGCGTTGGCATTCAAAAGAGCTTTGTTTGTAAGGGCCAAACGCTGGGCCCGACTGTGCTGTGCGCCGAGCACAGCAGGCGTAAGTGTGGTGGATGCAGGCGAGGAGCACGACACAGCCCTGCACACCTGTGCGCCTCGCCGGACGGTGCTCACAGCGCGAGTGTGGGATGCGGGACTCCAGGCACAGCTTCCCGAGCAGACAGCAGAGCGCCCTGCGCCCGGGGAGGGCGTGAGGCCGGCGTCTGGGGCGCCACGACGTTCCGTACCTTGGTCTTGGGGTCTCGCGGCAGATCGCTGGGAACACGCTCTCCAAGGGGCACGCGTCCCGTGGCGCGCTTGGCCGCGCGCGGGTCGTACCGAATTCGAGGAACCGTGGGCCTCGGGACCAGGCGCCCTTGGATCTGAGTTGGGCCTGCCGTTCGCTCTGCTCCTACGTGGGGCTGCCGGAGCCACCCACCCCCTGGGGGCCTCAGCTTCTTCATCTGCAGCCGCGTGGTGACAGCACCCGCCGCAGGGGCGTTGTGAAGGTGCCCCCGGTGGACGCCGACCAGGGCGCAGGGTCCCGCCCGCCTCGGCGAGTGCCGCCTGCTCCCACGATTCCGTGGCTCACGCTGTCCAGGTGGCCAGACTCGTCGGCCGCGGGCTGCTGCCATCCTTTCCCCGTTTCTCCACTCTTCCCATCACGTGGCCTCGGGCTGCGCGCGGCGTCCAAAGCCAGGTCTCAGGACGCAGCCCGCCTGAGAGCTTCCTTTCTGTGCGGACGGGCCTGCTGTCACCTGTGGCGCATAAACATCGCTCACAGTTTGGCACCAGCTGCCTCTGTGCCTCCCAGGCGTTCCCAGCCCCTGTGACAAGTGGAGGTAAAGCCGAGAGTCGGGAGACTTGGAGTCAAGCTGCTTGTTACGCTCACACCTTCTCCCAGCGTGGAACTGAGAGGGGAAATCGGATCGCGAGCATCTCAAAAGCGACAAAAACACAAAAACCACGAATGCTTCTTTAATAATTAGCGACCCCGGATCTGAGCCAGGGCGCCTCTCAGATCCAAACCGTGTTGGAGTCAATCGACCCGCGTGGAGTGAGGCACACGCCCGCAGGAGCCCCCCGCCCCCCCCGCAGCCCACGAGCGCCGTGGGGCCCTCGTGCAGCCACACCAGCCTTGCCGTGGCCTTTTGCGGGATTCGCCACGAACCTTAGTTGTGTCCTCAGGTAAGCTTTGACGAAACGACACCAGCAAGTCAGGCCGGCAGCTGCTTGCTCTGATCTTTGGGGAACTGGGTCCATTTCTGGATCCTGCTGAGGGGGAATAATGTCGATGTGTCCCGTGTAAACACACGCACGTCAGGACGAATACCCACGCTGCCCTCGTATGTGAAGTCGCAGGGGGAGGGAAGTGAACAAGGGAGGTTTGAGGCTCAAATGTGGGCCTGATAACTTGACCTGTGGTCGCGACAAAATGCCTCATCTTCACGCCTCCTGGGAGCCTGGGGGAAGCGCATCCCAGGACGCTGGGGTGGGGCTGGGACACGCGGCCACCAAGACCATGCGCCGGACTCGACCAGAAAGGCCGACGCCGAGGACGCCCCGTCGAGCCCGGGGCTCAGCCACAGGCACCGCTGGATTCGGTTCTCAGCGACATCTAAGTTGGAAAGCCTCCTCGCCGTCAAGCCTCCGCCATAGCGCGTAGGAGCCTCGGTCCAGGTAAACATTTTACATTTTTAATTGCTCATTATAGCGGGCAGCAATTAAAGCTGTTGTGGTCACATAATTAAGAGGCAGACAAGGAAGGTTCTCAGTTTCTGTCAACCTGAATACTGGTCTCCTTCCCGCCCGCCAGGGTGGGGCGGGTGGGGCGCCCGCTCCCCGGCTTCCCAGGGGCCCAGGCAGACGCAGAGCAGGCATCCCGACTCCCACCGTCGTCCCGGGACGGCGGCGCGTGGGGCCCCACAAGGACCCGCGGGCGCCCATCTTCTGGGCGCGTGGGGCTGAGCAGCGCGGACCAGCATCCCTCTGGAATGCATTCTTGGCACTGGGCGCTGGGAAGGCGTCCTGGAAACCAGGCAGGAGTTAGTCACCCCTGCGTGACTCATCTGGCGGGGTCGCCTGACACTGGAGAGATGTGGTCTGTCCTTCAGAAACACCAGCCTGCCGCCAGCCCCACTCTCGGCTGCTGGTTTCTCCCAAAATTACAGGGAGGAGTGGTTTGCATGCAGATGAACGTGCAGTTTTGAGCACCCCCGAAAATGACTCAACCAGAACATTCTCCGGAGTCTTGCCCATGAGCCAGCCCCTCGCTCCCTGGTGGTCTCACCGCCGTGCCGGACTCTCTGCACTGCCGCCTCCGACCACGTGTCACCAGCTCCGACCGCCCGTCCGGACCCACTGCCTTCCACTCCCTGAGCCCAGCCGCGCGGTGGGACCCGTCAGCGCGTCCGAGGGAGGAGAAGGCGAGTCCCTGCCGGCCACGCGGCACGGAGGACACACGGCAGCCTCTGCCTGCGAGGACTCTGGGCTTGGGGTGGGGTCTGTGGCCCTCCCGCCCCTCAGTCAGGGACCTAGGCCTCCTGACCGTCCCCTTAAAGAGTGGTTGTGTTTCCTGCCACCCGTCCCGCGCGGGGAGGTCGGGGACTCGAGAGTGAGAGTCAGTCTCCTCGGAAGAGAAAGGGAGTCTCCCCACCGAGTGGCCGTTGTGCCTGAGCTCAGAGGGTCAGAGGTGGCCCTCTCTGGAAAGGCGAGGCTTTCACCGCCGCAGTGACAGGATCGCTCTAGGGGTCAGTCCTCTAAGGGATCTGGGCTGGGTTCTTCTAACTTTCCTCCTGACTCTGCGAGCAGGACAGCAAGGGGGACACAGCGGGAGCCCGCAGGGACAGAGGAGACAGGGCTCACGAGGAAGCCGGCGGGAGCTCACCCGGTGTGTGAGGCGCACGGCGTCGCGCTCAGGTCCCAAGACGGGGAGGCCCTCGGCGCACCCACAGCTGTGCGACACGGCCGAGCCGGAGAGAATGCCCGAGACCCTCCGCCGGCACCTCCTGGACGTGCTCCGGCTGCCGGGAGGACCGCGGGCCCGGCACCTGCAGGGGCTTGCGGCCGGCCCTGGACGGGAGCTGCCTTGCGCCGGCCCCTCAGAGGGATTCGTTCAGTTTTCAGGAATCTGGGCAGCCAGTTGCTGGTAACTTGCAATTGTCCGTGATGAGAGAATTTACACTATGGAAATTGGACAGCATCCTAAGTCAGGCTTTTTCCCCCAGAGGGCCAACCGCTAGACCTTGCCAGCAACGGAAAATCCAGGGAGCAGGGGAAACCCTCATGATTGTGGAAAGATACAAAAAGTCGTCATAATCAGAGAAAACACAGTCGAGGTAAAAGGAATTGTGCAGAGTGCTGAGCTCCTGGAAATTAAAAAATTAAAGAAATTAAAGTTAAATTAAATTGGAAACTTGAAAAATGACGGCACAAATAAAAATTCACAGGAAGAGTTGAAGGCAAAATTCAAACACCCTAAGGCAGCTGGGGGGCTCGGCCAGTTAAGGATCTGACTTCAGCTCAGGTCATGATCTCACGGTCCGTGGGTTCAAGCCGCACGTCAGGCCCTGTGCTGACAGCTCGGAGCCTGGAGCCTGCTTCCGATTCTGCGTCTCCCTCTCTCTCTGCCCCTCCTCTGCTCTCTCTCTCTCTCTCAAAGATAAATAAACATTTTTAAAGCTTTAAAAAAGTATGCAAATACCCTAGGAAGCAGAGTGAGCTCTGGAGAAGCAGGAGTTCACACAAGTTAGGGGTCCACATCCACACGGCCCCACGTCTGACCCAAGGAGTTCCAGAAACAGAAAGCAGAAAGTGAGCTCCCACGCACGGAAGCTCTTGGCTCTCCAGGCTGCAAGAGCAAAGCCGCGGGCGCCCCGAGTGGACCCTCCCCCGTGCGGCCTGCTGGGCTCTGAGGCCGAAGAGAAAACCAGCAGCTGCCTGAGTTTGGATGTCGGAATGGCCCTGGAGTCCTAAATAGCAACACGGAACCCAGAACACTGTGAGCAATGCCTTTCTGGTTTTTAGGACAATAATTTCCTACTGGAAGTTCCAAACCAAACACTTTTTCAGTCCAGCACGAGAGGAAGAAGGTATTTTCAGATCTGAATGAGGCTCCTATAGAATGTGAGGTGCCCGCTGGAGAGCACGCCCACAGGGCGGTCCGCATCCTGGACACAGGCTTGCAGAGACCACATCCGGGCATGAGCGCAGGGGCTCGGGTGGGTGTCCCCAGGAGAGCGCCGGGGCGCGTCAGCTGGACGGGGAGGGGGCAGAATCCACAACAGCCCCATGAGCTGAGCACTTGGAAAATCGAAAATCGAGGCGGTCATTGATCCGCACAAGGCAGGATACGAACTCACAACATATTAGGGTGCAGCTTTGGGAGCAGTGTGGGCAGAAGTCCTGCACACCTGCAGCCCGTGGCTGCGTCCACGAGTGCCGCCAGCCCCGGCCCGGCCCTTCCATGCGCCGTGCCACGCTCGAAGGAGCGGCCCCGCCAGCTGGAGCCCAGTTCCCCGGGCGAACCCGTGCAGAGAAGCCTCGGACTTGGATCCACGCACCCGGCGACACTTTGCTGGAGAAGCTGGAGGGGTGGGGGCTGGAGAGACGCTGGGCCACGTGGACAGAGTCCCCTCTGTGACGGGCAGACCAGCTCACCCGGGGACGGAGGAACCCGGTGCCCCGGGCCCCTCTCACTCGTGCCGTGGTTACTAAGTCTTAACAAAGGCAGACTTGCTCCTCCGGTGGGGGAGGGCACAGCTGGCCCTGGGGACGACCAGCCCGGGGCCCCACGGCTGGGCCGGGCCACCTGAGCCGGGTGGTGCCTGACGTGGAAGAGGCTGGGGGATGGGGTCTGGAGGCAACACCGAGGGCGACAAAACCCCCACCTTCACCTTCGGAGTCAGGAGCAGCAGATGACGCCTAAACCCTGAATGTCTTAAAACAGTGGTGCAGACTGAGCCGAAATCAGCCGGAAGCTGGGAGGCCCGCAGTGGGTCCTTTAGGGAGCGAGAAGCAGGGTGTGGACGGGCGTGGCCAAGCACACACTCTGCCGGCTGGTGGAGGCTGAAACTATCAAAACACATCCAGGTTCCTAAAAAATGTCTTAACTGTAATAGAAATAAAAACTAAAGAAGACGGCAAAGTAATAGACAAAATAAGTTTTGCTGAAGCGAAAGAGTCCGTGTGCGGGAGGAAGACTGGCGAACAGCTTGGAGGGACCCCCAGCCCTGCGCCCCGAGCCCGGCCAGGCCTCCGCTGGAGGGAGTGGTGGGCGCTCGCCCGGAGCCCTGCTTCCTGGGGACCCGGAGCTCCTCAGAGATGGGCTGATGCCAGGAAAACGGGTGCCCTCGGGTGGGCCCCCTCCCCCGGTTCCAGAAGAGCCTGCCCTGCTGGGCACCAGCCTCTCGGCCCCCGTCAGCCCCGAGCTCCTGGGATGTTCACAGAGTGGAAAGGAGGCTGCAAGCTTTAACCCCTAAATGCTTACGATTTAAAAAAACGGGTCTGGCAAATGATTAAACTAAACCGAAGACCTAATTGCTTTCATTTAAAATAATATGAAAGCAAACGTGATATTGTGTTGAACTTGGACGAACGGTACCCTTGGCAACAGAGTCCTGTCTCCCCCACAGACCGCTGTGCAGAAACACTACGAAATGAGGTCCTCGGTGCCTGTTACGCTGAAGTAGTTTTAAACGGAGCAAATGGCCGCTGTGGGGAATGGTCCAGCCCGTTTCTGCCTTCAGCCCTGAGAGCAAATCCCACTGATGGGGCGAGAGCAGAGAGCGCCCACATTTTCGTCGCGATGGCCAAATGCTGCGTGGGCTGCGGAGGCCGGGCCCCTGAAGGACTCCCAGCCCTGACGCAGCCGTGGGCCCGGAGGCCAGGGTGCGAGATACTGGAAACCGTGACTCAGAGGGGCCTCCAGCTCCCGGGCCCTGTTCCAGGTGCCGGCGCGAGGCTGTGCCCTGCACAGAGCTCGGGGCAGCAGCTGCCAGCGCGGACACGTCCGCGCCCGGCCGGGAAGGCGCGGGGGGCCGTGTGCGGGCCGTGGGCACAGTGCTGACCCGTGCAGCGGACAGGGCCCCCCGCCGAGGAACACCGCGGCTGGGCCAGGCCCAGGGGTGGAGAGGGGAAATCCTGTTGGAAGAGCCCGAAGTGCCCAGACGGGGCCTCGGGCCCGGCCTGGGGGCAGAGCAGGGGTGCGACCCCTCCCCACAGTGCACACACTTTGTGTTCTGGGCTCACGTTCACTCCCAAGTGGGTCTGTATGCAAAGCTGCCAGAACATCTGTTCACACGGTGAGGGTGGGACTCCAGGGGCTGGGCCCCTCCCGGTGGCCCACCCACAGCGAGGCGGGGGCTCCCATCCCACCCCGAAGTGGACAGCTGGTCCCCAGTCTCCCCAGTTAACTGAAAGAGAGAGAAATCGGGGGCGGGTGGGGGTGGGGGTTGGAACATGGTCATAAATCTGGGATCTGTTTTTACTGGGGCTTCTATTTCAGATTCTCAGTTTGGAAAAATACGCTTTTATGCGTTCCAGGCACCCCAGTGATGACCGAGAGGTGATGATAAATGCAAAAACTAAAAAAAAAAAAAAAAAAAAAAAAAAAAGAGGAAAGCCCTTTTCTGGGCCAGGAGAACAAGTCCCTTCGTCGCATTCACACTAAACTTCACCTGTCTGGTTTCGCGTCCTTTCTGTGCATCTTGCACGGGTGCAGCTGCGCCGGGAGCCCCCCGACCCTGCACGCTGCCCCCCTTCCCCGTGCAGTCCCGGGGGCCCCTGTGCGCGGAGTGACCAGAGGAGCCGGTGCCCCGGGGCGCACGGACGACGCGGGGCAGGAGGGCTGGGCCGTGCGGCGGTGCGGGGCACAGAGCTCATCGTGTGTCAGTTTGCACGGATCCCGAACCGACACGGGAGGCTTTTTACGTTCGGCTGCGGTTTCCTTCCCGCCTTGCCACGAAAGGACTGTTTTTGCCGGGCCGTGGACGTCTGCGCGGCCGGCCGGTGGGGTTGCCAAGCCCGAGTAGGTGGGTTTTAATTTGCTCCAGCTGTGCTGGCCGGCCCCTCTCCCCGCCGCGATGTGGCAAATGAAGGAGCGGGGTCTGTCCCTTGGAAGCAGCTGTAAGCCATTCAGTCGCATAAACTGAAATGAGAACACGGGGGAGAAACCAGACCTGCAATTCCGCCTTATTCCACAGCTGCCCTCAGCCCAGCGAGACAGCCGCCCAAACAGAGCCACCTCCCTGGGCCTTGGCCCGGGGACAGGAGGCGAGGAGGGGGTTACTGCAGGCCCCAGGTATTTTGGTGAGCCGGAGGCCGGCTGGGGAGGGTGCGGGCGCCAGCGACACCTCCAGCTGGCGGGCGTTCTTGGCAGCCGTGTCCCCCGGATTGCGTCCCGGCGGGTGAGGCGCACGTCAGGCCCTCCAGCCTCTAGTTGCCCCGGGGGCCAGTGTGGCTGCGGAGGGGGCTGTCGGGGGGAGGAAGGGGGGTGCCCGGCTGCCGGCACCGGGCAGGAGGGGCCCCCCGGCCCTGAGGTTCTCCTGTGCATCCCGCCAACCAAAACGACTGCCCGGGCAAGACACAGCCAGAGAGCCGAGGAGGGAGAAACGCGGGCTCTGACCAGGACTCCCGAGCGGGCTGTTGTGGGGGCTGCTGTGGGGGATGAGGTTCCCAGGGGAGCAAGGGGCATCCCCTGCCCACCGGGCCTTTGGGACAAGCCTCTGGCTGCCCTCACGGTCCACATCCCCGAGTCTGATCCGCGAGCCTGCCTGCCGGGCCGCCAGGAGGGCACGGTCCTCGGTGAACTGGTCCACGCGTCTGACCACACGCTCCGCTTCCTTCCGTGTCTGGCCTGCGGCGGCGAAGATATCGAGGCAGCACGTCCTCGAGGAGCTGCTCCCCGCCCGGATTCAGACCCAAGTGCCCAACACCCTGTGACTCGTCCACGCGGGCGCACGGGGCACACACGTGTGGCCGCCGCAGACGTGGACCCGCGCGGCGTGGCGGGAGGGATGCGGTGGGCGCGCGGGTGTGGTGAGTCGCGACAGGCCGAGGTGGTCCGAGGGAGCGCGCATCGAGCCTGTGCCACCGCGACCAAGCGAACAGGCCGTCCGCACCCCGTCCCCGCAGCACGGGCCCTGCTGGGCCCCGGAGGGCACGGGGCACAGGGAGGCCCCCCAGTTACTGTCACGCTGTCAGCTGCTGGCAGACAACGCGGAGCAGGGGAAGGCCCCTCCCCGAGCCCTCCTCTGTCCTGCAGTCCCTGAGGAGACCCCAAAGCACTAGGTGTCCTGTGACACACGGCCCTGGCGGTCCTGGGAGCCCCCTTCTCTCACCCGACACCCGCTGCCCCCTCCCTCTGCCCCCACCGCAGCCGGTGCGGGTGGTGACGCCCACTGGCGCACCCTGGGGGTGGGGGGGCTCGGGAAGCGAGGCCGGGAGGCAGTACCAGCTGTGCTGCAGGGCGTGCTGGCATGTGAGGTGGCCTGGGCCACCCCGATCCCCGTCCGGCCTCAGTGGCCCCCCAGGGAAACAGCTCAGACCCCTGCAGGGTCCAAATTCAGGGGCAAACGGACCGCGAACCCCTGGCCTGCACCCCAAAGGCCAACCTGGAGGGTGGCCTGACGCCGGTGCCCCCGGGGGCTCCAGGCCGGACAGCCTCATGACTCTCAGAGCCCCCCCCCCCTCGACCCCTGCCCCTTAGCAGGGAGCAACCGAGAAGCTCAGACTGGACGCCTGGGCTCTGGGTCCCCAGCGTTGCAGGACCTGAGGCGGCAGAAAGGACGAAACCCCCGCCCCTGTGGGACGCACACGCCTCCAGGGAAGTCTCAGGATGGGGGTACCGGGCCCTGAGCCCCTGCCCTGCGGATCTCTAAGTTCCGGCTCTGACGGTCTTCAGGAGCCCCTCTGCCGTTGCACTACCTTCCTTCAAGCGTGCAGTGCACCCCGCCTTCAGAAGCGGGGGATCCCGAGGGCCTATGGAGCCGATTCTGCCCCCTCCCCCCTGCAGTGTCTGCCCCCTGAAGTTTCCACTTAAACCACAGGGAATGAAACCAATTAGAGGACTATTTGGGTTAATAGGATCCTATTCTAAAAATGCAAATGTATGTGCTCTGTTAAAAGGCCATCAGTCATTCACACATTAGTGTGAACAAGTCCAGAGGCTTGTTCTAACCCAGCCTTCTCCAAGGCGGCTGAAGTGCCGGTCCGGCTCTTGGACGGGGCTGCGAGGCCAGGCACAGGTCAGGCACGGCCTGCAGGGCCAAGGACCCGTGCCTCCCTTTCCTCTTCCTGGGAGCCACCCGGCCACCCAGCCCGCTGTGGGCAGGACAAAGCCCAGCACCGAGGCCTGAGCCCTGAGTAGCGAGGAGGTTTTGGAACCAAGTAGCTCTCCCTCAGAGAACTTCCTGTTCGAATCGGGCACACGTCTTTCCAAATCCAAGCACTCCCGTCAACACAGCACCCACGACACGCGGGCTGTTGCAGAAGCGGAAGGGAGCCTCCCACAAGGGTCTGCGCTCGCTCGCGGGTTTCTCGGAAGGGAAGGAGGCGGCAGCCGCAGACACGGGCTGACACCAGAACACGGCACACGTGTGCACGCGCCAGCACCCACACCTTCCGCCGCACTCGTGTGTTCACGCGAGCACCCACACCTTCCGCCGTATTCGTGTGCACACACGAGCACCCACGCCTTCTGCCGCACTCGTGTGTTCACGCGAGCACCCACGCCTTCTGCCGTATTCGTGTGCACACACGAGCACCCACGCCTTCTGCCGCACACGTGTGCACACACGAGCACCCACGCCTTCTGCCGCACACGTGTGCACACACGAGCACCCACGCCTTCTGCCGCACACGTGTGCACACACACGAGCACCCACACCTTCTGCCACACACGTGTGCACACACACGAGCACCCACACCTTCTGCCACACACATGTGTTCACACGAGCACCCACACTTTCCGCTGTATTTGTGTGCACACACGAGCACCCACGCCTTCTGCCACACACGTGTGCACACACGAGCACCCACGCCTTCTGCCGCACACGTGTGCACACACGAGCACCCACGCCTTCCTCCGCACACGTGTGCACACACGAGCACCCACACCTTCCGCTGCACTTGTGTGTTCACGCGAGCACCCACACCTTCCTCTGTATTTGTGTGCACACGCTAGCACCCACACCTTCTGCCACACACGTGTGCACACACGAGCACCCACACCTTCCGCCGCACACGTGTGCACACACGAGCACCCACGCCTTCTGCCGCACACGTGTGCACACGCTAGCACCCACGCCTTCTGCCGCACACGTGTGCACACGCTAGCACCCACGCCTTCTGCCGCACACGTGTGCACACGCTAGCACCCACGCCTTCTGCCGCACACGTGTGCACACACGAGCACCCACGCCTTCTGCCGCACACGTGTGCACACACGAGCACCCACGCCTTCTGCCGCACACGTGTGCACACACGAGCACCCACGCCTTCTGCCGCACACGTGTGCACACACGAGCACCCACGCCTTCTGCCGCACACGTGTGCACACACGAGCACCCACGCCTTCTGCCGCACACGTGTGCACACACGAGCACCCACGCCTTCTGCCGCACACGTGTGCACACACGAGCACCCACGCCTTCTGCCGCACACGTGTGCACACGAGCACACACACCTTCTGCCGCACACATGTTCACACGAGCACCCACGCCTTCTGCCGCACACGTGTGCACACACGAGCACCCACGCCTTCCACTGCACTTGTGTGTTCACGCGAGCACCCACACCTTCCTCTATATTTGTGTACACACGCCAGCCCCCACAACTTCCGCTGCACACGTGTGCACACACCAGCCCCCACAACTTCCGCTGTGTTTGTGTGCACGTACCAGCACCCACACCTTCCGCTGCACTTGTGTTCACGTGAGCACCCACACCGTCTGCCGCACACGTGTGTTCACGTGAGCACCCACACCTTCTGCCACACATGTGTGCAGGCACCAGCACCCACGCCTTCCACCGCACTCGTGTGCACGCGCCATCGCCCACACCGTCCGCTGCTCCCTGCAGGCCCTGTCCCACCCCTCCCGCCTGTGCCCTCAGAGCCCAGTGTTCGCTTCAGGACCCCTCGTTCCCACCCTCCCTGGCACAGCCCTGGGAGCGGAGGGTGCTGACTCCTCCCAGGGTCCAGAATTTTTGCCTCCACCCTTTTCTGCAGCAAATGTTCTTCATACAAGACGTAATCGGGAACAATAAGGGTAACGGGATGAATTAAGCTCCTGCCTCAGCTTCCCGCCTGCGTGGCCCCTCGGTAGTCAAGGCTCGTAAAATCTCAGCCAAGTGCCCAATCTGCCACTACTTACGGCAGATCCTTTCCTGTCGCTGGAGGAGCCTGGAACAACAGAGCCCAGAGAAAAAGCGAACAATAACTTTCCCTTGAAAAGGGACATCGGATGAGGAATCCATTCTCGAGCCTTTCTTTGTGGAGACGATGGCGGAGGGGCCACGGGGCTGCCGCCGTGTGGGGCTCGGACTAGTCCCAGGGTGCCCCGGAGCCACGTTTTCCTGTCGAACTGTTGGGTGAGCGTCCCGGGGCGGCAATGACAGGCTCTCATGGAGAGGGTGGCTCGAAACAACAGACATGTATTCTGTCACAGCTTGGCAGGTCAGAAGTCCAAGACCGGGGTGTCCCCGGGCCAGGCTCCCCCCAGAGGCTCTAAGGGGGCCCTTCTGGCCTCTTCCGGCTGCCCTGGCCTCCTGGCCGTGTCCCGTCCGTCTGTGCCTCAGTCTCCAGCTGGCCTCCCCATGTGTCTGTTCCTCGAATTCCTCTCTTCTTAGAGGGACACAGTCATAAGGGGTTGGAGCCCACCCTAATGGCCTCATCTTGGCCCGAACATCTGCAGAGACCCTATTTCCAGCCCAGGTCCCGTCCACAGGTCCCGGGGATCAGGACGTGGTCATACCTTTCTGGTGGCTCAGTCCAACCTGAGATACCCAGTCCCCTGCTCACCACGCTTTCCCTGCAAGGTCAGCCCTGTAGCACATCCCCCCTAGAGCATCAGGTCTGCGAGACCCCGTCCACTCGACACGGCCCAGGGGGCCTCACCCCGGCTGCTTGTCGGAGGCCCTGGGAGAGCCCCGGTGCCCAAGGGCAGCCAGACCCCGGCTCTCCCGGACCGGAGGGCCCAGCGTTGAGTCTGGGTGGTCCTGCCCCTGTTCCCACCGCCCCGCGGGGAGGCGCCACGGCAGCCCCACACTCACAGACGAGGAGACGGGTTGGGAGGGCCCTGCTGGGCGGGACCAGGCCCAGGCCCAGGCCCACCCACCTCATCAGTCCACATGCACGTGGGGGCTTCCGTGGGAGCTGGGGCCACGTGAAGACCAGCGAGACCCGGCCCAGGCTGAGGCGTCCCACACACGCGGTCCCCTCCCACCAAAGCCTCCCTCCGGGGCACCCGCGTTGCCTGGTGGCGGGGGTCCACCTCCTCGCCATTTGGACGGTTAAATCCTGGTACCCGGCCGCCCACGAGTGGTGCCTCGCTGTCCTGGGAGCCAGCGGGGGACCCGTCCAGGTCGGGTCACTGACACACACCACTGGTGAGGAAACACCACCTCTGTGGACACACCCAGCGGAGGAGTCAGGACAGCAGCGTGGCCCAGCGGTCTCAGAGCCGCCCAGAGGGAGCCCAGCCCTGCCGGAGGACAGATGGCCGTATCTGCTGGAGCACGAAGCGGTGGCCGGCTCCTGGGGCCGGGAACGCTGAAGGGAGCGCTGCTCCCCGTTAGGGAGCAAGGCCATCTGTCCATGTCCCCTCTCCTTCAGCATTTAATGATGCTTCCAGCGAGCCCGGCTGCAAACCTTCCAGACACTTCTGTGGATTTGCTGTTCTCTTGGGCTCTGTCCGGTCTGGGTGCTTCTGTTGGACGAGACTGTCCTGGGCATGCGGTGTCACAGCACCGCAGCCACATGGGCCCGCCCCCATGTCCCTGTCCTCGGGAGACTGGAACGGGGCCCCTGTGGGCTCAGCGGGGCCCCAAGGACCTGGACACAACCACTTTATTCGGGAGGTGATTTTAGGTGGGAGGGGAGGAAGCCAACATCGATGGGGGTCCCTCTGTGGATGGCTCGTTCCTGCCAGAATAGCTGCCCCTGCCTTGTCCCCTGAGGAGCCATTACACTCTGGCCTGTCCCTCGGGCAGAAGAAGACACATGTCCCCAGATCCCAAGGCCCCTAGGACGTGTCCCCAGAGCTCAGGGCCCCAGAAGACAAGCATCGGTGAGACATGATCCATGGACAGATCTTGTCACGGAGATACTCTGGGTTTGTCAGGAACCTGTAGTGGGGTCAGAACAGACCTCCTTGAGAAGGAATATTTTAGCTCAAAGCCCATAGGCTCTCGTAGGTCAGACAAGCATAAGTGGAGAGGTCTACACAATGGGAGGTGGACACAGAAGGCTCTGGAAAAGTGGAGCCGGTGCAGGGAGGGAGGGACGGTCAGCGAGGAGTCACCGAAGCGTGGAGATGCCCCAGGAGACTTGAGACCCGGCAGGGCCAGGACCCTCTGTCTGGGGGTTGCAGGGCCATGGGACCGCGCTGGCCGGGACAATACCTAGGTGTGCGGTGGGCTGCTGCGGGCCCCTGGGTCCCAGGGAGGCGCGGGGCCAAAGCCGGGGTGAGTGGTGCCACAGAGCCCGGGGTGGGGGGCAGGACTGCCAGGACTCGGCCCCCAAAGTGGGGAGGCTGGGCAGAGGAAGCCAGGGTGGCAGCCGCACCCACTGTGGGGGGAGGGCACACCAACAGTGAAGGTCGGGACTAAAAAGTCCTCAGAAAACAGAGATCACCGGGAAGCCAGTTCCGAGGCTTCTGGCTGGGCCCCCTACCCTTGCCTTGCCTGTCTTCCAGCGACGACCTCAGCCTACGGTGTCACCAGGGACAGAAGGCCTCGGGAGCCCGGGCCAGGGGAGCCGCGTGTTGCTACGCTTGCCAGAGTGCCTGTCGCGGGTGAGGGGACTTTCAGGTCTAGCGCACGGTGGCCACCATGTGCTGTATTTGACAGGGGCGTCACCGCCATGGTCGGGGTCTCCAGCGCTAAAGGATCCAGACCTCAGCGCTCGCGGAAAGGGCGAGCCTGGGAGGCTCGAAGGTGAGCTGTGGCCACGCAACCTGGAGGACACGTCTCAGATCCCCCTCTGTGGCATCTAGAACCTCACTCTGGCCCCTCTTCAGGAGGGCTGGGTCTTTTTTTTTTTTTTAATCTTTATTTATTTTACTCTTTTTTTTTTTTTACTTTTTTTTTTAACGTTTTATTTATTTTTGAGACAGGGAGAGACAGAGCATGAACAGGGGAGGGTCAGAGAGAGGGAGACACAGAATCTGAAACAGGCTCCAGGCTCTGAGCTGTCAGCACAGAGCCCGACGCGGGGCTCAAACTCACGGACCATGAGATCATGACCTGAGCCGAAGTCGGCCGCTTAACCGACTGAGTCACCCAGGCGCCCCTTATTTTACTACTTTTGAGAGAGAGAGAGAGAGAGAGAGAGACAAAGTGCAAGCAGGGGTGGGGCAGAGAGGGAGACACAGAATCCGAGGCAGGGTCCAGGCTCCAAGCACAGAACCTGACATGGGGCTTGAACTCATGGACCGTGAGATCATGACCTGAGCCGAAGTCGCGCGCTCAATCGACTGAGCCACCTAGGCACCCTTGTTGCCTTTGCTTTTGGTGTCACATCCATGAAATCTGCCAAATCCAATGTCACGCGGCTTTTGTCCTACGTTTTCTTCTGAGACTTTCGCGGTTTTAGGTCTGTGATCCATGTTGAGCTGACTTGTGTGTGGCGTGAGGCAGGGGTCCCACCTCGTTCTTCTGCACGTGGACGTGCGGTTTTCCCAGAGCCGCCCGCGGAGGAGGCGCTTCTCCACCCGCACGGTGTCGTGGTCCTCTCGTCGGGAACGGCGGGACCAGGCTCTCTGTTGTCTGGGCTGTGGGGCTCCTTGGGGCTAGGGCCACACGGTTGGGTGACTATACTCTGTAGCAAGTTCTGAAATCGGGAGGTTGCACAGGGCGTGTTCTAAAGCCGCAGTGGAACTGTAGCCCCTGGCATCGAGGTGGAAACAGACCCTCAGAGCGGCAGCTAAATGCACCTGCTGAGGGCACGGAGTTGGCACAGTGCCCTGGGCCTCGGGCAGGCCGCGAAAGGCACGTTAGGAAGCCGAGATTTCAAGGCAAACGTGACTGACAGGCTGCGGTGGTTGTTCGTCCCGATGAGAGCCAGCCTCGTAAGAGGGGCTCCCGGCAGCTCTGAGCACAGGCTCGCAAAGCCCGGGTCACGGTGCAGAGCTCTGGGGGGAATTCGGGCTGGGCAACATCAGCCCCCGTGGAGGCTTCACTGAGCGGGGCGGCCTCAGCGGCCTCAACGATCCAAGGACGTCGCGGAGGGCTCACCACATACCCGGTGGGGCTCTGACGGCCGTCACCGCTCCTTTAAAGACGACTCCAGACCCTGAGCGGGCTCGGATTCTTCTCCTGTTGCAGAGGAGGAAACTGAGGCACAGGTAGGTTCCAGGAGCAGGTTTGACCTTCACAAGGTTCCTGTGAAGCCACCAAAGAGGGTGGGTTTGCACGGCCGTCGGTGCTGCCGGCTGCAGGCTGGGCCCCCACACGCCAGCCTCCCGCTGTCCCAGCTCCGCTCACGGTGAAGCTGCCGTACCAGGGGTGCCTCCCAGCGTGGGGTCCGCGAACTTCGGCCGCAGCCCCGGCAGCCGTGTCCGCCACACCCCTCCCTTCTCAGTAGAG
This sequence comes from Panthera leo, assembly GCF_018350215.1. NCBI lineage: Eukaryota > Metazoa > Chordata > Mammalia > Carnivora > Felidae > Panthera > Panthera leo. The sequence continues at coordinate 93,860,217 of NC_056690.1, forward strand.
CAGGCCCCCCACCTAGGCGCTTGGGACATTGGGGCCATGTAACAGGGGCGCTGTGCCCGCAGGAGGTGAGGCAGCACCCCCGGGCCCCCCCGAGGGGTGCCAGCGCCCGCCTGCCCCCGGCCTGACCACCGCAAGTGGCTCTGGACGGCGGCCACCGGCCCCAGAGCCCACAGCCTGAGGGGAGCCTGGGCGGGGACAGGGCTCACAGTGCGGGCCACCCCTCACGGGAACGCCCAGGCCTTCCGCCGGCTTCGGCCCCGGCCATCCTGGGAACTGCCACAGCCGGTGGTCACCCCCGACTCGGCAGGGCCGAGGGGCCCCTGCCCCAGCCCGATGCTGACGCTCCGGCACCAGGTTTGGGGGGAGAATCAGTCCCCTGCTGTGCAAAGCCAAACGTTCGCACCACAAAGGACGTCCCCCTGCCAGCCAGCCATCTGCACCGGGCGGCCTCTCCGAGGACCGTGTACGCGGCTGGCCGTGCTCGGGGCCCCGGCCTCCCAGCAGCAGCGCCAGCCGCCGGGGCCCCTCCCAGCGCCTTCCAGGAGAGCCCGGGGCCGACCCGCCTTCCCCTCCCGCGCAGACTCTGGGGGCCCGCTGGCTGAAAGTGAGCTCTGTTTGTCGGCAGCCCTGTGGCTTTTGCACTTCACACACTTGAGATCAGTGCTTGACGATCCAGACACGCATCGCAGCTCAGAAACCACACAGGAGCCCTGACGGTGACGGCAGCCGCGCGTCGCCGCAGCAGCCAGACTGAAATTTATAACAGTGACCTGGGCCTCGTCAGGCCCTGGTGACAGGGTGCCGCGTGAATCGCTGCTTACTCACCAGTGAGCTTGGCGAGGTTGGGCGGATTATGAAATACAGAAAAGGTCAGACAGTAGGAGTTTGTCTAGACATTCTATTTTGATCCTGCCCTCCGTGTCTCTGCGGCACTCTTGCACACGCCGATATTTTAGCGATATTATAAAAAGCATCGTTCTCATCTCTAATCGGGGACACACCAACACCGAGGTGCCCAGGGGAGACCCCTCAGGAGGGCAGTCTCCTCTCAGGCCTCTTCCGGCCACGCCCGGCTCCTGGGAGGGACGCACGCCGGGAGGAGACCAGGCCTTCGGGAAGTCTGTCCAGGCAAACATGCCAAGACACAGGAGCGGCTTATCCTCCCCGGGCCTCACGGGCAGGCTGGCCGTGGCCCACCGCGGTCCCTTCCGCGGGCTGAGGAGGGGACGTCTCCCAGTGCCCGCCGTCCCATCACGAACTGAAGGAGACACGGGGGTAGAGAGAATGGGGGAGACGGACAGAGTGTGGAGTCCCGGCAGCCCTGCGCCCGGCCGAGGTTCCTGGGAGGCTGGAGGTCTCCGCCCAGTGGTTCTTACGCCCAGGTCGTGACGCCCTCTGCGGACAGTTTTGGTTGCCCAGACTTGGGCGGGGTGGGGCGAGGGGGCTGCTGGCCTTAGAGGGCAGAGGCCGGTGTGCTCAGCACTCCGTAGGGCACGAGACACCCACGGCGGCCACCCAGGCTGGTCAGCGGTGCCGACTGCGAAGCCCCAAGTCGGGAACCAGTCCAGGTGATAGAGGAGAAAAACCGTCTGCCCGCGAGACCATCTTGGAGGGCGGATCTCGTTTCTGACGTTTCCGTGACCGGTTTCACTGCTACGCGCCCCTTCCCCTGGACCGGCCCCGACACCGTCCCCCCAGGCCGCCCCGGACTCCCCGCCCACCCGGCTGCAAACCGACAGGCAACGCGGGCGCCGTGGGGGCCTGGGGAGGCGGGCCAGCACTCACCACCTGGGAGCACTGAGAAAACATGAGGCCCGTCCAGGCAGAGTGTGAGGGATCCGCTTTGGGTTCGTAGTCCTCATGCGAGTGGCCAACAGGGAGTCTGTTCTCTGCGGGCACCCTGGCCCCCTCGTGGCCCTCTGCAGGGGGGCTCTCTGGGCCTGGGGAGGCCCACGGGAGGCCCACGGGGGGCCTCATGCCTTTGGAGACCAAGAGGACGCGTGGCCTCGTGAGCACGGCCACCGCAGAGCTCGGCCGGCACTTTCCCTTCACCCCTCTGACTCCGGCGTCCCTGGGCCGCGGGAGCCCGGTTTTCTGAACAACTCCAGGCAGTGCACGTCTGTTGTGAAGCCTGCCCCGTGAGATCCCCACCCGGTCCCTGCGCCATCAGCAGGACGGAACTTCCCCAGGCCACCCGGTTCGAGCACACGGTGCGGGGCTCCGTGCAGGCGCAGGGAAGGAGTGTGAGTCTGGGCCCCACGCGAGGAGCCCCTGAGATGAGTCCGTGGCCAAAGCACTTTGTGGGGCACCCGGGTGCCCAGGTGGTTAAGTGTCTGTCCCTTGATTTCGGCTCAGGTCATGATCTCACAGTCCGTGAGTTCGAGCCCCACGTCAGGCTCTGTGCTGACAGAGTTGAGCCTGCTTGGGATTCTCTCTCTCAGACCCTCCCCTGCTCATGCGCTCTCTCTCTCTCCCTCTCTCTCAAAATAAAAAAAATAAAACTTTCAGAGCACTTTGGGAGGTGACCCCACCGACACTGGCAGGGGAGCGAGGCCATGAGCCAAGGAGGAAAGGAAAGGCAATACACCACGTAGGTCATCAGTGAGGAGAGTAGGGTTGCATCAGTGCACAGCCCCGGAGACGATACGCATACAGTCCTGACGTCAGAGTCCCCGGGGAGGGGCCGAGGCGTCTCCAGCTGGGTGGGGAGGGGATTCCACGGCACAGGGGCCCCCGCACTATGCAGCCCCATCCCTGAGGACCCGGCTGCAGTGCTCCTGTCCCCTCACTGACCTCTCAAAGCCCTGGACTCTGGAATCTGTGTTTGCTGAGCCAGGAAGCAGAGGCAAGGGCTTGTTTTCTGTCCTGTTGCCTGTGGATGGCCTCCCTCCGTTGGACCCAGCCGATACGGGTGATGGGCCATCCGGACGGTGCGGGGCTCACGGCTCGGGTCTCAGATAGCTCCTGCGATGCCTCCCCCGCCGTGGTTCAGTCCCCCCATGCCCCCGGGCCTCTGCCTGGGCCAGACAGGTTTTCATCTGAAACCGTCTCATTTCGTGAAGAATCCTGCCGAGCGGCTGGCGGCTGCCCCCGCCCCACGAGTACTCACCTGCCCGCTCTCCCTCCCCCTCAGGCTGCGAGGTGCCCGCCCTGGGCAAGCTGCCAGCAGCCCTCGAGCCCACGTCTGCTCTCGGGTGGCCACGTGGGCCCCGCTGAATCTGGAAGGGTCTGGCCCAACTTGGCCGTCAGCCAAGCTCCTGGCAGACGCCCCCTCCCCTCCAGGCGCCCTTGGAAGGGCCTGGAACAAGCGGGCCTCCGGGAAGGGGGGGCCCCAGCTGCCCCTGCACCTGGTGGGAAGGGGCCATGATTCAGAACTGCAGCCAGACCCCGGTGGCCGCTTCATCGAGGGGGATGAGAGGCTGCCACGCAACCTCTTGCGGTGACACACACACTCCCAGGGAGCCCCGAGACCCTCAACTGTCCCCCCACAGGCTCCTCTGCTGGGACAAGTGGGGCCACTACCTCCCACTGTGTCTGAAAGGGCAGAGAGTCCACAGCAGGGGCTCCTTGGAGAGGCCAGCCCTGTGGACACAGGCCCCATAGATGCAGGCCCAGTGGACACAGGCACCGTGGATACAGTCCCCGTGGACGCAGGCCCAGTGGATGCAGGGCCCATGGATACAGGCCCCGTGGATGCAGGCCCCGTGGACGCAGGCCCAGTGGATGCAGGGCCCATGGATACAGGCCCCATGGACGCAGGGCCCGTGGACGTAGGCCCCATGGATGCAGGCCCCGTGGATGCAGGCCCCATAGACGCAGGGCCCGTGGACTCAGCCCCATAGACACAGGCCCTGTGGACGCAGGGCCCATGGACGCAGGATACACGGATACAGGTCCAGTGGACACAGGCCCCGTGGATGCAGGGCCCATGGACGCAGGCCCCGTGGATGCAGGCCCCGTGGACGCAGGCCCCGTGGATGCAGGCCCCGTGGATGCAGGGCCCATGGACACAGGCCCCGTGGATGCAGGCCCCATAGATGCAGGGCCCATGGACGCAGGCCCTGTGGACACAGACCCTGTGGATGCAGGCCCCGTGGACGCAGGGCCCGTGGACACAGGCCCCGTGGACGCAGGCCCCGTAGACGCAGGCCCCGTGGATGCAGGGCCCGTGGACTCAGGCCCCGTGGACTCAGGCCCCGTGGACACAGGGCCCAGTGGACGCAGGCCCCGTGGACTCAGGCCCCGTGGACACAGGGCCCATGGACACAAGCCCCGTGGATGCAGGCCCCGTGGACGCAGGCCCCGTGGACGCAGGCCCCGTGGATGCAGGGCCCATGGACACAGGCCCCGTGGATGCAGGGCCCATAGATGCAGGGCCCATGGACGCAGGCCCCATGGACGCAGGCCCCGTGGACACAGACCCTGTGGATGCAGGCCCCGTGGATGCAGGGCCCATGGACACAAGCCCCGTGGATGCAGGCCCCATAGATGCAGGGCCCATGGACGCAGGCCCCGTGGACACAGACCCTGTGGATGCAGGGCCCGTGGACACAGGCCCCGTGGACGCAGGCCCCGTGGACGTAGGGCCCATAGACACAGGGCCCGTGGACTCAGGCCCCGTAGACGCAGGCCCCGTGGATGCAGGGCCCGTGGACTCAGGCCCCGTGGACTCAGGGCCCAGTGGACACAGGGCCTGTGGACGCAGGGCCCGTGTATGCAGGCCCTCCTGTTTTCAAGGACACCACACCAGGAGGCATGCTGGCCCAGGGTCCTCGAGGGAGGGGCATTCACACTGAGACACGCTGGGCCCGTGCACGCCCGCCCGGATCACCGCATCCTCTACACCCGTGTAGGAGGCAGTGTCGTAATGGAACCGCAGCCACTAATTAACAGTGACCCGGGCCTCAGTTTCCTCCATGCAAGGAGGGGGCCAGTGAAGTGATGTCTTGCTCAGGGAGAGGCCAAGGCGTGGAGTGGGCTGGGGCCCTAAACTGCCCGAGAGAGACAGTGACACGGCTGCCTGGCGCTCGTGGCCTCCAGAGGATCTTCGGGACCCAGCCTGGTCCCCGGCCACCCCCTCCTCGTCAGGCTGAGGAGCCCACTCTAGATCCCCCGCCCCGATCCCACCAGCCTGTCACCCACAGACCCCCACGGCCCTGCAGGAGGCGGAGAGGCAGGCCCAGGACCGCCTGCCGGTGTCCCTCCTGGCCCAGGCTTTGGCCTCCGGGAATCGCTGCCTCAGAGCCTTCTCCAGGGACAGGCTTGATAGAGGCCGGGGCCACGTCGACGCCACCCTGAGGAGGCCCACGTGGACTCCCGTGGCCCGGGCCTGCTGCCAACGCTTCCTTTGGGGTCTCTGTGTGGTGCCCACTGGCCCGTGAACACGGGCGCCGCATCACGCGGGGGGCGCGCCCCGGCGCCAGAGGGCTGAGCGGAAGGACACCTGCAGAGCCCGACCCGGGCGTCGGGGACCCACACCCGCCACCTCCGAACGGAGCCAGTGTGGCTGCTGACCACATGCACGCCTCCCGTGCACGTGTGGAGACTTCTCAGGAAGCATATTCCGGGAGGGTAACGGTCCCGGGCTCTCCCAGGAAATCGAGGTGTGGTGATTCAGGCCCCCAAGGGCGCCTTTGTGGGGGGCTCGGGGAAGGCCAGCAAGCCCCCGCTCGCAGAGGCCGAGAAAGTCCTGGGGACGGCACGTGGAGCTCACGAGGGTGGACCCCGCGGACCGTGCCCTCTAACTGCCCTACCGGAGGGAGGGACGTCACATGCCACCACCAGCCAGCGTCAGAGCCACGGCCCACCCCACGTCTCCACTGACCAACACCCCTCTCACCTGGCGGCCCTTCCCTGCATCCTCACGAGACCCCCCACCCCCACCCCCGGTGAGTCACCAGCTGTCCTGGAATTACAGGACAGGTGTCACCGCGGCTATTGCAGCCCAACGGGGAGCCGCGGGGCAGGGCTGCCCCTGGGAGACCGGGGGTGCTAGGAGCTTCCTGGGGACCCTGCCCCGTCCCCAGCCCCAATCAGCATCCCCCCGCCGAGGCCCGGGGATGAGTGACGGTGGGCGGCAGGAGGGTGGACGGATGGTATGCGGCCGGCCTGCCTGCGCACAGACTGAGCTGATGCCCGGCTCCCCCATCAGTAGGCACGCAGACGGTGAAAGCGTGGGGAAATCGGTGTCTCCCCAAGGCCACACGGAACGCCCGTGTCCCAGCAAGACACAGGCCTGGGCACGTCTGGCCCCCAGCAAAATGGACGGAAGGGGACACAGATGCGCCTCGCCCAGCTCCCAACTCCGGGCCCGGGGCAGAACCCGGGCAGGACCCGGGGAGCCAGGGTCTCCCCTCAGGGCAGGTGGCTCAGGATCCCCCTGTGTCCGGCCAAGTTACAGATGGTGACTCCCATACCAATGATGACAGAGCCAGGGAACCAACAGCCCTCCTGGTTCAGAGGTCCTGCCCCGGACCTGTCCAAACCTCCTCTCCCTTCCTCTCCCCTCGTGCCCTCCCCTCCCCTCCCCTCCCCTCTCCTCCTCTCCCCTCCTCTCCTCTCCCCTTCCCTCCTGCTCTCCTCTACACTCCCCTCCCTTTTCCTCCTCTCCCCCTCTCCCCTCCTCTCCCCTCCTCTCCCCTCCTCTCCTCTCCCCTTCCCTCCTGCCCTCCTCTACACTCCCCTCCTTTCCCTCTTCTCCCCGTCTCCCCTCCTCTCCCCTCCACTCCCCTCCTCTCCTCTCCCCTTCCCTCCTGCCCTCCTCTACACTCCCCTCCTTTCCCTCTTCTCCCCGTCTCCCCTCCGCTCCCCTCCACTCCCCTCCTCTCCTCTCCCCTTCCCTCCTGCCCTCCTCTACACTCCCCTCCGTTTCCCTCCTCTCCCCGTCTCCCCTCCGCTCCCCTCCACTCCCCTCCTCTCCTCTCCCCTTCCCTCCTGCCCTCCTCTACACTCCCCTCCCTTTCCCTCCTCTCCCCCTCTCCCCTCCAGTCCCCTCCTCTCCCCTCCTAGGGTGCCTGCTCGAACTAGGGCTGCACCCTGCTGAGGACCGGGGGCAGGGGGGACTCCAAAAGGGCTGGCCCAGGGCAGGCACTGCGGGAGAGTCCCAAGCGAGGCCTGAGGGCTGCGGGCTGGAGGCAGGTCAGGTTGCCCTGCCCTCAAACAGTGACGTCACCTCTGAGGCTGCACAGGCCCAGCACGCTGCTCCCAAGGAAGCCTGGCACGACTGGCACGGCACGGGGGATCCGAACGGGCCTTGGCAGGTGTCTGCAGGAGGAGGTGCTCCAAGCACACGTGCTCACCCCTGCGCCCCCCAGGAGCTCACCCCTGCACCCCCGGGAGCTCGCCCCTGCGCCCCCCGGGAGCTCACCCCCTGCGCCCCCCGGGAGCTCGCCCCTGCGCCCCCCGGGAGCTCGCCCCTGCGCCCCCCCGGGAGCTCACCCCCTGCGCCCCCCGGGAGCTCACCCCCTGCGCCCCCCCGGGAGCTTGCCCCTGCGCCCCCCGGGAGCTCGCCCCTGCGCCCCCCGGGAGCTCACCCCCTGGGCCCCCCGGGAGCTCGCCCCTGCAACCCCCGGGAGCTCGCCCCCTGCACCCCCCGGGAGCTCACCCCTGCGCCCCCCGGGAGCTCACCAAACTGTATCCTCTACGCTCAAACCACGGCATCTGCCGTGGGTCCAGCAGCAGGACCACAGTCAGGGCTCTGGCTTCACCTCCAGAAACAAAGCCTTGATGGGGCTCCGAGCTGCCAGCGGGTGACACAGGGTAGCTTCTCACTTACGGGCCGTGAAAGTCACAGTTCTGTTCGCTTTCTGTCCCAAGAACCTATGCTGGCCTGTCACCTGGGGCGATAGGTGGGGGCAGTCCGTGGTCTCGGCTGCACGGGGGTGGCCTGGGGACACAGGCACATGTCCCCACCTGGGAGTCAGCGGCAGGACAGGGAGCGGGACTCCCCAGAGGAGGGCAGGCAAAAGGTGAGCCGTTCATTTTCCAAATCATTTCAATCAGATTTTTTAAAACAGGGAATCCGTGGCAAAATGTGACTAGCTCTGCCGCAGCCAGGAAGAGGGGGGAGAGGCCAGCTGAGACTGAACCACAGTCACACGGAGGCCACACCCGGGAGGGGCGACCGTGGACGCTGTCTGTTGTGACCCGCTTTACGGACAGGGAGACCGAGTCTCTCGGAGCCAAGTGCTTGCTTGAGGCCACAAAGCAAAGAGGGATATCTCCTGGCGTGGAGGGCCTCTCTTTACTAGCGTCCCGTCATTCTGTCTGTTTCTCATTAATTTGCCTAAAAAGCTCCAGCCGTGAACGAGCAAGCAGCAGCTCTCCACCTGTGCAGGGTCATTACGGACCGGCGAGCGCCGGTGGTGGCCGGGACGGGCTGGCTCAGGGAGTGGGGCCCTGGGGACCCGTGCAGCCCTCCTTACCTTGCAGGCTGACCCTCCCCACCCCTCCCTGACACCCCCCCCCCCGCGCCCCCCGGGGTTGCCAGCAACCACTGGGGAGTCACTAAGGTGAAGCTGGCAGGTTCAAGCGGCCGCAGTGAGCCCGATGCCCTGCCTGGAATGTTCCCTCCAACGCATTTGCCAGCAGAAGCCCGTCAAATTTACAGCTAGAGATTCTGTAGTCATTTCTGTAATTGGCCAGGAAAATCAAGCCTTATGAAGGCAATGTTTTGTTTGAACTGTGCCTTATTTCATAAAATTTCCTTAAAGCAATTATGTTTTAATAAATGTGGCTGAGGTCATGGATGGCACCTCATTTCGTAACGGAACCTGCATCCCATGGCAATTAGCAGCGGAGAAATGAGCATGATGGGACCAGTAGCTGGGGCGCGTGACGTTTTCTCTATAGGAGCTACAGATAATCTATGAATCTTGCCCCAAACACCCAGCAACTTGCAACATTCCTCACCTCCAAGTCGGGTCTGTGAAATTGCTTTAAGTAAACAAAACAAGATGCCAGAAGGTAGCATGTCAGTGTATGATTTATGGTGTGAATTGAACGTCTTTGTGTGATTAAACACATAATTAACCCCCAGGAGCAAAGTGTCACAATATTGAACAACTCGACTCAAGACTGGCCCTTTGGGCCCGCCCCACATGTCTGCCCAGGAGGGTCTATGTCCAGGAGGGTTTCTGTGCCCAGGAGGGTCTGTGTCTCTGGGGAAGGTCTGTGTGCCTGGGATGGTCCATCTGTTCAGGGACCCCTTCCTCGGGGAGCCTTAGCCCTGGGTTTACCCTGACCCTGCTGGGAAGCACACTGGGCCAGCCTTGGGCCACCACAGAGAATGGAAGGGGACCCCAAAGAGACGCACATCCAGGAACAACTTTCCACGCCTTTGTTTAAGACAAAAACAGTAAATGAGTGGATATTTATCCAATGCAGGTAAAACTGGATAATTCCAATTCAGGGAGTGCCTCGAATCTCATGTCATCTGGTCTCTGTCTTCTCCAACGGAAACTAGAAACCGTAAGGAACAGACCAGCCAACGGCTGGAGGACTGCAGGGCCGGGCAGTGGGTGCCCAGAGGAGTGACTTCTCGGTGAGGGAGGCCCCCTCTCGGGACCTGGGGAGGGACACCAGCCAGCCACACTGGAGCTTCAGGGTCACGAGGCAGGAGAGGAGGCTGGCCAGCCTCGTGCACATTCCGCAGTCACCTGGGGCAGGCGGACACAGCCTCCTGCGGACACACCCCCAGTCCCCGCCTCCTTACATGGCTGGGGGTCATTTGTGCCTTGTCTGCTAGGAAGCTCAGAGGTAAAGGCCCAGTTACCCCTCTCTGAGTTTCCAGAAGCTTGTTCTCTGCCATTTTCCCCTCTCCCATTAACTGGTATTTTCTTTATTGTAAACAACCCCAAATCCCTTTTGGAAACAGACGGGCAGTAACTGGGCCCAGAGGGAGGACGCCCTCACCCATCCTGTGCACGGAGCTGCTTCGCCCGGTGCCCCTGGCCCCCCACCCTCCTCAGAGACGGGATCTCAGTGGTAAAGTAACAGGTAGGGCTGTGACAGTTGGAGGGACAGACTGAGAGCCACGTGCAGAGACATTTCTTCACAACCACGATGACGAGGCAGTAAACCGTCCTTTCACGTTAACGCACTAAATACTTAGGGCCAATTCTAGCGAATCCTCGGCGTGGAGGCCGGGACCCTGGTGATGGTGCCCGGGATGCAATGTGCCCGGGGCGGCTGCTCCAGCCTCATCCTGCCTGCAGGAGAGCCTCGCGGCCCGGGGCTCAGGGAGGGACACTCTGGCTCCTGCCTGTCCCCAGCATCCTGACGGCATGCCCAGAGGAAACCCTGCCTCCCCCACCCCTCAACTCAGCCCCGCCCCCACCCAGACCCCTCCCCCCTGCCCGTCACAGGTGCCTCTGGTCCTGAGACCCGTCTGCCTTCTTGCAGCGAGAGGAGCAGAGGGTAGGGCCTGGGCCCGGCTCGTGCCAACGGCCCCCACCAGGTGGGTAGGCCCTCCTCCGGGCGCCCTCGGTGGGGCCTGTGGCTCGGGGACACTCCTTTCAGCAGAGTCTCACACAAAGACAGCGTCACCTGGTAGGCCAGCAATGTGGGCTGGCCCTCGTTCCCACAGACTGCCCGTCCCCGGACACTCAGGAGGGTGACCAGCCACCCAGTGTCCCCAGGACTTGGCTGGCCTTAGTGCTCCCAGCCCCGTGTCCCAGGAACCCCTGGGGTGGACACGCCGGACAGCTGGCCGCCCTGAAGCCCGACCTGCGCGTCCGGCCCCCAGCTCCAGTCACTGTGCCGCGGCCTCGGAGCTGTGGTTCCCCCCCATCTGGGGCCCCAGGGAGCCAAGGGCAAGAGGGGAGCTAACCTGAAGCGGGGGTGCCCGTTCGACCACCTCCTCCCTGCAGCCTGCTTCCCTGGCTGTGAGTGCCCCCGGCTGCCCTGACCAAGCCCCCTGAACCGGGCAGCTCCAAACAGGGGAAATTCATTCTCTCTGGAGGCCAGTGGTCCGAGATCGAGAGTCTCAGTGCCAAGCTGCCCGGAGAATCTGGAGGAGGACGCTTCCTGTCTCTTCCAGGTCTGGTCGTGCCGGAGCCCCTGGCTTTCGACCACGTGTCCCCAGTCTCCGTCTCCGTCATCTCATGGCTTCTCTGTGGGGTCTGCAGCGTCCTGTCTGAGGACGACGGTCCTACCCGGGCCTCCTCATCCCGGACGACACCCTCTGAGCTCGTCACACCTGCAAGTCCCTGAGCATCCTCTTCGGGGACCCTGCTCAGCCCAGCACACCTCCTCTCTGCGGCAGGAGTGAGACGGCTCTGCTCGCCCCATCCTTGTGGACTCAACGGTGTCCTTGCCAGTCTTTCTGGGATCCCAGACCCCAGGAGTCGCAGCACTTGACGAGCTGTGGGGCACATACGGACGCCATCTGCAGAACGGCTGCTCGGAATCCCAGACTCTGAGCAGCAAATGTCCGCGGCCTCCTGGAGCCCAGGCTGACCACAGGCCACGGGGCAGGCCCGCTGCCGGACCGCATCGCCGGCGGCAGGGTCGCCTCCCAGCTCGGTGCACCACGGAAAGCCCCACTGACGCTCACGCGGACCCCACCCCGGATGCCAGGTGGTCGGCCCTGAGCGGCACGTGGGAGCTCGTGTCCTCGGTGTCCGGACGGCCCCCGTCCTGGCCCGACGCCCCGCCAAGCTCGAAAAGACGAGCACAGGCTGTGTATCACGCGGCGCCCGAGGACGTGTTGTGAGTTCGCTATGATCTGACCACTCACATCCCGCGGCGGAAGAACTTTCCCGCGCACGCCAGGTGAACAAAGACCTAAAACCCCAAGCTCAGACCCGGACGCTCCTTCCGGCACGACCGCACTGTCTCTGCTTCCAAAGGCGCCAGCTTCTATCCTAGAGGCTCGTCCTGGGGCGAGACCCCCTGCCTGGGTGGCAGGTGTGCTTTCGGGCCACAGCGGAGACAGCAGGCCATCAGCGCCCCAACCTGCCGGAGGGCGGCACTGAGTCTCCTCACCGGGGCTTCTCCCTTCCTCCCCCAAGGTCTGGGGGGCCGACAAACCCTAGACACTTGGGGAAGGGTCCTCTGGTCCTCAGTCTGCAGACACCCACAGTGTCCACGTGCAGGGCTGAGGCTGGACCCCAAGGGCACGGGCACCACGTCCTGCGAGTTGCTGACCATCGAGGCCACTCTGAGGAAGCAAAGGTGGTCCTTCCCCCGGCTCGGGGCCAGCCCACCCCCCACAACACCACTCCAGGCCATCCCCCGGAGCGCAGCCTTGTCTGATGCCAAGGCAGGGCTGCAGGCACCGGGGAGGGGCGGGGCAGCCGCCCCCTGAGACCCCGGGGCAGGAGCAGAGGCTTCCCCGCAGGGGGCTTTTCCTGTGAGTCCCCCCCCAGCGCCCGGGAATTTGCTCAAAGTGGCTGGCAGGCTGGCAGAGATCCGGGGTGAGACCCCCGGTGCATCCTCGGAGGGGGCTAACGGTCAGCCCATCCCATCTCTCCGAGTGGGGTCAGCAGCGGAACCTTTATCCACTCACTTTATCGACTTGGCCACGTGGGAATCGCCCCCTGGTTTGGGGCTGAGGTAGGAAAGCTAATACTTCCAGCAAGCACCCCGCCTTAAAAGGCAGGCTCTCAGCCCTCACCGTGACCCCATCTCACCAGGACCGTTAGGACCGGCACTCGGGACTGCTCCTGGCAGAAAGACCCCAAAAGTCACAGGACGCAAGGATGGGAATATTTTTATTCTAACAGAAGGAAGAGGTGTTCTCTCTGTTTTACGTCTGTAATTTAAATGTCTTTCTTAAAATAAAAATTTGTTAATGTTTTTATTTATTTTCGAGAGAGAGAGTGAGCAGGAGAAGGGCAGAGAGAGAGGGAGACACAGAATCGGAAGCAGGTTCCAGGATCCGAGCCATCAGCACAGAGCCCGACGTGGGGCTTGAACCACGGACCACGAGATTATGACCTGAGCCAAAGTCAGACACTTAACTGACCGAGCCACCCAGGCGCCCCTAAATTTATTTCTAGAATTGTTTAATAAAATTTTCATTTTACATAAAAGTTACAAAAACAGCACAGAGAGTTCTTGTGGTCCCCACACCCAGTTACCCCTGCCACTAACACCTCACGTTGTGATGCTATCAATCCCATAAATGCTGAGCTAAATGAACGCATGATGAACCAGTTTTAACCAAATCCACATTTTGTTCAGATTTCCTTGGTGTGCCCCCAACGTCCTCCTTCTCTCCTGGGACCCCATCCAGGCAGGTCAGAGCGTCCCATTTGGACCATACGTGACCTTAGCCTCCTCGGGGCTGTGACAGCCTCTCAGACGGTCCTCGTGCCTGATGCCTGGACGGTTTTGAGGAAGTCTTAGGTGCCCCGGTTGCAGGGGGTGGGGGGTTGTGCTAATTTTCCGGTAGCGACACTGCAGTTACGGACTTGGGGGGAGAGGTGCTGTCCCCTAGTGTCACGGTTCACGCCATCCACAGGAGTCGTCACAGCTGACCCTTGTGTGGCTGTGGGGCTGGGGGTCCTGAGGGGTCCCCACGTGGAGCCGCCCAACCCCTTCTCTGTGGAGAGACCCCCGCCCTCCGGGCGCCCTCCTGGAGGGCAGAGTCCCCGCAATGATTTCGAATTCTACACAGCCCGTGTGTCCTCTCCCTCGGCGTACTTCTCACACGATAATTCCTAAGGTTGTTAGAAAGTCATTATTTGGCCTCTGTTAGAAATAGGCGATGCGGCGTTTTTTTTTTCCACCAGGAAACAGAACAGGCCCCCAAGGCCCCTACGTGCTTCTTGTGTAATCTGATGATCCAGACCGGAAACGCTTCCCTCCCCGGCCGGCACCTTCTCCAGCTCCCCCGAGGGCCCCACCAACGGGGGGCCGTTCTGCCCCTGAGCCCACCTTCCTGGGCGCCTGCGTCCCCCTCTCTGTCACACCGCACCCACCCTCCACCCCACCCCATCGTGCCCCCGAATCTAATCTGTACAGAAGTACGTGGAAATAGAGACCCCAGAGCAGGTACTCACGGATGGCCGAGGAGGACCCTGCCCGGCCACCTTCGGGTCCCCACGGCTCTGTGTCAAGACCCTCGAGGGGCAGGGCTCCAGGTCAGAGACGAACGACTCTGTTCCACAGCCAGCTCTCGGCCCAGTGGCACCTGCACAGACATTATGTGGGGTACGGCGGTGGGAGGGGGGAGGGGAGAGGTAGGCGGCCTGCCCTCGGCCCCCGTTCTGCCCTCAGCGTCCCCATCTGTGAAATGGGCTTCTGAGCACTCAGTCCTAGGTTGCGCTCAGCCCTGCACGAGGACGATGTCACTCGGCGCCCGTGTGCGGTGTCCTACACATCTCACACCGTGTGTGGCCTCCGCTGTGTCTTTCTCGGAACCCGGGGAGCAGCAGCACCAGCTGAGGGGCGTACTGACAGTGGGGACCCCAAGGTGAAGAGATGGACACAGCAGGCAGGACCCAGGCCTCCAGCAGCTGAGGGTCAGCGCCTCGTGCACTCTGCCACGTGGCCGTCTGTGGCCCCGCAGGACAGGCAAGCCCCGGGGCAGGAAGAGGGGCTCCAGCCTCCACGACGGTGCTGGCAGGCGACACCTCGGGGAAGTGGGTGCCCCGGGGGCCCCATCGGGGCCCGGCGTCTGCCTGGGGCCGGCCACAGACGCCCCCTAGTCCAGCGCCGGCCCCACACCTCCAACATCCTCTGCCCGACGGGAACGTCCAGGCACAGCTTTGCCACGGGGGTCTCCTCGAGGGAAAAGCCTGCAGGCCGGGCCCGCTGCAGACACGCAGAGCCTCAAGGCGCCTGGGTGGCTGGCCGCGAGGTTGGGCCCCAGTCCCGGCTCCCCCGGTGACACAGAAAGGAGCCCCCGGCCCCCCGGAGTCTCGTGACCGGGGCCCCTTCTGTGGGGCGGCCACATGGTGTCTGTGCCCCCATGGGGCTCGTCCCGGAGCGGGATTCCCACCCAGGGGTGCCTGGCGGACATCTGCTTCAGGATCTCGGGCCCACGGGGAGCGTGAGAAGTTCACGTGGACTTGGTGTCCAGGAGCGGTGGTGGGAGGGAGGGAGCGGGAGCCGTGATCTAATATTCCCTCTGATTGCAAGGATCGCACGCTAAGGGCCGCTGTCTCTCAATCACCTCGGCCCCTGAGCCCTTTAAACCAGGCAACTTTAAAAGAAACATGTGTCTTTCCAAATTAGCTTTGTATCTAAGAATAATAAGACGGCAAGAGTTGTATTAATTAACTTACAGCCAGCGGGTTGTTTTATTTGCTACAAAGGGAACCAGCATTTATTAAGCTGAGAGCGTGATCCAGGCCCCACTGGGCACGTCTCAGACGCTCCCGCTACTTTCCACAGAGCTTGGCCGGTGGTGGGGCCGGCTCAGGGCAGAGAGGAGCCTGCGGCCCAGGGACAGTGCGGCTTTCCTCCCCCGCGTCTGCCCCCCACCCCATTCGAATCGGCCGGGGGTCTGGGCTTTGCACTGAAAGACAGCAGAAAACTTTCCGTGAAGAGTGGCTTTTTCACAGAATGGGGATCGGGTGCTAAACACAAGCCCGTGTGGCTCAGGCCCGAGGCGCACAGCGAGCTCATCCCACCCGCCCCGGGGCCGCGGAGGCTGGCGGCAGGTTGACCCGGCCCTCGGCAGGGACTCCCGCCTTGGGGAGTTAGGGTCCCGTCCCACCTGTCCCACACCGTGGCCCCGGGCCCGGCTCCGCTGCAGGTGGGGTGGCTCCCACGTGGTCTGGCCGTGTCCCCAGCCCCACCAAGGGGCATCTTGGACTCCACGTGAACTCCCTGCAGAATCAAAGTCGGGGGCTTCTGTGAGGAACAGGCCACAAGCTGAGCCCGGCCAGAGGCCCACCTGCCCGACCGGCCCGTGAGGCCAACTCCACAGTGAGGGTCACTCCGCCCCGAGAGCAAATTCTAAACTCGCTCTATGACCCACCATCTGGGGAAACGTGGGGACGGCCAGAGCTGCCTTCTAAGACCCCCGTGTTTTCATAAGCCTGCTGTCAGGCCCGAAGGGGGCCCGGAAGGTCCCCTCTGGTCGAGTGCGGGGTAAGTCAGGGTGGGAGCAGGAAGGAACCACGTCTGCAAGCGGTCGGGTGACCATCAAGGGCCGCGGGCCGAGGAGGGCAGAACTAGCCCCCGTCACACTTGGACAGTGGGCGGGCTCCAGAGCACCTGTACCCTCCGGGCGCTCGAGGCCCCACACGGACGGAGCGCCTCTCCTTCCCAGAGCTCAGGAGCACAGTCGCGGCACTGGCTCCGCGGTCAACACAGGAGGACGAGGTGGGCGCCAGGCGGGGTCCAGGCTGACGGCCCAGGGACACAGAGGGAGACAGGGGACAGCTGACAGGCTCTGAGTGCAGGACAGTTCCATGTCCCATGTCTGACACCTCAGAGGCCACAGGAAGTCACACGTAGCCCTCTTCCTGAAATTTAAACACCCTTTGGAACAAATGACTTTCGTGGTGCTTTCTATACAGTTGAGGAAGTTCCCCTGCTTTTCACCACGTGCTGTCCCAGAAGCAGCAGCTGAGGAAACACAGCAACACATGCACTGGGGCAGCGGCCCCCACACCGGCCTGGGGGTGGAGGCCCCCCAGGAGGACAGGAGACCCCCAAGATCTCACGGTGGCTTCCACCCGCACAATAGCACCTCCAGCAGGACCGGCTCCTGGGCTGTCCTCACCTGCCGCACAAGCGCTCTGCACCCGGATGCAGAATCGGGCCCCGCTCCTGCTGGGGCCCGGCGTGGGCTGGTCTCTCCCGCCTGCTCCCTGCACTCCGCAGCATTGCAGCATCACGGGGGCGGGGGGGGGGGGGGGGGGCTGAGGTTCACCGGCAGGACCCGCCCCAGGAGCCGGCCGGGCCGAGGGCCCAGTGGATGGCAGACCCGCAGCCCCTCGTGCTTTGGTTGGGGTCTCGGCCAAGCAGGGCTCCTGAGGTCGTCGAAGCCTGCGCTTCTGTCCTTCACGTCGCCAGGCTGGGGCTTTGTGGGGGCTTCGGGGGCGGGGGGCGTCTGCGTGTTTTCTCTCGCCTGCGGCAGCGGGGCCTGGCGTTTCTGTCTCCCTCACCCACCGGCTTGAGAATGGCCTTCGCCACAAGTGAAAGGGCCCAGCCCACCGTGCATGTGAAGCGGGCACACGCCTTTGCACAGAGGCCTGGCAAACAGTCCACGGAAACAAGATCTAAGGAGCGGAGGGCCCCCCGCCCTCTCGGGGTCCTGGCGGGATCCGGAGTCTTTCGCTTGAGCCACCTGTGTTCTGTTTCTGCTGGTTTTCCACCCAAACCATCTGGATCGTTACGTCTCCTCGTCTGGGCCTCCTTCATCGCCTGCCCCTCCCTCGGTGTGTCCAGACATCCCTGCAGACAGGCAAGGAGGTGGTGCGGGGCCGGAGGGCACCCGGGAGTCCCCCTTGGGCCCAGGACGGGGGAACAGGAGTACCATCGGACACGCTTGGAATCAAGTGCTCGTCGTCCGTGACGATTCGCACGGAAGGGGTCGCAGCCAGCTCTGCGATGCCTGCGTGTGTGGGTTTGTCTGTGTTCTGCTCCACAATGGGGTGTTTGTCACTAGTGACCACAGGGAATCCAGCCTCTGAGACCCAGTCCAGCCGGCGCTTGCATTTGTTATGCAAAGTCCGAAGTGCCAGGGACCCCACCCTGCGGAGGGACGCAACTCCCCAGCTGTGGGTTTGCAGGGGGGGGGTTCCCTGCAGAGAAAGGCAGCCGGGGGGCTTCTGGGACCCTGGCCATAGATAACACGTGACAACGTGCTCCACCCGCTCCCCGTGAGCAGAGGAGGGCGACCCTTGTCACCTGGGAGGGGCTCCCAGAGCCCTGGGCCCGGGAGGGTCTCCTTAGACTGCTGGGAAGAGGCTGTCACCTGCAGCTCCCCCTGTGACCCAGCACAGGACAATGGGAACGGCCGGTGGGTGGGAGACACGAACAGCCACACGGTCACTCAGCAGCCGTGCCCGTGGGTTCTCCGAGGAGCACCCTCAGGCCACATGGCTCAGGCTGCCTGGTGTCGGACGGGCAGACCAGCCGAAGCATCGAGTGAGCCTCTGTTTGGATTGTCTTCTGGGGAGGACAATAAGGAAGCCGGCCCTGAGCCTCTGACCGCTTCAGCCACAGGCAGGCGACCTTCAGTGTTTCATTTTACGTTTTATTTTTGAGAGAACGAGAGCACGGGGGAGGGGCAGAGGGGGGGAGGGGAGAGACAGAACCCCAAGCAGGCTGCACCCTGTCAGCGCAGAGCCCGACGCGGGGCTCGAACCCACGGACCCCAAGATCATGACCTGAGCCGCAACTGAGAGTGGGACACTCGACCAACTGAGCCACCAGGTGCCCCAGACAGGTGACTTTAAGGGTGGGTGGATGTGCAAGACGGGGTTAAGTAGAAACGGCTCAGTGCCCAAGACCTGACTCAGGCCCCGGAGCTGAGGTCTCTACCAGCACCCACCAGGCGTGGGGGCCAGGGACCCATGCATGGTGACCCAGGCCGGGACGAGGGGGCGAGGCCATCACAGGCAAGAGGACACTGTGTCTCTTCTCCTCGAACGGCAATTGCTCTGCAAAGAGAATGCACGTGGTTACCTCCGTCGTACATGGGAGGTAACCCTTGGCGGGAGCCTGGTGCCCCTTGGCGGGAGCTGGCCTCACAAGAGACAGGACACAGGGCTTGGCCTGTGGCTTCTAGTGTGAGCCCGGGGCAGGCGTGCCCTCCACCAAGGCCCCGGGTCTGGTTGACTCTGGCTGGAGCGCCCAGCCAGTGGATGCAAGTGGGAGCAGGACTGTGTTAGCGAGGCACACAGGCACACGCGGGTACACACGAGCATGTGGGCACACACAGGCACACAGGCACACGCGGGCACACGCGGGTACACACGAGCATGTGGGCACACACAGGCACACAGGCACACACGGGCACGGGGGGACACAGGCAGACACATATGGGCACGTGGGCACACGCAGGAATACGGGGGCACACAAGCACACGGGCACATGCGGGCGGTCACCACCGCCCCGCCCCTAACAGGGCTTCAGCCTGACCTCGCAGGTGGCCCCGGCCTGATCGCAGTGCCCCCCTGTGCCGTCCGCAGGTGCGAGCCACACAGATAGCATCCGGCACCGGGAGCAGCCTCGGCCCGAGGGTCAGCGTGGACAGTGGGACAAAGCTCCAGGCTATGCCAGCTGCACCGCGCGGGGTCCGTCTCATTCGCTGTGGGTGTTCTCTCCCGACGTCCCCCTGCGTGCTTCCTCGTGGGTCCTCGGGCCCAAAGCGTGCCAGCAGGAGCCGTGTGTGTCCCGGGCAGGAGCTCTCGCACGGCCTCGTGTCATGGGCGAAGCGAGAAAGAGACAGGGGAAGGCAGTGAACGACACCCGGTCTGGCGTCTGTCTGCGTTAGTTCGGTAACTTCAGCGATGGGGGACGTGGGGCTGAGACAACGGCGTAGTTACGACGAGTGAGGACAGCCGTGCCCGCGTTTCCCGAGCGTCCGTCCCACCCGCTTCACCCAGCTGCCCGGCCGGGCCAGTCCTGGGGGCCTGCCCTCCCTGCGCGTCCTGCACCCCTGCTCCCAGCAGCCGGTGCACTGAAGGAAGAGGTCGCTGCTAATCACATTCGGGAGGTCGACGGAGTAACTGTCTGACGAGGTGCAAGTGTCCACGTCGGGTGTCCATAAATAATGTTTACTGACTAAACTTCGACTCCACCGTGGAGCTCGCCAACCACAGAAAACAGACTGCCCTGCCTCCTGGTCGCTCGCCCCACGGATGTGTGCGCCCTGGGCGGATGGGCACTCGGCTCCGGCCGGTCCCGGCAGCCGGACCTTGACTCTGAGACATTAAGGAGAACCGTGTTCACAGAAATTCAACGACCAAAAACAAATGGAAATGCACAGTCTCTCCGAGCTTGCACTGAGACCCCGGGTCCCCGGCGCGGTGAGAACCAGGCGTGTCCGAGTGCCCGCGGGTCCCAGGGCCAGGAGGAGGTCCATCCACGGAGCGCAGGGGCGCTTTCACGCGGCAAGGGTACTGGAGGCCGTGGTGTGACGTCCTCGGGTTCATGATCAAGGGACACTCAACGCCTCCCCGGATGGCCGCCGTGGTGGCTGTCAGACCAGGACCAGACCCCGCGGCTCCCGGCCCCGGCCCACGGACCTTCTTCGGCCTCGCCCGCTGGCTTACCGAAGCACCGCCCGCCAAACGGCAGCTGGCGGCTGACTGGTGAGAGACGTGGCTGCAGTCTCGGTGGCAAACCCCGGCCCCGGGGACCCCAGGCCCAAGACGCCACCGGCCAGTCCCTGAGGTCAGAGCCCGTTCACGGTGATGCTGAGCTGCCGCCCGCCGGCCTCTGAAGCGCGCTGGCCCGCGATCACACGCCGGCTGCGAAGCCACGTGTTGCCAGGTCACTGACCGGCACCCTTCACAGAGCGCGGAAGTGCTAGCTTTCTTACATTCCGACCCTCGAGCGCCGGTCTTGGCCATATCCCGAGTCTCCGGGAGCACGCCGGGAAGGAGGAGGCCTGGTCCAGACCGAACCGGCCCCTCGTCACGTTCTCACTTGAGACCCGGCCAACACCGACGCTCACTCCGACGCGGGCGTCAGGCGAGTGTTTTCTCAGAAGCGAACACGGTTGGCGCTTTGCTTTAAGGCAGACGACCCGACGTGTTTGCTGCTGATGGCAAGACGTCAGCTTCCCAGCCGGCGTTAGAACGTGGAAAACTCGTACCGGCCTGGGCTCTCCTCCGCTTCCCACTTTTCTGAGCAGGTTGGGGGTGATGCTGACGACTGGGCTTCGTGCTGTTGCATAAACACGCGGGCACTTGGCGGATCCAGCCCGTCAAAGTGGCTTGCGGGGTGGCTCCAGAGTCCACGTGGCGGCCGGCCCCGGAGAACCTAGAATTTATCACAGTTTGTGTCGTTTCAAAGAATACTCACGATTATCTGGGAAGACTGACACAGTGCTCCTCTCTTCCAACTAAATATTTCGGATAGAGATGAGATTCTGGCCAGTAAGCCAGACATAAAAGAGATTGCTCTCGCTAAAGACGTTTTGTTATGTCTCATAAAAGGTTGCTTATGCTAATACTTAAAGGGTTTATCATTGTTACTTTTAAATGAATCAATCAACCAATGTTTTTCAAGTTTCTCAGCTTTAATTGCTACTATGATACGTCTCAATAGGTGCACCCCACATGCACAAAAGCTCTTGGGGGTCCTCAGCAACTTTGAAAGGTGTTCTGAGACCGAAACAAATAATAACTGCTTAGCCCAAGTTGGCAATTTCTAAGAGGCCTTTTTGTCAATAGAGGAAATGTTCAGTCTGTTTCCCCCACGTGATGGCTGGAAAGTGCCTTCTAGAAAGTGAGATGGGGCGGTCTTTCTGTGGATGTGGAAGAGGATCTCCCGAGGCCTGCCTGGAGGAGTTGGCACCGTGAGTTCTGCACTGAAGGCCAGGCTCCTGTCTTTGCCTCCCCGGGTTTTGTGCTGGTCCCACTCACAGACCCCTTCGGCTTCTGTCCAGATTCTGGTCTGAAACGGAAGCAGGCTTCGTTCGGCCCCTCCCCCAGACAGCCATCTCCCTGCCTCCAGGCCCTTCGAGTGCCTATGTTTTCATTTAACAAAACATAATCTGATTCAGCAACTATCCACCGGGCATCTGTTGTGCTGTGCTGTCTCGGGGGACTGCAAATGCGTGGTAACTCGCTTCCTTGATTAAAGAGCCCATCTCGACCGGCGTGATTGTCATGTTTCTGAGCTGTCAGGAAACCCTGAACGTGGCCGTGACTTTCACACGGGGATGGTGAGCGTTCAGCAGGGTTTCCAGGCCGAGCATCGTCTCTGGGTCGAGTCCGGGGCAGGGCTCCGGGCGTGAGGAGTGACAAGGTACCCGGTGTGTCAAACGCAATTGAAGCATCTGCATCGGGGATGCCAGACTGTGAGCCGTTGCGGGACACGGCAGATGCTTTTTATGTAGGAAATCAGCTTTGACTCAAGACGGTGACCAGCAAAACCAGCCAACGACTCAAATCTGGCAGGGGTGGTGGGGCGGGACACAAACGGACACGGGGACCAACCACCCTGCTTGGAGGCCCAGGCCGTGGATGGGCCACAGCAGCCCGGGGTCCTCTGGCTTCGCTGTGTGCAAGTCAGACACGCAGGTGTGACCCAAAGTGCACACTCCCACCCCACTCGGCCAGTACCAGGTGGGGGCGGCCACGGACAGAAGCCAGGGGGTACACACGGACACACACACGGGCTAGAGAAGTGGACAGAGGCTGGAAAACAGCACGGTCCACGGTCCGCTCTCATCGGCCGATGGCACGGTGAAGTCGGCGGTCGGTAAAAGGGAAGCCACGTGCGGTGGGATGGCTCTCTGCCCTGTGCGTGGTTGTGTCCACCCCACACGAGACCCTGTGCGTGGCAGTGGCTCTTCGGTGGCCCTCTGGCCGCCGTCACCCCACGTCCCCAGAGAGCTGGGCTCAGTGCAGGCGAGGTGGTGCCCGGGACAGGCCCGGGAGTGAAGGCAGAGCACAGACCCAGCAGCAGGTGACGGAGTCGGGAGCCGGGCCTGGAGGTGACGGTCTCTGGGCAGATCTTCACGGCCCACGGTCCCAGCCTTTGGGGACGGTGTGTGCTTGTTCGGAGACTTTGCGACAAGGGCCCCGCATGGCGTGGGGGGATCCCTGACCTGGAGGCCCTGCCCGGTCTGTGGCCCCTGCCCCGGTCCAATCACACACGCAGGCTCAGGAAGGAGCCAGGCCTGCGTGCAGAGCCAGTGCCTGGCCCCCAGGGTCCTGGAGCACAGGAGAGCCAGCCCTGGGGAGAGACCCCACAGCGGGAAGGATGAGGCTGGGGCCTGGCCCCTGGGGTCCTGGAGCAGAGACCCCACAGCAGGAAGGACGAGGCTGGGGCCTGGCCCCTGGGGTCCTGGAGCAGAGACCCCACAGCGGGAAGGACGAGGCTGGGGCCTGGCCCCTGGGGTCCTGGAGCAGAGACCCCACAGGGGGAAGGACGAGGCTGGGGCCTGGCCCCTGGGGTCCTGGAGCAGAGACCCCACAGGGGGAAGGACGAGGCTGGGGCCTGCCCCCTGGGGCTGGCAGGAATCACTTGGGGAGGTGTGGTTGTGTGTGGCACCCGGGGAGGCTGGGCCACAAGCATTGTGTCTCCAGAAATGGCCAAGACCAGTGCCCAGACCAGGCAAGGGGACAACAGAGACCCCAGCCCTGTGGGAAGGACAGCAACCAAGGTGGCCTCCCCAAGGCCCCCTAGACTCAAGGGGTGGCCACAGGAGACAGAGACTTTCCCCAGGAACGATGGACACTAGTTCCCCTCAGTGCTGGGAGTGGGATTAATTTGATTTGAAAGAAAAAATACAGTGTGGCATTTCGCATGCGCCCAGGTTTGCAGAGTAAGAAGCCCGGAGACGAGACAAAACCTGGGACCCCCAGCTGGAAGCCTGCACCCCATCTGACCCCTCAGTGACCTTCATACCCGACTCGTGTTTTCCACGAGAAGCAGATCGCTCATCACGTCCGGATTCACGTCCTCTCTCCCTGGCCCATCCCTGAGCATCACTCATGAGAATTCCCCTCTTAAACCTCATCCTGTCCCCAATCCTTTCTCGTAAGACCAAGACCCTCCGGCCTGACTTGCCAAGAGCCCGGGGGTTCCTCCTACACCTGCATCTGACACCAAAGAACATTCCCTACCAGGCGATGCTTGGGGCTTCATAAACTGACTGTGGATCTGGTGGCCGCAGCAATCTTTTCTCAGAATTCGGGGGCACTGGGGGTGGGGCACAGTCTGTACTCACGTGACTCTGCCCTAGAACTGCTGGAGGGTACATCTTGTCCCCCCCCCCGCTGGCCTGGAGCTTCCAGCCGACGCCGGAAGCTGCTCTGTGTGTCCTCCACAGCCTGACCTGCATTCACCAGGGCGCGATCCAGAAGCCTCCCCACTCTGGGATCATGCGCTTTGGGGTGTGCTGGCCTCTCTGGTTACGAGAAATACCAAGGGACCCCTCAGACCTTTGACCTCCATGCTGCTCAACACTGAGACGTGCGGCCACGGGCCACCAGGCTGGCCCCAAGGGGCGCCAGCCTGCGTCCCGGGGGCCGGGGGTCAGTGCAGAAGCCTCAGCAGCAGGGACCCCGTGTACTCACCGCCCTGGAGAGTGGACCCCTCGGGTGCCCTCTGCTGCTCGGACCCTACGCTGTCCACCCTGCCCTTGGACATTTCCGGGAGAGCAGTGTGGGTTTGTGGTCAGACTGCAGGGTCGCTTTCCCTGTCTGTGGGTGGTCCTGTCCGGTGGGCAAGGCCTTTGAGCATCTGAGCCTGTCGCGTGGTCCCGGCAGAGAGTGAGCCCCGGGTACCTAGAGTCAGACCATCCGCACACACGGCGGCCTGTTTCCCGGGAGCGCCCTCCCCAGAAGAGCCAGCCCGGGCTCCCCGGTCCTGGCTGACAGGCCCCAGCTTTGCCTCCGGCATGTAAGGCGGGAAGCAAATGTGGCTTTGAAGTTACAACGTTGGAAAAGTAATCACGAAAAATAAGACGGAGCAGCTCCGTGGGGCTGGAGGTGGACCCCCGGGCCGGCTCCTTTAAAACACATGCCACACGGGGGCCCCCGGCCCCCTCGGCTTGCCGCGCTGCCCGCATCGAGGGTCCGTGCCGCACGCAGGCAAAGTCGGAGCCAGGTCACAGGGACTTCAGAGCTTGGACGGGGCCGCGTTCGGCCTCCATCGGCCCCCACGGGTGTCCAGGGAGGGGCGGTCAGGACTCTCGTCACCCACCGCCCTCAACCCAGAAGGGAAGTGTTAGCAGATCCCGTGTCCAGAACAGTTGCTTCAAGGACGCACACACACGCACACAGCCATTTGCACGTGCGCATGTTGGGCCTTCACGTGGAGGGCACGTATTTTACGTATACCCCTTTATCTCCTGTGAAATACGTGTAGCTGCACGTCTTGGGCACAGTAGGAAGCCCCGCCCCACCAGTGAAGGTCTTCCTGCCAAGGTAGGTGCTCTTTGACGACAGGCTCTCATAATTCACGGCGCTGACCTTCCAGAGTCACCGCACCCGACTAGCAAACGCCGAACCGTGGCCGGCCCCGGGAGACACGGCGCTGGGTTCCTTCCGGACTTTGGTCACGTTTTCCTCCACCGAGCAACACACCGCCAGTGTATGCGCGTGTTTCTGCTTAAAGACGTCGTATTTACCATGTGTTGTGGACTCGCTAACGAGCTCGTGGCCGGAGCTCAGGCCTGAAGGAAGCTCGTGTGACACGCGTGTTTTCCCCGTGAGCACATCACGCCCTCCTGCGCCCACAGCACTTAGACGGCTCTCCGGCACTTGAACTGGGGCCGTTTTAAACCCCGAGATCGCCCACAAAAACCACCCAAATGTGCGGACCGTGGCGCTAAGTAGGCCGTAAGGGCCCGTGCTCGCAGTCTGAGCCCGAGGCGCGGCTGGCCACGGCCCGCGTGCGCACGGAGGGGATTGTGCCACATTCGCTTCCGTGACAGGGTCTGGGATTGTGATGACATCATGTACGTCACCTTCTTGTGCTAAAGGTAAAGACATCAGTCACTCAGAATCTACTTCTTTTCAAGAATCTGGACGCGGAATACTTTCTCCGTATTTCCAAACTTTTCTGCGGTGAAAGGCATGGCCGTGGACACTCGGGTCAAAGCGCATTTGTGACGGACAGACAAGAAGCGGCAATCCCAGACCGTCCAGCAGGCGAGGGAGAGCAGACAGCCGGCCACACCCAAGTGCATCAGGGAGAGAGACCTCGTGCGGCCCCTCGCCTTGTCAGGCCAGGCCCCACATCTGAGTGGGAAGTGACCCGAAGGCCGACCTGGGGCCCTGGGGCAGAGAGGTGAGGACAGTGACAGCCCTTGGAAATGTCACCGAAACCAAGTTATGTGCCCTGTCCTGGGCGTGAGGTCGGGGAGAGTCCCCCAGGGGATGGGCGGTCAGAGGTGCCACTGCAGTGGGGGCTCTGGATGTGGGAAAGGGGGGCCTCCCGCTACGACCGGACCTGGGAAAGGAGGGGCTCCCGCTATGACCGATTCTGGCTTCTCCGTTGCACCAGCAGCAGGTCTGTGGACACAACCACGTGTTTCCTTCTGGGATCCGGACAGACAGCCGAGCAAGATGACACTGAGGGCCAGTGTCTGTCGGGTCA
This sequence comes from Panthera leo, assembly GCF_018350215.1. Lineage (NCBI taxonomy): Eukaryota > Metazoa > Chordata > Mammalia > Carnivora > Felidae > Panthera > Panthera leo. Next base: position 93,886,407 of record NC_056690.1, read on the forward strand.
GGTGACGTGGGGACCAGTGGCCTGCACGCCCATTCCTCATCTGCGAGCTCCCGGTCTCCCTGGGGCCCCGTCTCCATGACTCTGGCAACCTCAGTGCCCGGGCCTGACCCCGGAGAGCCTGACCCCAGCGAGCAGCCTAGGGGGACCTCCCCTCGGCAGGAGGACATCCGGCCCTGGGTGCCAGGGAGGCCCGCTGGCTGGCGGTGACATCTGTCGCTGTGTGTCTCCAGGCATGAAGCCCCCACATCCCTCCTGAGGGTCTCACCTGCCACGCCTTCCCTGGTGATGAGAAAGTGTCCCCACGGAGGAGGGACGCGGGAGGAGACTGCAGCCTCATCGCGTGGACGCACACACGGCGAGGTGACCCTGGCTTGCTGAGCAGCCCACGTCCTCCCCACAGCCTGCCCGGCTGACACGGGTGACCCCTGAGAGAGCAGGCAGAGCTCCTGATGGACGTTTGCAGGGGAGAGAGCCCAGCCTCAGCCCTGGTCCTGGGCTCAGGAACTCCCTGGGCAGGGAGGGGTGGCTTCTGGATCCGCCAGGACTCCACGGCCCCAGGGAACCCAGCCAGGGATTTCCTACCCTGCCTCTATTAGTTTGCCAGCGAAAATACCAGATGCCAAGTTAGGTCTGAATCTCAGAACAACAACAAATAGTATTTTAGTATAAATATGCCCCAGATTACTTACTGCTCAGCTGGAAGGGGAAAGGGTAGGGGAAGCAACCATCCTGCCCGCCCGTCTCCGCGGGGCCCCTCGGCAGCTTCCCGGGCGCCAGCACCGCCTCTGGGGTTGGAGTCCGAGCGGGCCAGGGGGCAGCCGGCCAGAGAAAGCACGGACCAAGACGCGGAGGTGAGGGGCGCCGTGGGGAGCGTGCGGGGGCCTCCCCCGTGGCCTGTGGGCCACCTTGAGGGCGCCGGGAGGACCGGTGAGCAGGGGCGCTGCGGGCGGGGGCTGAGGAGCCAGGCTGCACGGGGCCCCGGGCAGAGCGTGGGGCTGGGCCAGGCCTGGACCCGGTGCCCAGGGCCCCGTGAGCACCACGCCCGACAGGCCCCGACTCCGTGGCTGCCAAGTGAACTCCACGACACTCGAACCTGGAGCGGCCCAACGGTGTGGGCCATTTACGCCACTTCCCCTCGGCCCCAGGCCTCACGCCAAGAGTGCACTCGGCTCTCTGAAAACCCTGCCGTGGACTCACGTCGATGGCAGCCTGGCTTCAGGGGATGCCCCCGAGGGCTCAGGGCAGCGGGAATCTGAGTTGTGCGCTTTCCCGGCCCCCTGGTGTGGAGAGCCCCCTGGGCTCTGGGCTCTGGGCCCTGGGCAGGGAGGGCGGGGAGGTCAGAGTCCACAGGGTCCCCTGGTCTCCACTGTCCCCTGAGCCTTGGCAGAGGAGACCGTTCAGGACAGAGCAGCAGAGCAACAGTGATGCCTCGAGGGTCCCCAGGACGAGCTTTGATTTGCCCCAACGTAGGGTATTCCTCATTCTTTCTCTTTGTGCTCCCTCTCCAACCAGCATCCCTGCCCTCTGCCAGCCCTGGGGTGGCACCTGGGTGACCACCGCCTTCCCTGGCCCACCTGTCGCTGGAAGAGGCAGAGGCCTCCCTGGTCAGAAGTCCTGGGGCGCCTGGGTGGCTCAGTGAGTTGAGTGTCCAACTCCAGCTCAGGTCACGATCTCACCGTCCGTGAGTTCGAGCCCCGCGTCGGACTCTGTGCCAACAGCTGGGAGCCTGGAGCTGCTTCGGATTCTGTGTCTCCCTCTCTCTCTACCCCTCCCCCACTCACGCTCTGTCTCTCTGTCTCTCTCAAAAATAAAATAAAAACATTTTTAAAATTAAAAAAAAAGAAGTACATTACTGTGAAGGTTTAGGTCACCAGGGATCAAAGACCCTAAAACCCTTTGGTGAGAGGAGTCAGTGACATTGGAGAGGGTGGCACCGGCTGACAGAGAGTGGCCCCCTGAGGGAGCTGGGAGTGTGCTCCACCCAGTGAGGGGGTGAGCCAAGGAACGGGTAGGTGTGTGATTCAGGAAGCGGGGGATGGGTGCAGGGGCCCCATGCCGACAGCTCCCCAGGGCCAGGAGGGCAGCCACCCCGCCCCAAGCGGGTGGGTTCCCTGGTCCCTGCGACCATGAGGATATCGTGCTTAGGTTTTGTAGAGCTGCTGGTGAGTCCAGGAAGACTTAGTGATGGGAACTTAGAGAAACCAAGAAAACAAAAGAAGCAACTAACTCCAGAAAATTAAAAAGCTACACGAGGTGGAGTTTCCTCAAAAAAACTAAATAGAACTACCCTGTGACCCAGCAATTGCACTGTAGGTATTCATCCAAAGGACACAAAAATGCTGATTCCAAGGGGCACATGCACCCCGATGCTTGTAGCAGCACTATTGACAATAGTCAAACTATGGAAAGAGCCCAAGTGTCCATCAACTGACGAATGGGTAAAGAAGACGTGGTATACACACACGCACACACACACGCGCGCGCACACACACACACACACACACACACAATGGAATATTACTCAGTGACCAAAAAGAATGAAATCTTGCCATTTGCAACAACGTGGACAGAACTGGAATGTATTATACTAAGTGAAATAATTCAGTCAGAGAAAGACAAATACCACATGATTTCACTCATATGTGGAATTTAAGAAACAAAACAGATGAACATAGGGGGAGAGAAAGAAAAATAATATAAAAACAGACAGGGAGGCAAACCATAAGAGACTCTTAAATACAGAGAACAGACTGAGGGTTATTGGAAGGGAGGTGGGTGGGGGATGGGCTAGATGGGTGATGGGGACTAAGGAGGGCACTTGTTGGCATGAGCACTGGGTGCTGTATGTAAGTGATGAATCACTAAATGCTACTCTGGAAACCAATATTGCAATGTATGTTAACTAACTAGAATTTAAATAAAATCTTGGAAGAAAAACAAACCAAAACAAAACCAAAAACAGCTATACAAGAGAGGATGTAGTTATAGCACAGGGCGGCTGCCATCTGAAAACACAGACGAATACAGAAATTAATGTAATTGCTTATGGATGTTGTAATACAGTCCATGTTTAAAAAAAAGTCTATCGGGGCGCCTGGGTGGCTTGGTCGGTTAAGCGTCCGACTTCAGCTCAGGTCATGATCTCACGGTCCATGAGTTTGAGCCCCGCGTCGGGCTCTGTGCTGACAGCTCAGAGCCTGGAGCCTGTTTCGGATTCTGTGTCTCCCTCTCTCTCTGCCCCTTCCCTGTTCATGCTCTGTCTCTCTCTGTCTCAAAAATAAATAAACGTTAAATAAATAAATAAATAAATAAATAAATAAATAAATATCGTTGCAGACTTCATGGCCATCCTTTAGACCACTTGGCCGGGCAGTGAGCAAAACTTACAGAATACTGTAAACACCGAGCATTGATTTCTCAACAACACCAAAGTGCAGCGCGGTTACACGGGGAGTCTGGAGGGCGGGGGCAGGTTGGGGAACAAAGCCTTCGTCTAAGCCAGGAGGGTGACAGTAGGTGCTGCGGAAAACTCCGGTGGGGACAGCAGAGAAGGTGCACGTAGTGTCTAGAACGACAGCTGGAATCGCCAGCATCACAAGTTGTCCCTCTGGGGCGTGGGGAGGTGGGCCGGGACGCTGCCTTTCTTAATAAACACTGTGGCTCTATTTCGCTTCTCATATTATTTTGATAAAAATGTATACAATAACTCTTAAAAAATAAAACCCACAGGGCGCCTGCGGCTCAGTCGGTAGAGCATGCAAATCTTGACCTCAGGGCTGTGAGTTTGAGCCCCACGTTGGGCATAGAGCTCACTTCGTAAAAAAATAAAAAGAATAAAAAGACATAAATAAATACATAATAAAACCTACAGATCTGACCACGTCAATCCCCTGAAAACACACATTCCAGTTGTTTTCTGTCCCAGGGGGACCTCATTCGAGCACCCAGAGCCACCTCTCCCAACACTCATCACCACCTCTGCTGGGCCCTGTGGCCGGGTCCCGTGCTATCACAGCACCACGCCGATGTTTGTCAAAGGCGTATGTGGGTGAGGGGCGCCTGGGTGGCTCAGTTGGTTGAGTGTCTGACGTCAGCCCAGGCCATGATCTCAGGGCTCGAGGGTTCAAGCCCCCTGTCAGGCTTTGTGCTGACAGCTCAGAGCCTGCTTGGGATCCTCTCTCTCTCTGCCCTCTTCTCCTCCCCCGCTCATTCTCTTAAAAATAAAATAAACATTAAAAAAAAAAAGGCACGCATGCATGAATGAATGAATGAATGACTGGACAAAGTGGGATCCCTTTGCAAAGTAATAAGGCCAAGGCTAAAGTGATAGTTTTAGAGACCAATGTGAAGGTTGGGCTGGTACACGTGCATTAAATTTTGATGGTAAAGGAGCCGTCATGATAGGTCTCACCGAGAGAGGAATAATTTCCCAAACAGATCAAAATAATTCACTGTTGAGTCCTTCTGCCAACAAAAGCCAGTCTTGCTCACCATCTCCCTCCTCTCGGGGCAAAGTCTCAGCAGGGCCACCGAGATGGGGCCACAGGGACCATGGGTACAAGAAAGTGAGCCTTCGGGACCACAGGTGCAGACCCCTTCTGGAAGCAAAGTTGCCAGCTGACCTCCAGAGCCCCGGGTGTGATTCAGCGCCCAGGTGCCGCCCCGCCATCCTGCCACCATACACAGGGGCCAGAAGTGCTCTTCAAAAGGGTGGCCTGGTTTGGGGTAGTGGTTAGAAGGGCTCGGTGTCACCCAGGCCGGCGGGGTGGGGCGCAGAGAGAAAATACGAGATCCACTCCATGCCCCCAACACCTGCGTAATGGAGACATCGCGGTGGCAGTGACGGCCGTCTGCGTAATGTGGAAAATCTTATTCGGATGGATACAGTCAGCAGGACAGAGACCCCTGCTCTCCGCTCCAGCCACCAGCAAGATTTTTTGATGACACTGCAGCTGACAAGATTTGTCTGGAATACAAGTAATCTGGTGATATGTCAGAATATTTTTCCACAACCCTGGAAAATAATTTTAAGTTGACTTTTGTAGATGCAATTTCCTCTAGCGGTAGAATATAATACAAATGAAGAGTCCCAAGACAACCTGCAATTTTTACTAAAATCATAAATAGGCAGGAATAGTAAAAGTTATGAGATACCCACTATTAGTCTCTAACATGCACCCGACGGTGGGTACTGATCTGACTATTGCCTTCGGAGGATAAATGCCCATACGGTGACACTGATTGTTAGCTAAACTTGGGTTTCATTGCTTGGGGAGACTTAGTTTAAGGAAGTCTCATATACCAAATCTAAGTGAATAGTACAAAGAAATTAGAGAATTTCATTATGGCAGGATTTTATTTTACTAAGACGTTCACCCCTTCTTCCTAGAGATTCTCTAGTGTAGTCAGACTATAGTTAACAAGACTTGATCTAGCAAAATTCTGTTTCTAATCTGCTTTTTAAAGACACCTCTGCCATATAAATTAAGGAACATTATTATTTATTATTTATTTTGAAGAAAAGTTGATGACCACAATTTTTTTTTAATTTTTTTTTAACGTTTATTTATTTTTGAGACAGAGAGAGACAGAGCATGAACAGGGGAGGGGCAGAGAGAGAGGAAGACACAGAATCCGAAACAGGCTCCAGGCTCTGAGCTGTCAGCACAGAGCCCGACGCGGGGCTCAAACTCACGGACCGTGAGATCATGACCTGAGCCGAAGTCGGACGCTTAACCGACCGAGCCACCCAGGCGCCCCTAGCCACAATTTTCATCAAAAGGGCAAATATGCTTAATTTCTACATTGGTGTTTATAAGCCAAGAAACAACATAATATGATCCAGAATACTAACGTACAATCTGGAACACTAACATGCGATCTGGAACACTGATGTATGATCCGGAACACTGACGTAAGTACAACGAATATGAGATGCCGCCTTCATGGGGCTCCGACTGTCTGTGTTCTACAGATATTTTTCCCAGCCTGACATGACTGAATTTGCACCAACATATGGCACACTCCACACTCACCCTGCACACACACCTCAGGGCTCAGGTGGCCTAGAGCAGGTTGTGCTCTGTTCCTACGTCAACTTGACCTTTGGCTTTGGTTTCAAGAAACACCCTTTCCCCGTAATTTACTGAAAGTCCTTTGCTTCCGGGAACTTGCTCCAGGGTCTCAAATTCGGCAACCCAGAAAAGAGAAGGGCCAGAAAGCCAGTGCGACCAGGGCACAACGCTCTTCAGAGCCTGGGCCTGGGCGAGAAGGAGGCAGGACCAGGCGGGCGGGCACGGCGGAGGCAGAGGCCGAGGCAGAGGCTGGCGGAGTCAGCAGTCGACGCCACGCGCGAGGGGCTGCCCTGAGCCGAGGTCTGCAGGCGCGCTTGCTTTGGGCTCTGTGTCCTTAGTGGGACAACTGCACAGCCGCACCCTCAAAGAGGCACGGTGCCATGTTGCCTTCAGTCAGAATGGCCAGTGGACACAGAGCCCCCGCAGGCTTTGTTAGTAAAGGACGAGGACGTGAAAGGCGGTTTCCGCTGGTCTGTCTGACAAACTGCACGCAGACGCAGCTCAGGCTCTTCCCCAGCTGTCCCAGGGCGGGACCTGTGTGACCAGGCACGCAGCGTTTGTGACCACCTGCCCTGGGCCTGGACAAAGGCCGTCACTTCAGGACTCCGGGGAGAGCCTGCCCGCGGCACACAAAGAAGGAACGGGGGGGAGGTGCAGAGTGAATTCTGGAAAATCACCAGGGCGGACCTGACCCTCTGGCTCGGGCTTGAATGACAAATCTCCAACCAGCAGACAGAGGGTTAAGGGTGGTGCCGCGTTCCAGGCCTGAGGAACCGTGGGTGCCCAGAGCCGGACACAGCAGAGGAGCCCTCCGGGACTCAGTTTCCGCATCTGTGAAAGGGGTTGAGAGGGTTACGTGCGTTAACACAGGCCACGTGGGCAGAGTGATGCCCGGCACGCAGTAAGTGCCAGCCACCATCCTCGTCACCACCGTCACCATCGTCATCCTCACTGTCGTGATGACATCATGACACCATCGCCACGGCGTCACTGCCGTTATGACGTCATCGCCGTCATCATTGTGGCATCACTGTCATCGTCACGGCGTCCTCTCCACTGTGACATAATCTTCACGCCCGTCATCACTGGGCCCACAACTGGAGAAGCAGGGCGGGAGGATGGGCGGAGAGCGGGGCCACACAGAGGGCAGGCGGCTCTGCCGGCCTTAATCCGAGTGTTTTCCGTGGAGGACGAGGACTCCCACCCCACGGCTCACCGAAGACGACCTCGCCGGAGCACGCACACAACGGGCCGGCGAGAAGACGCAGAAGCCCAGGGGTCACTGGGGGGTGGCTGGGGGGGAGGCGGGAGGAGGCTGTGCAGGGGCAGCAGCTGCGGGACCGGCGGAGGAGGGGGGGGCCCAGGGAGCCCCCTCTCTCCGGCCACATGCCGGGCCTGCTGGGACCAGGCTGCAGGCCACGCGCCCCGTCAGGAGCCACAGGCTGAGGGGGGAAGGGCGTGCGTGGGCGGGCCTCCCCCCCCCCCCCCCCACTTCCCCTCCCCGTGCCTGGGTCACTGCGGCCCCTTCTGAAGAGCGGCCTGGAACGTTCCACCAAACGTTTGCTTCCGCCAGACGGGCCCGCGGGCGCTCTCGGCCCCTGGCGCGCCTCGTCATCCCCGATGCTTCACGGTCAGCTGGCCTCCGGGCGGGGCTCGGCCTCCTCGGAGCAGTAGCGCTGCTGAGTGGTGGCCACATGTGCAGCTCCCCCGAGAAGACCTTCAAACTCGGGTTCTTTTGGCAATGTAAGAACATTGCAGGAAGATTTTTAAAATACCGTCTGTGACCTAAGCCAGTCTGTAGAGAGCGGTACTTTGCGCCACGAGAAGGGATTCCCAGCTGAAGACAACAGCCGCGAGCCGCGAGAGAAACAGTCACAACGGCCCGTGTGCCCTCGACCCCATTCACGCAAAACCCGGACCCAGGTGAATCCGGTGGGGGGGGCGGCAGCCGAGGGCGCGGACGGCCGACGAAGACGTCCTAAACTGACCGTGGCGACGCTTGCACAATGCTGGGAACACGCTGAGACCCCTGCTTCTTCGACTTACTCAGAACAAACAGCCAATGAGTGAAGGACGAGCTTCTGTGAAGGAAGTATGGAGACAGGATTGGGTGCCAGGATCCTCGGTTCTAACTCTTTACTTTGCAGACAGAAGCTGGGATTGGGAGCGCGGGTGGGGGCTGGGCTCTCACGGTCCCTGCCGGCCAGGCGCCGTCGCCCCAAGCCCTTCCCGGTGGCCGGTGGCCGAGGACGATCCCTCCACTCGCCGGCAGAGGCTTGCCCTCTGCCTCGGCCCTCACCGTGTGAAGCAGCCAGGTCCACACGCGCTAAGGGAAAACACCGCAAATGCTCCCGCTTGGCGTTCCCCGGCACACCCCTGGCCAGGGAGCCGAGGCCAGCAGGGGTCAGGGAGGGCCCCCGCCCGGTGCGCAGCTGGCCGGTACCTTGGGGGCACGTCCTGAGCCTGCGGCATCTGGAAGCGGTCAGCGTGGGAGGCAGGAAGGAGCTGGGAAGATGACCCCTGGGCCAGGCTGGCCTCGCAGCCCTGTGCTCCCGGGAGCACTCTGCGACGATGGCTTCTGCCTGATTGCACAGGCCTGTGTTGGGGACCCGGTGCAGTCAGAGGTTCAGGGGGACCAGGAATTCACCCTCTCTGTCTACCGCTTTTCTACACAGTGCGGGGGAGCCACCTGGGGGTGTTGGCTGTGAGGCCGCAGAGAAATGACACACACGGTCCCGTGGCTGGAGACAGCGTCACCTTACAGCTCCAGGGCTAGAGCGCAGGCACCAGCCCTCCACTGCACAGCTGCTCTCGTCTGGCCCCGTCACCTACTGCCACACGGCGAGCCCCCCTGCCCCTCCCCCTCCCCCACTGGCCTCTGGTACCCATCATAGCTGGTGGCCAGAGGAAGGTCAGGCAGGGTCACCAAGCTCCAAGCTGGCTGGCCCCTCACGGCCTTCCTCGTGCTCCCGATGGCAGAGGCCACCTCCCCTGAGTGGGGCATGTGTGTGTGTGAACGTGAGTGTGCACAGGTCACGTGGGTGTGGGTGTGGATGTGCACGTGCATGTGCGTGTGCGTGGGCAGGGCTCTTGTGAAACCTGGAGCCCCGTATGACAATTCAGGGCAAATTATCCTCCACCGAGAGCAGAGAAATGTGGAAATACTTCTCAACTGAGGCTTTTAGATAATGTATTGATACATTCTGTCTAAACCGGGCAAGGCGGGTTACTTGTACAAAATTATGTTTCAAATTCCCTCAACTAAATCTCTAGCTTCTGAGATGTCTGGCGTGTAACTCACATAATAGAGATTTTATTCAAAGCCATGAAAATAGCTTGTATCTTGTCACCGATACTTTTAAAATAAAAACTACATATAGACTGAACCTAAGATAACTTTCCAACGTCGAGACCCATCATTATATTTTACAGAGTGAACACGTGATTATCTCTCACGCCCGATTACTTGGCTGTGCTGAGGGCTCCCTCCACCAGCACTCCCAAGAGAAAGAAGGCGAAAAGCCTTGGGGATAATGCATGGGACGAAGTTAGACACTTCCAGCCCCGTCCAGTGTCTTTCTCTTTATCAGACCCAGTTCTCAGCTCTGCTGCGTGAGGACGTTCACGCCTCTGCGCACGTCACCGGCCGGGCAGCACTTTGTGCGTGTGCGTGGTGGCTCCCTCCCACGGGTGTGCCACCATCGGTGACCAGAGCGTCACGGGACGGCCGCTCTCGGCAAAGGAGGGTTACGGTCCTGGTCATCTGTACCGGGACCGGGTCCCAGATCCTGGGGGCACAGGTGAGTGCAAGGTGGGCAAGCTGGGGGGTCAGGGTTTGTGATGGGGAACAAGTGGGGGGGGCTGCTCTGCCCCTGAGTTTGGAGGAGGCGCCCCAGGATCAGGAGAGGGTTGGGTGAGCCAGGGTATCGAAGGCCCCTAATACTGACTCCATGGTGGGGGTGCACCCAGCAGCATATGGGAAATTCTGTGCGTACAGAAAGACGGACACATGCAAAGTGCACAGCCTGACGGAGTTCGCAGGGGGACCCTGCAAACGTTTGTACCTTAACACCTAAAATGTTTCTGAGTTTTGTTAAAGGATAGATTTTTTAGAGGTAAAATTATGGCCCTGGCACAAATGTAAAATGAACTTGTGTCCCGTGTTGCTTACACATTAATTAACGAGGGACCCTCCTTAGTCCGTGCACTGTGCCTCCGCAGACACGAAATGGGCTCGCACGTCTCTGGGCAAGAAGGTGCGAAGCTGACCGACACCCCCACGCCGCGGAGCTGGGGACAAAGGCGCAGGTGGGGTGCCTTCGCTGGGGCCTCCGCGTGCTCTCTGGCTCCTGTAAAGGGCTCACGAGCCACATACCCTTTCCTAAATCCAAGTACTAATGGACCAGGTGCTGAGCGTGAAAACAGCATCCGCACAGTCCCAAGCGGCGGCAGAGATAAAACGCGAAACAAAAGCTGAAGGCGCTGGCTGTGGGTCCCCGCGGCCCGGGGCCAGGGAGCCAAGTGAGCCACAGGGCGGGAGCCTCGTGGGGACCCAGTTGCCCCCTCTCCCAGGCCTCGGCCCAGGGCCCTCCGCCCCCGGGGCACCCTCACCGCCTCGTGCTCCCGGGGAAGCCGCGGGTAACCACAGAGAGGACGTGTCCAAGCAGACGTGTGCATCAGACACGGAACGCTTCCAGCCACGGCCACGGCAAGGGGGCAGCAAACGCGGTGCTGATGGGCTGGGGTGTCGAGGGGTGCGGCCTCCAGGACCTTGGGCAGAAGTGGGTGGGCGCCCGGCTCTCTGCAGAGGGCGAGACGCTGGCAGGGGCCGCGGGCAGCAGGTGGGGTCTGAGCGGGTCCCAGCCTGGGTTTGGAGGGAAGGGAGGCCACACAGAGGCCACCTGCCCCCGCACCTGTGCTGACCTTGCACCTGCGGTTGGGTGGGACCCCCACGCGGCTGATGCCGCTTTCTCCACACCCACCCCCCTTCCTGCACGTCTCCCCTGCCCACCCAGCTGCTCTGACCCCACTCTGCCTCGTGCCCCGGGGGCAGGACCACCCTGGAGTGGGCACCATGGTCCCAGCAAGAAGCTGTGTTGTCCCCCAAGGGTCTCTCGGGTCAGTGCCTCCAAGTGACTCAAAGTGGAGGCCCTGTCCCGGGAGCCCCCTGGCACCCCAACTCTGCCTGTGCCCCAAACGGTCCGTCTGGGCACTCGTCACGGAGGGAGGAGGGGGGAGGGGGAGAGTCAGTGTCACAATGGCAGATGGTGCTGCTGTCCTGTCAGTCCTTCTTCGAGTAAGGGAACCACATCCAAATATAAGCCGCTGTTCACATGGATGGATTGAGCCGCACACCCTCTCGGGGGACCTCTTAGTGACGCCCTCCTGATGGGGCTGCGGGGAGAAATCCACCTTGCCAAAGCAGGAGTCAAAACCACGTCCTAAATCCAAGTACCAATAAACCAAGCACTGGAAACGGGAAGGCCTTGCTTTCTAGGATTCTCCAGAATTTTCTACAATCACCTGTACACAGAAGAGGAAGGGGTTTCCTATGCCCCTGCCCTGTGTCTTTCTCAGATTTCATCGGCTCTGAGGGCGAGACCCCTGTCTGAGGCTGGGAGCGTGAGAATACCGTGTCAAGGACGAGAGGGGACCTGCCCAGATCCTGTGCTCACAGGGGACGCTGGTGCCTGTGACCCGTGACATGCGGGAAGACCAAACCGCCCAACCTCAAGGGTGCCGTCCAGCACAGCACTGTCCCCTGGTGAGGCGGCCTGAAGTTAGTCCTGTGGGGCTCCGGTCCGATACGGGCATAGGAAGACCCTCACTCTCATGCACCATTCCTGCCAGAAAGCGCCTCGTGACGGCAGGTGGAACCAGCCTCAGGATGAGGTGGAACAGAGATATTTACAATTGTCTGAAGTCACCACTGAGCTGTTGGATCAAACCGTCCCTGAAGGTCCTCTGGACCTGTCAGCTTTAGGAGCCAACAGATCTCCTGATTAGATTATTATGAGTGTGTTTGAATCGACCTCATGATACAGCTGGGTAGAATTTGAAAGTTAGAATTAATTTCGTACGGCCTTGAAAATCCTACACAGGCCAAATGAGCCCCGAATGGCACTACGCGAGGGAATTTCTTCCACGATGTCTCGTAAAAATTTGCTAATTTACGGCTTGTAAACCACTGCCCACGGCACTCGGGACTGAGCGCCCGCCGGGGAAAAGCCACGTCCTGAGACTCCTGTCTGAACCTAAGCTTCTGCATTAAAGACAATATTGAAAATAACAACAACGTTCTGGTTTTGAGAGCAAACAGGTGTCCCAGCTACGGTCCCAGGGGCCAGCAACCAGCTTTGTAAATTCCTAATTCATTTCCTTGTGAAGGAGCCTTTGATTAAAAATGTAGAACCCGAGGGAAGGCGTCTGGGCCACGAGGGGCTTCCCTGGGTGAGTGTTCAGTCTGTGACACTGACATGTCTCACCAGCGGAGAGCTATTTCTGGAGAAAGCAGAAACAATAAACGGACCGAAAATACTCAGGATTGATCCAAGCTTCCCCTTTCAGAGAAAAACCAGAAGTCTCCCCTTCCGTATTCTTGTGGAAACCCTCGCAGGTGCAGGGACACGAGGCCGGGTGTCCGGACAGGGGAGGCCCCCACCGAGACCCTCCCGCCCGTTGACTCGGGGCCTGGGTGCTGCTGACGAGCGATTTCCAGTCACGTTTCGGCCACGCTCACGGGTGCCGCACACTCACAGCCAGCAGACGGTGAGCGAGACAAGACGGGGTCCCTTCCCGTGCCTCCGAGCCTTTCTTCTTGGAAAAGTACAAGAAAGGCAAAACCAAACAAAAAACTTCCATTATAGGAAGGACTTGTGCTGCCAGTGCATTGAAAGGTTCAGAACGTCGAAACGGTGAGGGACGAGCTGGGGGGCAGGCGGGCGGAAAGGGGGGGACGGCCCTGTGTCAGACCCGAAGATGTGTAGATGTCACACGGGTGACAGGGGGACAACGAGTTCTTCAGTAAGTGGGACGGAGACGATTCGGAAAATTAACACAGAAGGTAGCGTTTGCCGAAATAAACTCCAAAGCGACTCAAGCCCTGCCCCCGGCACGGTGACTGGTGGGGCCGCTTTGCTCCTGACTGCAGCACCAGACTCCATCTGAGGTTTCTCACCCGGGGCCAAGACTGAGCCCGAGCTGTTTGCGGCCACGTCCGCAGGCGCACGTGGCAGCGTCCCATTACAAAACGCGGAGAAAATCGACACAAATCCCTGCTGGGGCCCCGGCCGCCTAGGAAGGTGCGTCAGGGCCCCCCCCCCCCCATCCACGCCCCCTGCTCCGGGGAGCAGAGCAGACACGCACCCCCTGGCCTTCTCCCCAAGACAGCGCTTTCTGGGGGGCTCTGCGTTCCACAGCCCCGGCCCCACGGTCGGTCAGAGTGAAGCCTGGGCCCCAGGAGGGGCTCCCTCTCGGGCACGATGACGGGCTGCCGGCCTTCTCCCCCGAGCCTCAGTCCACGCGTATGTCCTGGGGGCCACAGATCTGCTCCGTGTTTCCCCTTGGACGTGGGTTCCACCTCCTGCTGCCTCTGGTTGGGAGTTTTTGTCTTCCCCTCGTAATTTTATGCATTTTACTCGATATGCTCCATCGCTAGCCCTTTCTGGAATCAGACCTGATTTAAACTGATTAACAAACTGGCCTCTGTAAAGTCTGGTCCTTCCCACCCCCCTGAAGTCCTTCTCAGGTGGACAAAGCCTCCTAGGCAGAGTCCAGCGGAGGGGGGTCTGTAAAGTTCTTTAGAAGCAATGGGTGTTTCTACTCGTGTTTTGTTATTCACAGGATGTAAGCGTGGTCTCTGAAACATATCAACACAACAGAGGTTCAGACCAACAGCTGGCACCTATTAGCGCCCACGGCTGTCTTCCCGGGGAGGGAGCTGTCACCCGGTGCTAAGTATACCCACATCACGCTCGTGGCCACCGCCGTCAGGAAGTCACTGGAGCTTTCCACCCACATTTGGAATCTGCATTTGGGAGAAGCCTGTGTTTAAGGGCTCCTAACAGGCAGATGCCAGCTGGATGTCCACTCGGGGACATCCTGCCGGTCACGAAGCCAGCCTGACGGGCTCATCGGGTCCAGCGACGGCCATCTGGACGTGCAGAGGCGACACCGGCAACCAGGAGACGGTCGATTTCCAAGGAACGAGTGCAGTGACCGTCCAGTTGAGACGCTCACCCCCGACGCCCAAATAAGCGGGTGTCAGTCTTGGGCCGGACCTCTAGATGCAGATTCCCCCCCTCTTCTGCTTGACGTGCCCTGGCCTGGAGGACAAGGGACCCGCTGGCGAGGGCGGAGGAGCCGGGCACCAGGAAAATGTCCGGCAGGGGGGTGCCGGAGGGACGCACAGAGCCGGAGGAGGGGTAGACGCAGCTACGCCGGGGTCACCAGGGGCAGCGGGTCTCCCGCGAGCTGTCCAGAGTACTAGGCCGTGCTCAGGCCGTCGCACCTCAGGGCCCCAGCCTGCAAGGAGCCCACACCTGTTTGGCTGCAGGAGGTCAGCTTGGTCGTGACATGTGGAAATGCAAGTGTCTTCTCCGGCCTCTGTCTCCCGCTTACCGAACCCAGACCTCAGACGGCCCGCCCGCTTCTGAAGAGAGGCAGGAACAGGCCGGCCACGCCCGCACGGTCCCAGAGCAGAAGCTGCCTGGGACAAACGTGAAAACACGAAGGACAGATCCACGCGGCCTGAGGTCCCATCGTCCGGCGGAAACCGGTGGGAGGAGTTTGCCGCGTTCTCCACGCTGGGAGCACCCAGACACAAACAGGGCACACGTGTGCACTTTCTCCCGCGCCCCAGGGAGTGCTGGGGACCCGCCCCCACTCCACGGGTGGCTGAAACGTTTTGTTTTCATCACATACCTGGTCCGGGGTGTCGTAAAGAATGAGAACTGGTGTCGTTGGCACTAACCCAGCCAGGGGGAACTGCAGTGGGAAAGCACACCTACTTTTGTAGAAATCAGCACAAACGTTCTGTAAAACAAACCAGAGCAGGCAGCAGAACGAAAAGCAGACAGACCAGAGCGCGGGGGGACTTGAGTCGGCAGAGAGGGAAGCCAAGACGGGCCTGATCCAGAGCCCGGGAGCCGGGAGCTCCGGCCCTGTGGGCGCCACCCAGTTCGAGAATCTTCTCCCCACATCCACACAGGGGGCTGCCTCCCCCTTCCCCGGGTGGACCCGGGTTGTTCTCCAGAGAGACTGAAACCTGGTCTCCGGGCCAGGGGGCCCCCGGTATGCGCAGCCTGCACACGAGGCCCCGTTTCCTGTCCTCCGAGAGGCACCGCGGGCAGGACGCGGGCGCACTCGGTCACACGGCACCGACGACACACGAGCAGGCCTGGAACCGAGGAAGGGCCCGTGGGCTGCGATGTTTGGGGAAGCCGCCAGAAAGTGCAGCTCCGCAGCAAGGCCAGACACAGGGAGGGAAGCGTGGGGAACCGTGGGGCCGGCGGAAGGGCCGGGGCTGGGCCAACGGGAGTCCGGAGCGGAGAGCAAGGACCATGGAACGCAGGTGGCACCAGCCAGCAATCCCGGGAAAATTCGCCAGAACCGAAGTTGTGTGTTTCCAGGTCGGAAGCCCTCCCACCCGCGGCTTCCCGGCGGCTGCCAGCACGCTGCCCAAGGGAGGGTCCCACAGAGGCACGAGGGTCAGGGAACGGTTCCCGTGTGCCAGGCAGCGCCGGGAGCCAGAGGGCCGTGCCAGGCTCCTGGTCACCGTCACCACAGGCCCATGAACAGGGGAGGGCTGTGGGGGGAGCCACGTCTCCATCCCTCACCACGGCCGGCCGGGGACGGCGCCCACACCTAGCGAGTGAAGAGACAGCGAGCACAGCTCGTGTGGGACATGGCGAGCCCCAAAGGGCAGGCCCACGGCCCCGGGAAGATCAGAGAGGACAGAGGCTACAGACACACGCCCCTCGGGAACAGACACGGGGTGTCGGGCCACAGAGCGGCGCGGTCCCCTGGTCACACCTCCGGGGCACGGGCAGCCCGCCGGACGTGAACGCCGGGCACCCTTATTATCGCTGCTGTGACGGAACGAATGTATTCATAATTCACAGCCCTGCCCTTTCACGCGTCTCCAGGATGAGACCACGCTGGACGTGCAAGTCCGTCAGTCAGCTTCAGGGCTCATGGGCCCCGAGATCCTGGCTCAGACACGGCACGTGGATTCCCCAGCCCTCTGGAGCCCCTGGCTCGGTCGAGGCGTGCGGGGCAATCCAAGGGCACTGCGTGGCTTACACGGAGTCCCAGTGCCACCCAGACCCAGGGCGCGGGTCTGTGGGCAGAGCTCCACGCCCAGCAGGTGCTGCACACGGGAGGTCACGTGACAGTCCCCGACCCCGTGCCTCAGTTTCCCATGTATGTGTGCGAGCAAATGCTTAAGCTGACAGAAAATAAAATGTGTCACAGGAATAGGAGGAAGCGTGGTTTGTAACCCAGCACACGGTGAGGCCTGACTCCCCAACTAAGGCACCACAGAACTAGCCGTGAGTCACATGCTCTGTCCCGGGCAACATGGGCTTCCAGGCTGCTGTCGGTTGTCTTTGAATTTTTGTGACTTTTTTCAGAGAGATTTGTATCCATTAAAGTTACTGAGAATAAGGAGAACTGGTCAGGTACAGCTGCTGTGTGTACCCACGCATGCGTACGTGTGTGTTCCTGCGGTACGCGTGTGTATGAGTGTGCACGTGTATGCACATGTGTGCACGCACAGGGATGTGCATGTGTGTGTACAGGAGTATGCACGTCTGTGTGTGTCCATAGCTGTGCACGTGTGTGTGCTGAGTGTGCACACGTGTTACAGAGGTGTGCACGTGTGTGTGCAGATGCGTGTGCATGGGTGTGTGTACAGAGGTGTCTGTGTGCAGGGCTATACATGTGTGTGTACAGGTGTGTGCTTGTGTGTGTGGGGATGTGCACGTGTGTGTACAGAGCGTGTGTGTGGGTGTGCACGTGTGTGCGTATACAGAGGTGTGCACGTGTGTGTACGTGTCCATGTCAGTGCACAGCGACTCAGACAGCTAAAGCAAAGGTCAACCCTCGCGGCCACCGGTTGGAGCCCAGGCCTGGCACGTGGGCAGCACGAACAGTGTGGGGCTTGTCACTTGGAGGTTGGGCGCCGGGTGAGGGGCCAATTCCCGGAAAACGCCCAGGTCAGCAAGGGCACGTCTGACCACCCAGACCCCACGCGTCACCTGACGACTACGGCACGTCCCGAGGACGTCATGCCTTGCGCGCAGCGGCACTCAGAAGTGTTGGCTCTCGCCGTTGCACGTCCACACACACACTCACGTCCTTGCCTGCTCTCACAGGGCATGACTTCCACGGCACGAACACTCTTGGAAACCGCAGATTTGGCGGCTGCACCTTCCGGAACACGGCCACACCACCACCCGCCAGCCGTGCTCCACTGGGCGAGGTCAGCGCCGCCCGTGACAGGGACACCACACAAGCCTCTGACCACCTCCTCGGGCTGAGTCCCAGACGCGGGATTTCTGACAAAACACACAGGCGTGCTCAGGGTCACGATACACTCGGGATCGGACAGCAGGGCTCTGGCCCCACACGGCTGGGTGTTGGATGTCACTGCTGCTTTAAGGCACAGTTGCGGTGGAACGCCTGGGCCCTGTGTGCGCCCGGCTGGGGGGCCAACAGCCCTCTCCAACCCCCACCCTGAGAGGGGCCCTAAACAGTCCACAGAACCCCCTGCACAACCCCACCCTGAGGCCCAAGGTTCCAGGACACAGGAAGGGAGAGAGGCAGCGCTGGGACCCAGAGCATCTGGACCCTTGAGCCCGGGCCATCCCAGGGCCTGGGGCTGCAGCAGGAGGGCAGAGGAGGGCCAACTTCTGCACATTTGTCCAGTTTTCCAGGTGGCTCTGGGTGGATGACCAGAGCGTCCCCATCCTGAGCCAACGTTACCTCCCCCCAGCCTGCAGGGCCCTGAGGTCAGTCCTCCAGTGCCCCCAACTATGCTCCTCACATGGCCTGTGCCCCTGCACCCCTGCTCCCCAGCCCCTGCACCCGCTCCCACCCAAACCCTGCACCCCTGCTCCCCAGCCCCTGCTCCCCAGCCCTGCACCCCTTCTCCCACCCAAACCCTGCACCCCTGCTCCCCAGCCCCTGCACCCGCTCCCACCCAAACCCTGCACCCCTGCTCCCCAGCCCCTGCTCCCCAGCCCTGCACCCCTTCTCCCACCCAAACCCCTGCACCCCTGTTTCCAGAGCCTGCACCTGCTCCCGCCCAAACCCTGCACCCCTGCTCCCCAGCACCCTGAGGCCCCTCCTCCCCAAACTCCCGGCACCCCACTTCTCCCCATGTCCCCGCTCTCCCACCCAGCATTGGGCCTGGCCCCTCTGGAGTGCACCAGACATGCTGGCCATGTCCTGGTCGCTCAGGACACCCACGCACCCTCCCCTCAAAGTCACTCTCCAGATGACCTTTTCCCTGTTCCTCCCACTTAACTGCGCCCCACACCACTGCTGTCTCCTGGAATCGAGGTCCCCTTTGTGTCCCCCGGTGCACCTGCAGCCCCACAGCGCCTGGCACCCGGCAGGCCTCCAGCAGGGAGGTGCAGAGACGGGTCTGTGGCACCAGTCGTCGACACTTCAGGGCTCCGGGGCTCCCAGGGGGTTCAGTCGACTCCTGATTCCGGCTCAGCTCTCGATCTCGTGTTTGTGAGTTCAGGTCCCCCTTGGGCTCTGCACTGGGCGGGGAGCCTGCTCTCCTTCTGCGCCTCTACCCTGTTCACAGTCTCTCTCTCTCTAAAATAAAAAAATAAAAATAAAACACGTCAGGGCTCTGGCTGCTTGCCGCTTGGGGGGTTCCTCCAGCTGTCCTCTCGAGGGGCGTTTCCTGGCGGAGGAAGTCGGCGGACTGTGCTTTGCTGGACGTGGCCTTCTCGCCGTGCTCACCCTCTGGACCTGTGTGAACACGTGCTCCAGCCCCCCGACCCCCCCCTCCCCCGGGCCCCGGATCAGCCGGCAGGAGGCAAACACCGCTGCCCACGGGTCCTCTGGAACGAGGCCACAGAGCGTTCGCCTCAGGTGCACGTCCCGCCGTGCTCAGCTCCACAGAGCACGTGGGGCAACACGTTCAAACCCAGATTCAGGTAGACGGAGATTTGGGGTGGGGGCTGGGAACAAAAACAGGACGAGAGAAAGGCCGCGGTGGACAGGCTGCCAAAATGTCCCATTGTGTCACGGACCCTCAAGATCAATCTGGGAACGCAGACAGGAGGCCCTCCTTCTCCACGCGAGGGGCCGAGTTCCCAAGCTCCTGTGCGTGTAGGGGTGGGGGCCGGGGAGCGCAGGGCTGAGGCCAGCTGGCGGTCAGGACTCGCTGCCCCGCACCCCATCCCCTCAGTGCTGAGTTCGCTCTGGTCCCACTCGTCCATCCATACACCAATCCCGCTGTTAGAAGCTCTCGCCGTTTTGGGGCGCAGGTGTCCAGCCTGCAGTGAGGAGGGGGCCCCTGGCCGCGCTGGGAGGGGTGCGTGCAGACGATCCGGTCCCTGCAGGCCCAGGGCAGTGAGAACCAGGGGTGGGGGTCGCGGCGGACCACCCAGCAGGACACGGCGGGTGGGTGGCTCGGGGCTCGCGCGCATGTCGGGGGCCCCCAGAGCAGGCGCGGCTGGCACGTGTGAGCCACGGTTCACACGAGGGGCTCCGTGCCGCGTTTGGATGGAGCAGGCCCTGCACCCAGCGGGAAGGACTCAACACCGAGCACCTGTGCTGGGTGAAGGTGTGGCGCGTGGGAGCAGGAACAGACGCCGCCTGAGCCCGGACCCCGGCCCCTGCGGCGACCCCAACCGCTCCCCAGGGACATCGGGACCCGCCCGACACCCTCCTCCGCGAAGGCGCCACCTCACACGCAGACTCACACGTACACGCACTCGGCCTAAAACCACTCCTGCGAAGGGCCGTGGGGCGGACAGAGCACCGTGAGCATAAGCATAACCCACGCAAACAGGACCTAGGTGGGACAGGTCACTTGGCTGGCAGGTCCTCGCTGGGGCCGACTCACCTTGGGGGCACCCCCTCCAGCCAAACCACCGGAAACAACAGGTCACATGCAGTTAGAACCAGACCCCCGCGAGCTCTATCGCAAACTGTTGACCCAAGACTTCCTGAAACACGACGGCGGGCTGGTCCCGGGCCCTGTGGTCGCCCTCAGGATGGGACAGCCCGACCAGGAGGGGTTCCCCTGCAGGTCAGAGGGGAAGGCCGGGCATCCTGCCGGCTGGGGGCGAGCACCTGGGGAGGGGCCAGAGGCCCCTGGGCCCACGGAACAGCACTCGGCCACCAGGGCTCCCCACGGCACGGCTTCATCACGTGAGAGGCCAACGTTCAGTAACCAAATGGGAGCCCAGACCGTGATGTCACGGAAGGGCTTCTGTCTGGGGCTGTGAACTGGGCCGACACCAAAACACAGCCGCCCAAAGGGTCCCCGGGGGAAGGAGAAATCACCCAGCACTGTACCCCTCCCTGCCCCGATGCTCTCTAGCTCATGTGACTCTGCAGCCCCGGGCAGGGGTCACGCAGGAGCTGGGGTCACACCGGAGCTGGGGTCGCAGTGCTGGGGTCACAGAACTGAGGTCACACTGGAGCTAGGGTCCCACCGGAGCTGGGGTCACACCCAAGCCTGGGGTCACGCAGCTCGGGGCTGCACTTTCTGGTTGGGGCCCAGGATGGTTAAGGACAAGCTGCAGAAGGGACAGCCTCCGACTTGCGTTTCCAAATTGGGAAGAGTATCACGGGTCTAACTCTCTGTGAAATAGCACGGGGGCAGTCACTCCACCCGCAGAACCTGGACGGCGCAGCATGGCGGACGGGCCAGCCTGCGGGAAAAGGAGGGGAACCTGAAGCCACCGTGCCCACTCGTGAGAACTATCGTCTGGAAAAGTCCGGGGATGGGCTGGGCCTGGTGGCTCCTGAAGGCCACCAGGTGCAAGGAGCCGCCGGCTCAGGCTCAGCGATGGGCTGAGGGCCAGACGCAGGCCCACTGGCTTCTGGAACCTTCTGTCCTGGCTATGAGCCCGTGGGGGCCGGGAAACCGCCACCTGGCCCTGTGGTGGGTGGGCTCGGCCAAGTGGCAGAGGGCTGCGTGCGTCCTGTGGCAGGAACAGCAGCTGCTGCCAGGAAGGGGCTCAAAGGGAGGGCCCCGAAGGCAGCAGAGGACCCCAGACTCCCATCCCCCATTGGAATGAGCTGCACGGAGGTTACAGCCCAGAGTCTGGAGAGGCGTCTGGCTGAAGAGCCCACCTTCTCGGTGCCAGTCAGCCCGTTTCTGAGACGTCAGTGCCTTTAGAGACAGGTTCCGGGCGTTTCTCGCGAGGTTTCCAGGGGCCTCCCCGTAGGAGGCTGGTGGCCCTAATTGTGTCCAGGCCAGAATCAGCAGTGAGCATGCGGGGAGGTGGGGGGGGGGGGGGGGCAACTGGGAGTGGACCCCCGCCTGCAGCCGTTCCCAGACCTACTGAGACTGTCAGTCTCTGTTTCAGAATGAAAGTCTGTGGGTTCTGATCTCACCGGCCCGGACATCTGTGCCAAGGAAAACTTTGCCAGCATTTGAAGTCCGTAAATAAGGAACTCCAACCTAAAGGTTTTTATAAGCTTCAAAGTTGCAGTGAAAATACTTGGGCAGTAACATTTCTTGAGAAGCCTGGTGTAAGAAGCGTTTCTCTCGTTCAAACAGAAGGTGGCCACTCGCCCTACGTCCCCAGGCCCCTCCTGGGCCATTTGTGCCGTTCTGACCTGGCTTTCCTGGCCTCAAACCAGCGTCATGGGCCAACGAGAAATCTCCCGATGGAGGAGACAGGGTGTGAGGCCGCTTCGCCCTCCTGGAGGCACCCTGGGGTGTCCTTGGATCAGCAGGGTCCCGGATCAGCTCACAGGGCGGGTAGCCACGTAGAGGCTGCTGGTGGCCCGGAGACCTTTCCACTTGGAGTCGGTGGGAGGGAGAGGCGTGGGACCACTGGGACAGGTTTTACTGGACTTGGAAAAAAGAGAGTGACTTCTGCTTACAATATGCCATAATTCCTTTCATGGGATGAATGGAATGTGCCGGCCTCACTACCCAGAGTCAGCAGCCCCCACGGCCCACAGAGCAGGTCCGTGGTGATGTGCAGAACGCAAGACGTGTCCCCACGCCCAGGACGGCCCTGACGCACCACGCCACGGGGCTTCACCTCTGCTGTCCCTAAAAGCACCAGCTCAGCTCGGCCAGCCCTCCTCACTGTGATTCTTGAATTCCTCCTTCCTATTTAAAAAAGGGATGAAAACAAAACCCACCCATTTTGTGTCCTCGACTGTAGAGCATCAGGGTTCTTCCGGAGGAGCTGGGGCCTCGGGAGAGTCCTGCGCGATCCCGTGAGTCCTGTGCCCTGGGCTCCCCTCACTCCAAAGGCAGCCGCGGTGAGACACCCAGAATTCCCAAGTGAAGCGTCCAGGCAGGGGGAGTCTTCCTGCAGCCATAACTCCTTCCCGCCTTGTTAACTCGTAGTAAAATACACAAAACGTATAATCTAGCCCCATGACCATCGTCGGTGGCAAAAGCGTCGAGTTCCTTCACGAGGCTGCACGACTGTCCACACCACCCGTCTCCGTTCACCTGCAGGACGGAAACTCCATCCCCACTGAACACGGCCTCCCCTCTGCTCCCCCAGCCCCTGCTTTCGGTCTCCATGATCTGATGGCTCCCGGGACCTCCGACACGTGGGACCACACGGCGTTCACCCTTCTGCCGCTGCCTCGTTTCACACAGCACGGTGCTCCAGCTTCGTGCCTGTTGCAGCAGGCGAAAGAACACCCATTTTAAGGTTGAATGACACTCCGTTGCACGATGGACCACGTTTTGCTGTGCGCTCATCCATCACCGGACACGGGACTGTGTCCACCTTTGTGAGTAAAGCTGGCAGGAAGCGAGCATTCAAGTCTCTTCTGGAGACCCTGCTTCTGATTCCTCGGGGAATATACTCAGCCTTCACTGTATCTTAATATGTGATTTCCTATTTCTCTAAGCCACTTTTACACAAGTTTGTGAAATGTAACTCATTCATTAGTTGAGATATATTAACTGAGGAAGGAAGGAAGGGAGGGAGGAAGGGGGAAGAAGGGGCGGGCGGGAGGGAAGTTTTGCGTGTCCTCGCCACCTCCCCGGGCCCAGGCCTGCATTCTGGTCTCACTTTTCCTCAGTGAGGCCCCAGCCTGGGGACAGTCTGCCGTGGGCACTTCCCACAGGAGTCCTTCCTTGTGAGCCGCAGGCCGAGCTCTGGAGTCTCTCTGACGCCGCCTGGCTCTGAGATCCAGGGTCCACATGGGGAAGCATGGCTCATACCTCCAGGCTCCCCAGCACAGGGAGCCTCCTATCGCGTGTTGTCTGCGATCCTTTGAGGCGTCTCCTTCATCTGTCCCCGCGCTCCCCAGCTCTGCCTTCCCCCAGACACCCCCTGCCTTTGGTTTTGATGGTTTGTCCTCTCCTGGTCCACATGACGGGTACCAGTTAGGCCCCCAGGGTTCTCGCCCGCAGGCCTCCTGCCCCCGCGTCCCCTTACAACGAGGATGCTCACGGGCGCTCTCTCAACCAGGCACTCTGGGGTGCCAGAGGCACCGCCAATAACCACACTGGGTGGTGGCTGCAGACCAGGACGGCATCGGGGAGCCGGCCCACCCGAGGTCCGTGCAGACGGCCCCGCTCCTCCCCTTCACTGGGGCTCAGGCCATCAGCTGCTCCCGGCACCCTGGACCAGCCCCCCCCCTCCCCAGGGGATCCCAGCCCCTCCTCAGCCCCTTCCCCGCCCCTGGGCACAGTGACAGCACACCCCTCTCGTTAAAGCCTGATTCCTCTCTTTCCCTGTGTAGTAAACTGGGTTTTGCCTTTTTCATTTGGTGGATGCTATAAATACAGGAAAACACGTTTCATCTTGCACACATAATTTTCAAAGGTCCAATTGTGCCCCCGTGTGGTGGCAGGAAAGAGCACGGACAGGGAAACCTACGGGGCGGGTCTCCCGTACCTGCGGGGTCCTCGGCAGCCAGAGAACCATGGACGACGGCAGGGCCACGCCAGCTTGTGTGCGAAACTCTGGTTCGGTAATGCCCCATCGTATCACCTTGTTCATTCTTTAAGACCAGATACTATGTCTGTTATCTGATTTATTCATTTATTTATGTCCTCAACAAATATTTCTCTTCTTTTTAAGTTTATTTATTTTGAGAGAGAGAGAGGGAGACAGAGAGACAGAGCATGAGTGGGGGAGGAGCAGAGAGAGAGGGAGACACGATCCCAACCGAGCAGGCTCCACGCTGCCAGAACAGAGCCCGAGGTGGGGCCTGAACTCACGACCCTGGGATCATGACCTGAGCAGAAATCAAGAGTCTGACGCTCAACCGACTGAGCCACCCAGGTGCCCCCTCCCCCCAAGCATGTCAAGCAGGAAATAAGGTCCCCCTTACGCACTGTGACTCTATCCCACCACAATTTGTCCTCCTGACAAAGGCAATGACTCAGTATGTGAATCCCCTCCCCCGAATCCAACTCTTTGTGACATGGAGAAGTCTACGACGGCTCGGGTTTCCCGCCAAAAAGCTGACGGTCACCACGACAGGAGGTTGAGCGTACGCGTCGTACAAGCAGGTGCGCCGTGTCCCTGGGTGCAGACAGTCCTGAGACGGTGGAACCCGTCCGGACAATCGTGGCGTCACAGACCAGAATCCAGGTGCCTTCGCTCCAGGAACCAGTTTAGTTACGGCCGCTCTGGATGTCAGCTTCCTGATCTAGAAAATGGGGTAATAAAACCTCTCAGCTCACAGGATTGTCACTAAAATGAGGTCAGGCGCTGAGAGCTGAGGACTCTTCGGGCAGGTAGCGGAGGCGAGGGCGCGCCACAGAAAGAGTCTGCAGAACGCTGAGCGACTCACCTACGGCGGTTTATGTCCAAACACCCGATTTCCAGGTTTCAGAGTCGTTGGCTAAGCCCGCGGGCTGCTCTCTGCCCCCAGAGAGCCTCCCCACACCCCCCACGTTCCTACTGTGCGCGGAGTGACAGGGTTAGGAACTCCAAGCACGCGCCGGGAGCCTCTAATTCTATAAAGGGCCAGCTTCCTGATTGCATTAGCAGCATGAGGAAGTTCCAAATTACTGAGGGGCCGCTCTCCCCTGCACAGCTCTCCAAGAGCACGAAATAAATCAAAGCCCTCTCGCTTCAGAGGCTGGGAGAAGAGCAAAGGAGTTGGAATCATTCCCTGCTGACCAGCAGGAGGGAGGATGATTTCTACACGTTTCTGAAAACGGAATCTCCCTTCTCCCTGCGTTTAAGGGATTTTTACCGAGGCCTCCCGCAATCCTTCTCCCAGCACCGTCCCCAAACCTCAGATGCTTGAGCACCCCACGTGACGGTGGCCATGTCCACATGTCACTTGTGCTATCAGCTATTTAATAGATGTTAATCATCTTTTAAATTATTTTGAGAGCGAGCGAGCACGTGTGCAACCTGGGAAGGGGCAGAGAGGGACAGAGAGAATCCCAAGCAGGCTCCATGATCGGCACAGAGCCTGACCTAGGGCTCAATCTCATGACCCCGGGATCACGACCTGAGCCGAAATCAAGAGCCAAACGTTCAAACGACTGAGCCACCCGGGAGCCCCAATTATTTTTTTAACTTAGCCTTAGCCTAAGTAAAATAAATACTACCACCGGCTTAATGTGGCTTTTTTTCTATCACACATTCAAACACATAGTAACTACCTAGTAAGTAAAAATTAAGAACGTTTGTCCAAATGCTACCTAAAGAGCCTCTTGGACAACCGAAGGATCCAGCGTAGCAACTTTGGGAAACTGTCTTGGAGAAAGTGCCTGCCCTCGGAGAAGCCCGCGGAAGCCCACCAACCTCGGTGCTCCCGGGACAGCCCCACGCGGCACGGGGCCCGGCGGAATCTGCTGGAGGAATGTCTCCATCTGGTGGTGGTCGCCTCTCATCACACTGGGGCGTGAGCCCTGCCCCGGTGAGGGCCTGGGGGTTCCTTTGGGGAGGGGGAGGGGGATGAAAAAGCGCCCGCGCTGGCGGTGACGGTTGCGTGACTTTGTGACGGTACTAAAACCCACTGAACCGTCCGCTCTGAAAGGACGAATCACACGGCACAAGTTACATCTCAGTTTTTACAAAAGAAGTCCCATGGAAGTATCCAGCAGAGCAGAAAGAGAAAACTATCCTCACCTTCTTCTGGGACGTTAAACCGTCTACAGCATGGCGAGGGTGTCCTTGTCTGTGCTCTGTCTTGTGGATATCGGGTCTATATTCCAGGGGCCGGAAGTCTTAAACGTAGAAATGGGTTTTTTATTTGTGTGTTTGTAAACCACATCCACGGCTCCTATTAGACACCATTTCCCCAGAGTCTTCTAGCCGACATTCTGAAAAGTTGTTTCTTTTTCAGGCTCTCTCTCTCCCTACAACGTGCTTTCAAGCGGCAAAAGCACAGATGGGAAATGTGCAGCACACGCCTTTGCTCTGGCTTCGCGGCGGACTTTGTGGGTGTGGTTAAATTATGATTTTTATTCTAAGGGGAGGCTAAGAAACGTTTGCCGCTTGATGGAAACCATGTGTTAGTTAGTGCGAGACGCTACGTCAGGCGCTTTAACATGACATACTCCTCACAATTACCCTCGCTAAACAGAATACCGTTACAGAATCCCCGCTAATGTTCTCGTCACACACCAGCTCCAGAACCTTCCCCTGTAACTCATAGGGGATGGATCAGTGCAATTATTTTGTAAAGGTCCTTGTCAGCGGATTCAAAATAACCAGCAACAATAATTATTATTATTTAGGATTCAAGTGTTAATTTTCCAGCTGAGACGCAGCCCCGGCCTCACACAGCTACAGGTGTGGGCACAGGGGAAAACAGGGCCGCGTGCACACAGCACATTTTCGGGGAGGGAGGACACCACCAGTCTCTCTTTGTCCAGCAAGGGGGGGGGGGGGGCGCGTGATCCCACAAAAACACATTGGAAACACGGCCCTGAGATCTGGAGAGAACCTGCCACTGTCACAGCTTGTGTCTTCAGGGCCCTGCTAGTTTTCCTCGTGTGTAAGCTTCCGAGAGAAAGGGCCCTCGTTGGAGAGACAGAAGCACCGGCCCCCCATCTACCCCCCGGGGAGGGCTTAGCCGCCCTGCTCCAGCCCGAGCCGCGTGAGCCCCTCCGGCCCCAGTGCCTCAGCCACAGGGGACCCACACCCACAGGGACCCACGGCCCCAGGGACCCACACCTGCGGTCTAAGCGGGGCAGGTAGGAAAACGTCAGCAGCATTTGGGGACAGCCCTGACAGCCCGGGACAGGTCTCACGTCCCCCCCTCCCCTCCACAGGGGTTGGTCCTAAACACACCTCACCCCTGCAGGTCCACTCACGTGTCAGCGAGGCTGTCACGTGTGGGGCCGCCCCCACGACGTCAGCGGTGCTAAGACCCAGAGACCCTGAGCTGCGACCAAGAGAAAAGAGAGGAGATCCGACTGCAAAGCCGACGATCGGAGAGGAGGGGTCTCTCCCAACCACAGACACGGACAGGGCGGTATGGGAACGTCACGGACAGCCTTGTGCCGATGAAGACGAATGGACAAGCGGCTACGAAGACACGAATGAGCCAAACGAAACCCACCGTCTCGTGTCTTTGCTGAGTATCGAAGTTCCTGTGGGGAAACCGGGGCCTCGGAAATGGCCCGTGTGAATCACCCCGAGGCCGAAGCCAGACAGAACATCACGGGAAAGCTTCACATAGCATCGCCGATGAACACTGACACAAAACCCTTCACAAAATGTCAGCAAACCGAATCCAAAAGCATATAAAAAGGATTGTAAGCCATGACCCGTCGGAATTGATCCCGGGAGTGTAGACTGGGTGAGTATCTAAAAATCGATCAATCAGTAGATGTGGAAAAATATGATTGACAAAATCGCATATCTATTCATAGTTTTTTAAGGAGCAACTCTCAATAGGCCAGGAAAAGAGAGGAATGTCCTCAACCTGGTAAAGGACACGTAAAAACGAATAGCCTACAGGCTCCCATCACGACAGTTTTTGATAGTTTTTGAAGACTTGAGTGCCTTCCCCCCTCAAACTGTACCTCACCTCTCCTCAGCATTGTGTGGGGGCTTCAGTCAGAGCAATGGCCACATCCCTTCAGA
Organism: Panthera leo; assembly: GCF_018350215.1. Classification (NCBI taxonomy): domain Eukaryota; kingdom Metazoa; phylum Chordata; class Mammalia; order Carnivora; family Felidae; genus Panthera; species Panthera leo. The sequence goes on from NC_056690.1 coordinate 93,914,722, forward strand.
GAAAGGAGGAAAGGGAGGGAATGAGAGAAAGCAGGAGAAATTAAACCACAAATATTGAAAAGAAGAAATAAAACTATTTACAGATGACCTGAGTCTATGTAGAGAAAATTCTAAGACTTCCACAAAAAACCAAAACAAAAAACGACAACCAGAACTAATAAATGAGATTATCTTCACAAGACCGCAGGATACGAGATCATTCTGCAAAACAACCAATCCGATTTTCACACAGTATCAACAACCTGAAAATTAAATTAAGAAAACAATTCCATTTATAATAGCATCAAAAGTAATAAAATACTTAGCATGAAATGTAACGAAAGAAGTGCAGGATTTGTTCACTCCAGACTACAAAGCGTCGCAGAGAAATTGCGGAAGATTTAAATAAATCAAGAGACATTCCGTGTTCACAGACGGAAAGATTCAGCATTATTTATATTTCAGTTCCCTGCAAACTGCTATAGATTTGATACAATCACTACCAAAATCCTGGCATGTTTTTTGTAGAAATTGACAAAGTGATCCTATTAGAATAGCCAGGACGATTTTGAAAGAGAACAAAGTTAGAGAATTTACACTATCGGATTTCAAACTCGCTGTAAAGCTGCAGCAGTCAAGGCCAGCTGGTGTTCGCGTAAGGACAGACACGCAGGTCAGTGGGTTAGAACTTGCAATCGGGGGTGTTCATGGTCCTCGTGATAAAACGTAACACAAAACAACATCGTAAAGAGTCACTGGAGAGAGATTTCTTTCTACTGAGGACTCTGTCAACCCTGCAGTGTACCCTCATACCTACCTTGTGCTGGATTCAAAACAGAGAATGAATTGACAGGCAATGACTCCACCCCGTTCTCTGTTTTGAATCACCCTAAGATGCTCATCTTGGGACCTGTTTTTTAGAAACTCTTTCCAGTGGCTGTAATGGAAACTTGGCAGTCGTGAGAGGAGAAGCAAATTAGAAGGTAATTTGTACATAAATTACATGTGGAATTCGTACAGGAAGATTATTTCCTCTAACATGACATTTAACATTTTTTATTATGAAAGTTTTCAGAACGTGTGCAGAATGATGTTCTTTACTGCTCTCGCTCCGGGCACACCTACCACTCCTTCTGCCAGAGTCTGCGGAAGTCGATCCCAGGAACCGTATTCTTTCATCTGTAAATATTTCAGCACACATCTCTAAATGATAAAGTCTTTTTAAACCAATCATCAAATAAATTAGCAGTAATATCCCATAGGAATTGTTTTAATAAACAGAAAAGCCCTCTCATAAGCTGCGCGGACTAACCACATTCAGTCTATAAAGCCTAGAGTCTTCTTTTAAAAGCCTTTTTTACACGCATCTCCTGATGTAAAGTCAAACAAGTTTAATGCTTACTTTCCCCAAAATATGTACTTTTCCCACACGAGCCACGAGCTGCCTGCAAACTCTCCAGCTGGGAGAAAGGCTTACTGTCTCGTTCTAAACCCGATAAAGTAGGCCTTTAAATGAAAACCTGTGACTCAGAGCATCAGATTCACTCTAAAATATGTTTTCTCAACACCTGACTCGAAATAGTAATTAAAAAAGCTAAACCTAAGCCAGAGGGGAAGACTCAAACAGTACAAGACTTCAATGTCACGTCTGCCTGCTGTAATCAATACACCCAGTGAGAATCTGAGAGAGTCTTCTAACTCTGCGGGCTGTCGCGAGAATCGTAATCCCGCAGATACTCCGGCGGAGCCAGCCCCAGACTTGACCGCATCTCCGTCCCCGGGAAGCACGACAGTGAAGAAAAGAAGCGGGAAGGGTCACGGCCTATTTCTGATGCCGTGATTACCTCGTTGCTCCGAAGTGCTAGGAAGTGCTCCCGGAAAGGTTCATATAAAAGGCCCCCTGGAAGATGCCACCGGGTGTGTGAGCGTGGGTTGGGACTGCGAGGGTGCGGTCCAAGAAGGGGGCGCCAGTCCCGTGAGCAGGTTATGATTGGCTCACGTGCAGCAGAGTTTGTGTAAGCGTCGCATCACAGGTCGTGACACATCACACAGATAGTTTAGATATATGTTAGATATCCGTTGTTTTAACAGAACCAGTTCCCTTCCACTGGAATGTTTCTCTTTCCTAACTAATGGTTTCTTACTTGAAAAGACTGAGACATGAAACATAAGAAAACATGGTGAGCAAATAAACTGGTAAATATATGTTAAATCAAAACAAACACGGTCTATAAAATCGTAACAGTACCTAATGCGGGGACATAAGAACACAGAACCAAAATACCGGACAATCGTAGTATGTAAATCTAGAGAGGAGCCGTATTTTAAGGCCGTGTATTGTTTGCAAAGAAACTGGTTGGAATCTTAGCTCCACACTTACGAAATTAAGAACACCAAGTAAAATTTCAATGGTGATAATCAAAAGAATAAAAGTGGAGTAAGAAAAAATAAAATAAAGATAGGAAAGCAGATTTCAATATATCACCAGAGGGGAAAAGAGATGATAGAGGAGAAAATATACCCATAGGAACATGAGGTTAAATATAAGCATGCTGGACTGAGAAGCTAAAAGATAGAGATTATGAGACTAAGTCGTAAAAGTCTAAGCCAGACTGCGTTTATAAGATAAATAGGTAAACTTAAGGTATACAAACGCTAACAGTAAACAGAATATGCCAGGCAAGCATTTTTTAAAAGAAAGTTACGACCATCGTAGTACTTCAAACAAAATATGTTTTAAGACATAAGCCTTGGGGCGCCTGGGGGGCTCAGTCAGCTAAGCGTCCGACTTCGGCTCAGGTCATGATCTCACGGTTTGTGAGTTCGAGCCCCACATTGGGCTCTGTGCTGACAGCTCTGTGGGCTCTGTGCTGACGGCTCAGAGCCTGGAGACTGCTTCGGATTCTGTGTCTCCCTCTCTCTCTGCCCCTCTCCAGCTCGCACTCTGCTCTCTCTCTCAAAAACAAATAAACATTAAAAAAAAGTGTTTTTAATAAAAAAAATGATAAGCATCATTCAGGGTACAGAGGGCTCCACACAATGAAAAAGGTTCATTTCATCAAGGATATAAAAATTCTAAATGTGAATTCCTCTAGTAACAGCCTCCCCCCACTCTCTCTATGCGCACACACACACACACACACACACACACACACAAATGAACACAAACACACACACCACACACACATGCAGGTAACAAAACTCCAGGGAGAAACTGGCAAATTCACAACCATCCAAGAGATTTCAACTTATCTTTCTCAACCACTGCTTAGTCGATCAGAAAAATATGTAAGTCTAGGAGATTTGACGGACACATTCAACAAGCCCGATTTATTGGGTAAATACGGAACCCTGCATCAAATAAGGAAAGGATACACACTCTTTGAAAGCACATATTAACCCTATATTGGAATTGTGCCAATTGCCTTAAATTTCAAAAAAGTAGTATCAGAGTATTGTATTTAACCCTAATGAGGTTAATTTAAGTCAACAATAAAAAGATGGAGAAAAGTCCCCAAGTCAGGCTCTGCACTGACAGCATGGAGCCTGCTTGGGATTCTCTGTCTCTGTCTCTGTCTCTGTCTCTCTCTCTCTCTCTCCCTCTCTCGCTCTGCCCCTCCCCCACTTGCACTCAGGCTGTCTCTCAAAATAAATAAACGTTTTTAATGTGCGAGTCATATATGGGGAAAATTATAAAAATCTCACTGAAAGACATTAAAGACAGGCTAGATAAATGGAGTGATTGACTAACTGTGTTTGTGGACGGGACGACTCAAGTCACAAAGATGTCACTTCACCCCAAATTGACTTATAGATTCCATGCAGTTCTGATCAAAACGCTACCAGGTTTTGCCAATAAACCCGACACACTAATTCTAAAATTTACAAAACAACGAAGGCCCAGAATATCCACAAAGCTTGTGAAGAAACTTCCCAGATACCACGACTTACCGCGAAGCGACAGCAATTGGCACAGTGCAACCATAAACCAGAACAGATCACCTAAAACAGGCTCGTGCATTTATGGGGACCTGCCAAACCTCAGATGCATCACAGAAACAGGACAGAATGTCCAAAGCAGGCTTGCGCACTTAATGGGGCCTACTGTATGCCAGAGACGCATCACAGATCAGGAGCACGGGGTAAGTTCTCCCGTACATGGGGCTGGAACGACTGGTCACCTCATGGGAAAGAAGTCTCATCACCTACCTTACACTACATACAAAACATCCACTTCTAATTTAAGGACCTAACTGTGAAAAGCAAAGATTTACAGATTTTTAGAAGTTAAAAAGGAAGCTATCTTTATGATCTCAAGCTGGGCAATACATTTCTAAAATTAAGAAATTCTGTTGATCGAAAGATTTCATAAAGGAAATAAAAAAGACAAGCCAGGGGCGCCTGGGTGGCTCAGTCGGTTAAGCGGCCGATTTCGGCTCAGGTCATGATCTCACGGTCCGTGAGTTCCAGCCCCGCGTCGGGCTCTGTGCTGACACCTCAGAGCCTGGAGCCTGTTTCATATTTTGTGTCTCCCTCTCTCTGACGCTCCCGTTCATGCTCTGTCTCTCCCTGTCTCAAAAATAAAATAAAACATAAAAAAAATTTTTTTTTAAATTTAAAGAAATTCTGTTGATCAAAAGATTTCATAAAGGAAATAAAAAAGACAAGCCAGGGGCGCCTGGGTGGCTCAGTCGGTTAAGCGTCTGACTTCAGCTCAGGTCATGATCTCACAGCTCGTGAGCTCGAGCTCCGCGTCCGGCTCTGTGCTGACAGCTCAGAGCCTGGAGCTGCTTCGGATTCTGTGTCCCTCTCTCTCTCTCTCTATCTCTCTGCTCCTCCCCTGCTCACGCTGTCTCTCTCTCTCAAAAAGAAACATTTTAAAAACATTTTTTAAAAGACAAGCCAAACATTGGTCGATGATGTGGGTAACATGTAAACAACAAAGGTGTTCGGAAGCCATACGGAACTATACAAATCCATAAGAAAACAAACAACCCAATAGACCAGTGATCGAGAAGCACGGATAGGCACTGCAGACGAAAGGCAAGTAAACAGTAGGAAAAATGACTTAGCCCGAGTGGCGACTGGAAGAATGCAAGCTAACCTGCACGTTACTGCACGGGATCGTGTTACCATTTTGGTTGTCACACAGACCATCACCCACATTGGCAGAGAGTAGGAAGCGTGGCACAGAGCTGCCGAGGGCGTGGTGGGCGTGCACGCTGAGGCAGCCGCTGCAGGGAAGGGGTTGGGGTTGCCCCCTATCTGCATCACCTGTGCTGGGATTCAGCAGCTCCACCCTCGGACGCCAGCTCAGAGGCACCAGGAAACATGCAGCACTTTTCCTAAGAATCCAAAACAACCCCAGTGTCCAAGAGAATGCTAAATACATCCTGTCACACCCCCACAGTGAGCTGTCATAGAGAAGTCACAGTGAACAAACTATAACCACAGAAAGCAATGTGGATGAATTCTGGATACGTCATGATGAATGAGAAAGCCATTCACAGACAAAGGAAGCAACAACCTACACGTGTGATGCATGTTTGCAAACCGCGAGAGCAAGCATAACCGCATCCGCACGCACACACGCGGTAAAACCCCACATAAAGGAAGCGTGACAAACAGCACGTCGAGGGAATCGGGGTGGGATGGGATTGACGGGAGCACAGGTAGCCGTAACGATATTCACAATGCTGTAGATTTAGGTTGGCCGAGGGGCTCATTTTAGGATTACACACAGATTTTGGAATCCACTCACTTCACTAACTTGTAATGGGGGGAAAAAGAACGAAGGAAGGGATCCAAGTAAAGGCTATTAGATGTTAGCACTGGGTAAGAAGTATCTCTGATGCCCGCCTGCGCTCCCTGGCCCCCACTCCTGTCTGTGAGACAGAAACACCGCAGCAGCCGGCCAGCTCCCTCCCTGCGGGCGACATCAGCCCGGATCTCACTGGAACTCGCCACAGCCCCGGACCCCAGGCCGCTCCCTGCCGGTCGCTCCATTCTCTGCCTACATCGCTGTGGCCACCTTTCCCGCACGAGAAACGCTGCCCTTAGTGCCATCTTCCCTGCTGGGTGTCCCCAGGAATCTGCACCCCAACCCCGCTGTCCCACCCGCTGGCGGCCTCTACCACGTGTCCGTGCAGCTCAGACCTGACAGACGCCAAGGGAGCTCATGGTCTCCCTTCCCGGTAATGTGTCTTCTTCCAGGGGCCAGTTTGGTCTCCTCCTTCTCACTAATGTGCCCAGCGAGCGACAAGACCTGGTGGTCGTGACTCAGCGAGTCTCCCTGTGACCGCTGCCATCCGTCGAGATGGCCCAGGCGTGGGGTCTCTACCTCCAGGCTCGCTCTGCCCTCGGCGGCCGGCAGTGCCGAAGCCCTAAGCACAGATCACAGAAGCTCGCACGTTCGCTCAAAAACACAGAGTAACGGACCCCGGCCCGCAAAGGTGGTTCTCAAACCTTGCCGCGTGTCGGAACAACCCGGTGAGCAAAACTCCTGGCCTCGGGTCCCCTCCAAAACCCAAGTCAGAATTTGGACCGGTGACGTCAGCAACTTTTAAACATCCTAGTCCTGTTCCCATTTTTGTCACAAAGCGTTCCATTAAGGGGTCCCCCCAGAGCCCCCACCGTGACGGTCCTCGTGCCTCGTCCCGTTTCCCCGCTTCCTGTTAGAAACCCATTCGTGGCCTTCCAGTGGGGGTGAGGTAGGCAGAAACCAGCCATCACTCCTGTTGCAAGAATATGGGGGAAATGGGCAATTTTGCGAACACGGTGTCTTAAAAGACACCGGAAAGTTCTAGAAACTAAGAGGGCCGAAAGGGAGGAAATCCCGAAGAGGGGAGAGCCGCTCTTCAGCACACTGTCATCACGGCCCCTTCCATCCGTGAGGCAGTTGGCAAGTCTGGCCCACGTCTGAGAAGGTGGAGACACAGAAGGGAAGATACTCGAGGGGTCGGGGCGGGGGTGCTGATGTGATCGACCAGAAACAAAGGAGCCCCAAGTACAGGGCATCTGCTTGGTGCTAGGGAAGCATGCGCGTCCTGGCCGTGTGGCCAGGCTTGCAAGAACGCGGGAGATCTCCTGCAGTTGTGGTAACTGCGACTACACGACCCCTCACGAACAAGAAGGGCCTACGAGAGCACGCGGCACGTTTCACCTCGGAGATACTCTGAAACCAGAAGCGGACTGAGCCGGACCTCGGCCTCCACCTGCCCCAGATCAGGCTGACTGCGATCAGGCGACCAGCCCCTCGCCCCGTGTGCCTACCGGAGAAAGGCTGTTCTAGCTCTGTGCTTTTTGGATACACAGCGGCCGGCCCCTCGCCCCGTGTGCCTACGGGAGAAAGGCTGTTCTAGCTCCGTGCTTTTTGGATACACAGCAGCCGGCACACCAGTGAAAACAATCCTGGGCGCCGTGTGATGTGTTTTTGTAGAAGCCCCAAGAGAGCACCAGGCCCGTCAGACCTACGCGGGAGGCTGGGGGGCCCACGAAGTGAGTCCCGGGGATCTCCTTGAGATAGCACCTGGAACACTGCAGGTTGACCTCCTGAGGCTTCTAGGACTGGGTACATCTGGGGAGGGCGGGGGCTGGAGAACTTGCAATTGCCAGACCCCGAAAAAGCACATTTCCGTGACAGCTGGAGTGGCCCGAGGACAGTGAGGAGGCAGGGTCGCTTCCTTTCATCGGCCATCGGAAAAATATAAAAATGCCACCACTGCAAGGTACGTAAGATGGAGTCCACACCGTGTGGCTCTTGTCCTGCACAGTAGGGTTGGGTAGAGCCGGCAGCCCCTCATGGCAACAATATGAAAAACGTGTTGGTATTTTCTAAGGACCAGGATCAAAGTCATGTTAGTAGAAAACGTATGCTTTCACCCCAAGGCTAGACTGTATTCTAGAAAAATGATACTTTTTAGGGAGGTGTATCTGCTTCTCGGATAACCAGAGGAAAAACCACAATAGCTCTATCTTGCTGAGGAGTGTGGCTTCCTTCAACACCTGACCACGACTGAGGACTCAGGAGCTTTGAAAGAAGCTTCTAGAGACCACTAGCAGGATCAGAGGTGGGGACCAAGGAGTGAGAAAGTACTGACGTAGAACACCCTCTTTGAAAGTTCTGGAGTCCACGAGGCCTTTTATAACACTCAGAAAAAGTGGCAATAGTTCTATATGTGTTACAGGTCTACTTGCATTTTCTATTTCTTCTTCAATTTCTGTATTTTGGTTTTTCCAGAACTTTATCCATTTCACTTAAATTATCTAGTCTGTTGGCACACAGTTTTTATATTTTTCCCTTATCATTTTAATTTCGCGAAGTCAGTAGTGCTCTTTTCACTTTCCTGATTTCGGTAATTAGAGTTTTCCTCTTTTTTTTTTTTTTTTTTTTTTTTTAACCTGGTCAATGCAGCTAAAGTTTTGTCGTGTGTTAATCTTTTCAAAAAACCAACTTTTGGTTTTGTAAGTTTTTCCCCACTGCTTTTCTGTTTTCTATTTATTCCTGCCCTAATCAATATTTTTGTTTCTGCTTTTTTAGTTTGCTTTTCTCATTTCTTATGGCCAAAGGCTAGATTCCAGATATCTTTTTTTTTAATATGGGGTTTTTGTCATAAATTTCCCTCTATGCGCTGCATTATCAGGGAGCACACAAGCTTTAGTATAGGTTTTTATTTTCATTCACAAGCATCTTATTTCTCATCATTCTCTCCTTGCCCCGTTAGTTACGGAGGACCGCTGCTTAATGTCCACACAACTGTGACTTTCCCCGGTTTCCTTCTGTTGCTGATTTCTAACTTAGTTCTCCAGAGTGCAAGACGGCGTCACTCATGCCAAGTTGTGATACAATCTGCAAGACGGCGTCACTCATGCCAAGTTGTGATACAATCAGGAAAGCAGCCGAGAGCAGAGCTCACCCAAACCAGCACGGACTGGCAGAACTAAGACCTGAGAACCCACAAGGCCACGGAACCTGGAAGAACCAGGCGCCGAGAATCACAAGAACCGGAGGAGGTCTGGAAAGACCTAAGGCTGATTAAATTCCTGTGAAAAGTAGGAGTTCCGCAACCAACCTCCAGTTTCTCCAGACGCTGGCGCTCCCCCCACCCCCCGCAACCAAATAAAACCGACGTCTGAGGGCTTGAGCGCTGCCCCGGGAGGCTCCACGGCTCTCGGCCCCATGGCTCTCCGGACGGAGGGGATGCTTGCTCCGCTCGAAGAGTGAGCGGCGTGCGTGGACCGCTGACGCATTTCGAACCAGACCCAGGCTTCATCTCAACCGGCTTTGCAGTTGGCGCATAAACTTCTTATCCCTTGTTCTCTTTTGTCACTTTACGTGACTTGCAGGAAGCCAAGTTCAACGTGTAACGCAACGTCACTGAGCTTGGAATCCTGAACCTGCTTTACAATGGCTACCACTGCTTTACGACTGAGCAAAGCTGACTTTGCAAAGACACAACTCCTGTCCGCGCCTTTACAGCGCGCTCCTGACGACGTCCGTTGGGGTTGGAGAACGAGCGTGGTCTGATTTCAGTCCTTTTACGTTTCCCGAGCACTGTGCTACGTCCTAGCACACAGAGCGCCCTGGGGAAGGGATGCTGCTACTCGGAGCGAGGGGTGCCCAGATACGGGCTGGGTCCCGCGGCCGCGCGCTCTCGCTCTCGCTCTCCCTCCCCTCCGCCGCGACTGCCTGGCTCCTCTGTCCTCTGCCGCCCCACGCGCGTGGGGGCCCAGCTGGCGGGGTCCGCCCACGCGCGGACACCGGCCAGGGGGCACCCAACCCGCGCCCTCAACCCCGCAGTCCGGCAACGACCTGGGCGGGACGCCCACCGCCCTCTGACCCCGGGTGGCGAACGGCATGCCGGGCCCGCAGCGCCCGGATATCCGCGTTGCATGCCGGGACTCGCAGTCTCCAAAAGGGGCCTCGGCACGTGACTGGGCTGCGGGGAGCAGCCCGCGCTGCATGCTGGGACTCATAGTTTAACGACCCTAGGCCTCCGCGCACCAAGGGAGTTCTGGGACGGGGGGGGGGGGGGGCGCGCCGGGAGGGGTGGAGATTCGCAGTGCATGCCGGGGTTTTTGGGCAGCGGCGCGCGCTGCACGCCGGGACCCGCAGCCCCACGCCGCCGGGGCACATGGGGCGAGGCCACGCTGTTCCCGCCGGGCCGGGCCAACAACATGTTTCGGCCCCGGACGCGGCAGGCATCCGCGGCCGGCGCAGCCGCTTCTCCGGGTTGCGCGTAGGCGTGTGTTTACACACGGGCCCCGCGGCGCACGCACGTAGCGTCACGCGACGTCAGACGCTGTCCCGGAAGTTGGCGCGGGCCGGGCGGCGGGTGGAAGCCGGTGCCGGAGCGCGAATTGCAGCGCCGTCGCCTTCACTGCCTGGGCCGGGGTCGCCGGCCCGCTCGCCCGTCCGCGATGGGGACCGGGCCCTGAGCACCCCGCCCGGCCTCCCTTTCCACAGCGACCCCGCCCGGCCGCGATGGAGGCGCCTTCAGCGGGCCCCCTTCCCGCCGAGGGCGGCCCGCCGGTGGCCGTGGCCGAGGTGCGCTGCCCGGGCCCCGGGCCGCTGCGCCTGCTCGAGTGGAAGGTGGCGGCGGGCGCGGCCGTGCGTATCGGCTCCGTGCTGGCCGTGTGTGAGGCCGCCGCTTCCGCGCCGCCCGCCGGTCCCGCCCCTGCCCGCGCTGGCTCCGGGGGCTGTGTGCGAGCCGAGCGAAGGCTGAGGTCCGAGCGCGCCGGCGTGGTGCGGGAGCTGTGCGCGCAGCCGGGCCAGGTGGTGGCCCCTGGGTGAGTGGGGTCGGAGGAGCGGGATATGGAGGGGTCCGGGGCCGGGCACTGGGCAGGAAGGGGTCCCCGGTGCCGAAGCTAGAGGGACAGCTCGGGGAGAACTTTGGTGGGTGGGTCACACCGCAGTTGTGCATCTGCGTGTCTTTCTAAAGCTGGACGATAGTCACTATTCGTGGTGATTTAACCGTTCCGAAACATGACTTAAAACGTTTTCAGCTGGCAAAATTGCAGTTTTAGGAAGTAGGCGGATTCTGTTCTTCTGTGATAGGTGCCCCCCCCCCCCCCAGCAGGACTCCGCGTCTGTAAGTTAACTGCCCAGTGAGCACGGGACGATCAGGCACGCTCCACGCTGGTCATCGCAGTGTAAACTGCTGGGGGTGGGGTGCACATCTTCAGCTTCTCGTAAACCTTGAGAAACGCGGTTGTAAATCCGGGTGCAGTTCTGCATCATAGCTCAGGGGGGTGCAGCCGCAGCCCAGTTAGTTTAGGGTAACAAAATAGTAGATATACTAGTATGCTTTCCTCAGATAGACTCTAGCTGTTGGTTATCTCCGTTTTAATCACATAAAGGGGCCTTTCTCTTTTTAGGGGGCGAACCTGTCCACCCACACCTCGTGTGTGACTTTACCAGTGTTGTGCTCTGAGATTGGGCTGGTGTGTGGGTATGGTGTGTACATACACATGACTCATGTGGTTGTTTTTATTGTCTGGAACAGAAACCGGGGCAGGTGACCATTCCTGCTTCCTGCTGTAGTGGTTGGCTCACAGCTTCCTTCTGCGAGGGCCATGGGACATGTCAGGTGCTGGTCCCCTTGGGCACAGTCTGGCCCTCTAGTTGTGCTATGTGCTCTGGTCTCTGCCCCTCTCCTTGTGGCTTGCACTGCCTCTGCATCTGTTGAGAATCTGCTCCCCTTCCATAGGATGGGCTAGGACTGGCCTCCATCCCAACCCCAGGAGCCTCCTCCTGTGTGCACTTCTCCCCACTCGTTTGGAGACGGCAGTCTGGTCCGTGGCCTATGGGTAAGGTGCCCGCGCCTGCCCAGTGAGCATGGACAGGGTGGGATGGGAGCTGCCTCGGGGCTGCACCCTCCCCGGAGCCGTCTGGCCGGCCTCCTTTGGAAGGGAGGAGCTCACTGGGCTCTGTGTATATGGCACACTGTGGTTTGCTGTCCTCATTACTTTGAAGTCAGAGTTCACCTGACCGCCGCTTGGGCGTATAAACTCATGAGCCCATAGTTGTGGAGGTGAAGCCCAGTGCTGGTGTAGAAGGCTGTGTAGAAAGTTCCTAAAGTGGAGGGCTCTTCGTGTCCTTGTCTTCCTCTGATTATACAAAGAGGGCCACTGAGGCCCAGACAGGTCAGGCCCTGGTCTTTCTGTTCCTCCCATTGTACACAAAAGGCCATTAGGGCCCAGGCGGGCCAGGGACTAGTCAGTGAGAAGCTCCATGTGTAATGCTTTGATCCCATCCGCCAGACTAGCAAATCAGAGTAACCCAACACGTTAATCTCACCAGTCAGCGAAGAAACGTACCTGATGACAAGTTCTCAGTAGGGAGTTTTTCTTTTTTTGTGTTTTTGGCATTTGGGGTTTAGGGTGTCTTACTGCCGTGGTTCATCGTAAGGCTCTTTGCGGACCCGATGACAGTGTTGCTCCTGGCGCGCAGGGGTGAGTGGGCACAGGTGAGGCACCGGCACAGCCAGGCTCACCTGCTCGACGTTGTCCTTGTTTTCATCCTCGCTGGCGTCAGCAGGGTTCGTCCCATCCACGTCCGTGGCTATTCTCAGGCAGCGAACAGTCAGTTCTAGGGACTGAGAAATAGTGCTTCTGGGTGTGCCTGAATTCATCACTAGATTATCGGTTTGGCCGATAGGAGGAGGAACGTTTTTGTGCTTGCTGTCAGGTAGAGGTAGGAACCGAACCCTTTCTTCTCAGGTAGGGAGGGTGCTGGGGTCCCAAGGGGCTTTGGCACGCCGAGCACGCTGCCTTGTCGAGGCTTCACGTTTACATCCTCCTCCCTGCTGCTCTCTCCTTAGGCCACCTTTCATCCAGGGGGTGGCGGTGTGGGGAGGGAGACAGAATGAGAGTACACATCTGTCTTTGTAACTTTCACGTGGATTACAATTATTTTGACTTGAAAACATTAGGACGAGCGGCCGTCAGAAATTCAGTCTATTAATTGTTACTTTACCTAATGTCCTTCTTTCCCACCCGTCTCCTTTTATGTCCGTTGTCATTCACTGGGAGGCGTTGAAGTCTGCAGGGGAAGATGTGTGAAATACTCAGGGAACAAGTCTGGTGGTGGGGCAGGACCAACATGGGGAGACCGGGGTGGGGGGTGGGGAGGGGGCTATTGCTTTGTAAGACCAGAAGCAGTTACGATTGCTGGCATGCTGCCTTGAAGACCTTGGTGGCCCTCTGAGGCGCAGACTGGAGACGACGCTGAAACTCTGTGAGTCCTTCCCAGCCTGTTGAGCCCGGCGGTACAGGGGAGCACTTGCTTTTGAAACACGTTAGAGGAATGGAGTTTTGTCTAATAAATCGTAGTCGACCCACTGGAAGCTCATACAGTTTTGAGAGAATTCTAGAAGGAATTCCTCGCGGAACCTGAGTGGCTGACTCTAGGTTGCCGCGGGCACTGAGAGTGGATAGTCTTCCTATTTTAGTTTCTTCGGATGCTGTGGGTTCTGTCTCTTCCAACCACACGCTCCGTCACCAGGCCACAGGTGGCCGAGGTTGTGTGAAGTAGCTGTGTCCCCGCTCTGACTTCAGCGTGCGCCCAGCCTGAACGACAGCGGGTGACGCTGTGGCCGCCACCGCCGCTCCGCCTCGTCGCCGGCACCTGCCCCGCTCCGGCGGTATTCGCCATCAAAGCAAGGGTACTCTCTTGCTTCTTTTCGGACGTAATTCCAGACCTAGAGAAAAGGTGCAGGAATAGTGCCAGGAATTCTCCTCCAGGTGTCACGCGGCTCTCCTAACGCTCAGGACGCTGCCACGGCTGCTCGCCCTTCTTCCTCACACGCGGTATCTTCCTCAAGTCGAGGACGTTGCAGATGTCTCCTCAGAATAACATTTTCTCACCTAACCACGGTGCAGCGGCCAGAATCAGAAATAACATCCGTGCCGGGCTATTTTCTGCTCTTCGGATTCCCCTGATGGGCCAGTAATGTCCTTGGAAGCGAAAGAACACAGGTCCTGTGTCAGGCTCAGCCGTCTGAGCTCCTGGTCTCTGGCCTCGAGCGGTTCTCCTGTCTGGTCCTCCGTTTTCTTCTCGTCAGCTGGTGGTTTTGCAGACTGACTCCGTTCCGATCGCCGTGTGCATTTGGCCAGGGCTTGCCTGGGTACCTGTGCGTGTCCCGAGCAGGCCTGTCGGGCGACAGGTAGCCTCGGTCTGTCCCATTCTCGTCTGTTCCGGTGAAATGTTACAAATTTTCCTGTCGTAATCGTTCAGCATCTTGTGAGAGATACTTTATTACTCAGTAAATATCTTAAATTCTCTCATCAAATGGCCGCCCATCATTTTTGGCATCTTGAGGACTCTTGTCTGAATTTCCTGTTTTTTATCAGGATTGTCCAGTGGTGATGTTCTCAAGCCTTTCGTCGTTCCTTCTCCATTTCTGGTTGGCTTTCTACTGTAAGAACCCTTAATTTAATAGTGTAGCCTCTGGGATTCTTGTTCTATTCAATGGGTTGTAGTCCACTACTACCATTTTTTCTCAGTGCTCCGGTTGTCCCAGGTTTGGCCCGCGGGAGCCCCTCACGCTGACTCCTCTGGTGAGGCCCTTGGGTCGGCGCGTGGCCGTGTTTTCTGACACAAATGGTATTTAGGCTCCTGCTCCCCGGCTCTGGAATCACCCCATTCTCCAAGAAATTGTGCTTCCTTTTAACGGAGACTGACATTTAGGAACCGAGATCCGGGCGCACAAGTGACGTTTTGCCCATCGCGCTTGTGTGCTGAGCTCCGTGTTTAGAGCTTGGCGGAGGGCTGTGAGCCGCCCTGGCCTGTCGCGGGAAGACGGAAGGTGAGACCCAGCCTGCGATAGCGCTGGCTCCGCCAGCAGAGAGTCAGGGTGCCCGGCTTCCTCACGCTGTGCTCTTCCTGTGCCCTCGGACCTTCCCGTCAGAGCAGACACAAAAGCTGATGTGTGCAAAAATTTCAGGAAGAATTCGATATTTGTGTATTTCAGGAAAAATTACTTCTTTAGGAATCGCGTCGTGATTTTCCTGTGGATTTTTTTCAAGGACAAACCAGGAAAGTTAGCATTTACTGGTGACTGACTTGACATTCTGGGGCTGGTCTCCCGGGTGAAGTGTTTTCTCTAGAGGTCACAGCATGCCCCTCCCCGCCGGGTGTGGTGGTGTTGGCTCTTTGTTGGGTTGAGGGTAGAAACGGTAGGGTCACTGCCTGCCTTTCATCCCTCTCGCATCAGTGTCTGCAGATGAAATCATGTACCGAAAAAGGGCATTACTGTTACCTCTTAAAAATACTCTTTCCCTCTCTCTTGGCCATCCGTTACTTTTTTTGAGAATCCTTTTAGCCCTTGTGAAGATGCGGAAGAAGTCCACCGATAATGTTGAGCTCCGCTCTGACCCCGCAAGACAGTTCTGAATGACCTTTTAACTCAGACAGAAAATAGGGTCTCTTTATCCTCCTTTTAATTTAGACGAGATGTTTCCGAGCTGTTGTCCCCTGGGCCACATGTGAGTGTTGGTGTGGCCGAATGGGAAGGGGGTGGGGGACAGACAGCTCGTTGCCTTGGCCACACGTCTCCGTCCTTTGTGACAGTCACAAGTCGTCATGTGCTGCACTCGGGCACATGTGCTGTGTGTGCAGTGTGTGTGTGTCCCGTGTGGTCCGGTCCGGTGTGCAGCTCTCCTGCTCTCCTTCCTGGGCTGCAGCAAACTCCAGAAACTGTCTTGAGGGGCACACCACCAGCTGGGGTGGCTCGGCGGCCGCACACGGCATCTCTTTACCTCAGCCTCGGTCAGCGTTTGCCGGAAACGTCTTTCGAAGACACGTGGCTCCTCCCTTGTGTGTGGAGACCGTGTTGTGTTTTTAATCACTTCCCCCCCTTCGCCTGGCAGGTGTGGCCTCGGCACCCTGTATGGATTTACAAGTGGTGGGTTTCTACTGTCACGTCGCTTGGCTTGGGGGCCACTTTGCTAGATGGCGGCACGTTAGTGTTTTCTGACGTGGGTCGTCTGAGAAGATTGAGGGGCATTTGGTTTTGCCTCAGATGATGGTATACCTCCTCCCCCTGCTGTGTGGACTCACCCGCCTGTGCTGATCCCACGTCTGTGTCGGGTGTAACGTGACAGACATCGCCAGGGTGGATTTAGGTGGAGACCTCGTGTCTAAATTTAGTAAATAGGAAAATTCTCTGTTCGTATTCACAATAGGGAGCGTTGAGCTTTGAACGCTATGGGTGACTCTTTTACATCAGAGAGAGGTGTCGAGTTTTGGAACGAAGGCATCTCGTGGGGGGGTTAGGCTGATTTGTGAGTCATTCACGTAGCTCTTACACGTGTCACGTGATGACAACGTGTAGTGTCGCCACAGAGGGGGTCCTCATAGAAGCTTTGTGTGGTGTCCGTTTCGTGTGCCAGTCGTTGTTCAACGCTAAATATTCTTTTCAGGTGTTTGGGGTCATTCGAGTCATCCCAAGTGCCTTTGAGAGCAGGGCCCCTGCACCTGCTTCCTGGCTGTCACCGACTGCCTTCTTCTTGGGGATGGATGGATGCTGCTGAGGCACGTGGCCTTGGATAGTCCACCAGGAAGGGCTTCTAAGCTGACACCCCGTGTGCTCATCACCTGCCCTGGGGTTTGCAAGGGCGTATCCTGTGCCCAGTAGGCCCCTCCCTGTCAATGCCAGTAGCTGCCCCCAGGTTGTGACAGCTGGAGGCGTCTCCAGGCCCAGTTTCCCGTGGGGAGCAAACGCAGCAGGTGACTGAGCCCTGATCTGCTCTGTGGAATAAGACAGGCAAAGCTCCTTGCGGCACAGAAAGTTACATGACTTTTAATGTCACCTGTAGAGAGAAGACTTTGTAGAGAAAGGTACATGTTCAGGCCACGTTGCCAAGGGCGTGTGGAGTGGTTAGAGTGTGTGCCCCCACCCCTGTGCCCCTTCGTCCCTACCTGCCTCCCGGTTGCCTGCTGGCAGCTAGGCTTTGCCTGGGACTTGGAAACAAGTTGACAGAGCAAGGACTCTGTGTCTTCTGGGCCTTCACGGGATGGCTCGGCGGAGCGCATATGCGCTTCACGCAGTGCGGTGGGAGCTGAGAGGACTTCCGGGAGGAGGTGTGGCTCCGGATATGGGTTCAGATAGAAAGAAGAGGCAGAGGTGGCGAATGGCAGGCTGGTCTAAGCCGAGGGAGCCCCCGTGTCGGGGGGACCTCCGGCAGCACTCGGGGGTCACACCACTGGTGGAGCACGTGGGAACTGAGTGGCCATGGAGTGGCATGGCGAGGTCCTAGGGAGGCCGGCTGCCGTGACACCGGCTGTCACACTGGATGGCCCGCCTCCCTTAGCCTGGGTTGCTCTGCGCAGGTGACGTGCAGAGCCCCCCGGTGACCGGATGGTGCTGGGGGCACAGGGCCGGGCCGCAGGTCAGGTCCCCGGGGACCAGCCACGCGCTCCTCTCTGCCTCGCTGCGGTGCTCTGCCACAGGGTCCTCTGGAAAGGCCACCAGCAGCCCTAAATCACCAAGTTTGGTGGCCGTGTCCTCGTTAGTTGGTGGTCTGCCGGTACCAGATACGCATTTTAACTGCATGGTTTGGCGAGTTCTGACAAACGTGTGTGCCTTGGAAAGCACCACCCACAGTCACGATGTGGACATCTTCGTCCTGGTGTGTGTCTTAATGCTGTCCGGTGTCTCTTCGGGGCGTTTAACACTGATACTCCTCTCTCAGAATGTTCCCTCCCTAGTGTCTGCTGTGGACCCAGCTCCTCAGCCTTTGCGAGCACTGATTTTGTTTTCTGCTACGCTTGATCTTAGCCAAAAGGCCGGGAAGCGATGATGATTTTGCTTTTTAATTGGCATTCTGTTTTCCGCCTGTCCCTTAATTGTTGGGGTTCCCCAAAGGCCTGCCATCTTTTTATTGGCAGCAGTTAAGCCCTAGCCTGGGATAAGCAGCCCATGAGACCTGTATTCCGTGGTCCTGTCCACGTCCAGGCACACGTCCACCTGCGTGGGCAGCTGGTGGTGCCTGTGCCTCCCTCGCTCGGTTTTCTAGGCAGACTTGTCCTTTTCGTGCCTGGTCCCTGGCAGGCTCACTCCAAGAACCGCTGCGAGTGTCCACGGCGCTCCTGGGTCCCTCGGCTCTCACTTCTCCTGCCATCTCCTGCCCTCACTGGTTCACTTAGAGCTCGTTTGCCGCCCCGCTCCCGGCACCTTCGCGGCGCCACCTGTGGGTCCTCCCTGCTGCGTTCAGGCCTCTGGACCCTTGAACGGTTGGTCTCAAGTCTGCCTCTTTCCACGTGCTCTCAGCTTGGGCGATCTGAAGCCAGCTGTGCCTCACCTGTGTGGCTTCGCCTTGGCTCCCCTCTCCATCCCACACCTGCTTCCTCTTGGTTTGTCATGACCCTCCTGTCACCTTGTCCTGGAAGGGGGGCTGTCCTAGAAGCTTCCTTCTACTGGAGGAGAATCAATCCTCTAGAATTAGCTGCCCATTCAGGACTCCCCTTGAATGTCAGTGACCTGGGCACAACCAGGATTTCTTAAGGACGCAAAATATATGATAAATTGGACTGGGTTAAAATTTAAAACCCGATCTTCAAAACCCACTGTTAAGAAAACGCAAAAGCTGACTGCCAACTGGAAACACATACCTCACAAAGTGTTTCGACCTGTTTATTGCTCGAGCTGGACACCAAATGTGTCTTCGGGTTAATGTTTTAGGAGAGGTCGGTGAAATCTTCCTTTCCCGTTTTTGGGGATTCCTGAAAAAAATACTCCCCAAGCCATGAGTTTGCGTAGAGAAACGAGTGAAGTGGGTAAGTGCAGACTGGCTTTTTCATGTCGTGCCTGTCTGCCGTGTCCACAAAGGAGGCCTGGCCAGCAGGTCACACCGCACCCGAGACTGGAGTCCTTCTGCTCCTGGTGCCTGGGTGGCCTGCGCCTTCTTACACGACTGTAGGTCCCCAGAACCTGTAATTAAAACACAGGCAATATCAGCATTTTTAAAACCTACCCCTAGCATTCCAGGGGGCAACCAGCAGCTTTTTGCCAGGGTCCAGAAGGCCCGACAGACCCCCGGAAAACCCTATCAGCCAACAATTGACCTACACCTTTGACTTTTGGGAAGGTGCACGGCCGTCCCCTTGCCGGCTCTGCCCATGTCCTCCCAGACGCGTTGCCTTTCTGGGCCTATTACTTCCCTGCCTGCACTCGGGAGAGCAGGACAGGCGAGGAGGGGGCCCCGGCAGGACGGAGTCTGAACAGCGGGTCGTCCGCCAGGTGGGCACCCGGCGGGCAGCTCCGTGGGAGGGAGTGTCCCTCGTGTGGCAGGAGCCGAGCCGGCTGTCCGAGGGAGGGCTGATTCGGGGGTGCCCGCCGTGAGGGCTGGGGTACAAGAGGCCCGGACCGTGGCAGCCGCTTGGTGGGGGTGGGGTGGGGTCTGGACGATGAAGGAAGGGTTCTTCTGCAGGGACGTGAGTGGGGACCGGGTTTGGCGGGACGAGGTGCTGCGGGGCCGGGCAGGTGGGGAAGGCCAGACCCGAGCGCCCGCTCCGGACGCCAGCAGCACAGGGCCTGGTGGCAGAAGGCTGAAGAGACACGCACAGGGCACCCAGAGAAGGTGGGCAGCGAGCAGGGCGGGGGGGGGGGGGTCCCCGGGGCCTGCCGGCAGGAATATAGAGCCCGAAGACCTCTCTGGGCCGGTTGGCGGAGGACTGGGGAGACGGCGGGTTCTAGGTAGAGGTGGCGATGGTGCTGAAGGCGGGAGCGCGCACCCACGGAGAGGGAAGAGGCAGGCGGCAGAGCGTGGCCCTGCCCCGCGCTTGGTTTGCGGTCGAGCGGGCTGCCGGGCTGCGGACACACAGGGGCGTCGGGGCGCCGCGTACCCGGTCGTGAGCGGCAGAGGCGGGCAGGAGGGGAAGAAGGAGGCCCTGTGTGGAAGGGGGGGTGCCGTCCCTGGCAGCCGTGCGCCCGTGGAGGCCGTTGGGTCCGGAAGCTCTGGGGCCGTCTGGGTGGCCATCCGTGCGGCCTTGCTTTGTGAGGAAGCACCCAGGAAGGCCCCGCGTCCCAGATGCTGGCCTGACCGCCGCCTGGGTGCCCCCGGGTCTAGGTCAGGGGCAGGAGACTCCCGCGGTCCCGAGTTACAGGGCCTCCAGAGCTCTGACCACGCAGCCTTTGGGTTTGTGTGGAAATCGTGGCGTGGGGTGAAAACTAGAAATACTACAGGAGTTCCGTCAGAAAACTTGCACTGAATCAGAGCCGCTCTGTAGACCGGGAACGATATTTGGGAGACGACAACCGTTGGTTATTTGTTGGTATATTCTAGCAAGTTGCTCCTTGCCACGTTAGCGTAGGTTTCCGTGTTTTAAATGGTTTCTCAGAAGCCTGAGAGTGTCGATATTTCACATACCCTAGGCTTTCACGTCGTCCCAAGTCAGTTCTCCCGACAGGACGTGCCTAGTTTTTCGTCTGTCGTGCGTGGGTTCTGGGTTGCCCCGTGGGGACCCGTGGGCGAGAAGCCCTCCTTTCCGGCCCCGGAAGCAGAGCCCGGCCGCGGGGTGAGGCGCGCCGGGTCAGGTGGGGGTCGCTGGGAAGATCGGTACTGAACCCCGGGGGCTGTACACCCTCGGGGCGTGTGGTCAACCAGGGGATTGTGCTTCTCCCCTTCCTGACGCGGGACCGTCTTCGCCTCTGTTTCTAGGACCGTCCTGGTGCGGTTGGAAGGCTGTAGCCACCCGGTTGTCATGAAAGGCTTGTGTGCCGAGTGTGGCCAAGACCTGACCCAGTAAGTCCCGGCAGCTTGCGGGTGGAAGGCGGCGCCTCTCCGCGTTGGAGGTGGCGTGACCTACGGGTGCGAAGCGGCACGGGCGGCCTCAGGCACCCCGCTGTGTCTGGTGACCCGAGGCAGTCTCCCGGGGAGGTGTCCTTTCTGGCTTTATTTCCTTAAGTCCCGAAAGCATGGAGCACGTCAGATGGTCACTGGCGTGCTCGGTTTGCTTTCTCCTCCCCACCGAGCACATGCACATCCTCCCGGGCCCCCCGGGCCCCCTGCCCCACTCCCTGGGCTCCTTCACCACCAGTGCTGTGCGGTCGCGCTCATTGTCTGTGCAGAGCAGCGCGGACTGTCCTGTGTTTGCGTAGGTGAGGGCCTCTGTTGCAGTGTGGCCGTCACAGTTCATTTCCAAGAGACCTTCGTGTTTTGTGAGAACTTGGCCTGTTGTCAGACCCCGGATGGCCTCTCAGCAGCTGGCCGCAGAAGGACGTGCTGCACTGAGCTAGCAGTGAGCCTCACCTGAAGTGTGAATTAAAATCCTACCCTGGAAGCCCCGGGTGCTTTCCGGGCGTGGGTCGTGGGGTCACCCACGGTCCTGCGTGCCTTCTGTGTACAACTCGTTCAGGGTGTTCACGTCTGGCCCTTCTCCCGTGTGCAGGTTGCAGAGTAAGAACGGGCAGCAGCAGGTGCCTCTGTCCACGGCCACAGTGTCCATGGTGCACAGCGTCCCAGAGCTGATGGTGAGCTCCGAGGTGAGTCCTGCCTCTGGCGGGGGCGACGTGTCGGACAGAACATCTCCAGAGAACGGCAAGGAGCATGTGTGGGCCTTGTGCCGTGCAGAGGACGGTTGCAGAAAGTACCGCGTCTGCGGGCGTCATAGCCGCTGGTGGGACCGGCGGTGTGTGAGCAGCGTGCCGCCCCCCTGCTTCTGCTTTCCCAGAGGGTCCTGCTTACCGGGGACGCGCCGGCCTCACGGCTTCGGAGCCGGGAGCTCTCCCGGGTGCTGTGGCTCACGTGGTCCCCCGGTGCGTGGCTGGAAGCAGTGGGTCCGGGAGGCCGACCGAGGGGAAGGCCGGAAGCTGCCGGAGGCTGCAGTTTGAGGGCTGGGAGCAGGCAGCTGTGGGTCGGATCTGAGCGGGCAGCGCCGGCGGAGCGGACGTGGGGGCAGGGAGGGGACGGGAGAGCACGCCAGTTCGGCCCTCCTGTGGGGCAGTCCCCGAGCATCCCCGTACCCGCGGACCTAGCGCACGAAACCGCCCTTACTTCCCCTGCATTTCAGAAGTCACGTGGGCAGTGTGGGTCAGGGGTGTCCTGACCCCCGTTTTCATAGGCCAGGGGTGCAAATGGCGGGTGAGGGAGAGGCACCAGGATGAAGCCCTTGATGGGCTGTGCAGAGATTCAGCTCTTGGTGGGGACCAGTCTCCCGGCTGCCCGTTTATGTAGGTGGCAGGTGAAACTTTTTCAGTCACGATTTGATGAGATTTGTGCTTTAAAAAAAATTTATTTAAGTTCTGGTCGGTTAACATACAGCGTAGTGTTGGTCTCAGGAGTAGACTCCGGTGATGCGTCACTCAGGGGCCACACCCGGCGCTCATCCCAGCCCGCGCCCTCCTCAGTGCCCGCCACCCACCGGGCCCCTCCCCCACCCACCTCCCCGCCAGCCACCCTCAGTTTGTTCTGTGTGGTTAAGAGTCTGTTGTGGTGTGCCCCCGTCTGTTTTTGCGGACACAACCGGTTTCTTTTCATTTCTTTTCTCATTGGTTTACACGTTAAGTCACAGGATTACGATCACAAATCATAACGTCATCAGAGTTTGGACCCAGTGGACTGGCTGGGGAGGCTGGGGTCTGGGCAGCGTGGCCCCATGTGCTGTGTTAGCGTGCAGAGAGCCTCGAAGCACCTCTCCCGGCTTCCTTTGGTTTCTCCTGACAAAACCGAATTTTGTTTTGGATCCAGATGTACTTACCGACTTTCCTTTCTATTTCGCTTCAGCAAGCCAAGGAGCTGGGAAGGCAAGACCAGCAGCGGCTACATCGAAACAGAAAGCTGGTGCTCATGGTCGACTTGGACCAGACGCTGATCCACACGACAGAACAGTATTGCCAGCAGATGTCAAACAAAGTGAGCGGCCCCAGCAGCTCCTCTCGGCGACGCTTCTTGGGCCAAGGAGGCTGGCTGGGGCGGGAGTCCAGGGCCCATGCTCTCAGGGCCGTTTCCCCTAGCTGGTCCCCACCGGGAGGTGCCGAGGCACGCTCCCACCCTCCGGTGCCTGGTCCACACGTGGTCCCGTGAGTCAGGAAGGTTGAGGGTTCGGGGCCTGGAGGACCCAAGGCCCAGCGGTAGACAGTGGGGTAGACGGCAAGGGAGGAGTGGTCCGGGGGGGGGACACAAGCCGGCAACACCTCCGGAAGTACCTGGAACACTGGGGGCAGCGGTGCGGGTGGGTACCTGGGCCTGCACTCACGACAGCAGATAGAGGCTGGGTCCGCTCTGCATAAATCCTTCCGGGAAATTAAATTTCCAGAGAAAGTAAAGGGTCAGGGGCGGAACCGTGTTTGAGTATACGTCGAGCCTCTTCCCACCCTTCGCTCCTTTCCTCTGTATGGAGCCTGGGGACTTAAATTTCTGGCCCCTCCCCAAGGCATTGAGCCGTGCCCGTTACGGATGGCTGTCTGAAGGCTGGCACCAGCTTCTGCCTCCTTGACTAAGGAGGCCTCACCGGCGTGGACGTGGTCGGTTACTTAAAGTCTTCGTTGGTGGGGTTGATGTGCAGGCTGTTGTCCGTGCCTGCAGGTGTCAGTTCCTGGCTGTGGCTGCGCGTGGTGGGAGAGCCTCTGACAGGCCAGCAGCCGGGGATGTGAGAGCCCAAGAGCAGCAGGACAGGACTGCTCACGGTCCCGGGATAGGCGTGTGTCGTGGGGGGGTTCGCTGCAAACTTTTCTCGGAACACACCAGGCCGTTTTAGTTTGGCCTCGTGAATAAATCCGGCGACACAGGCGCAAACGTGGACCATCTCCGCTAGTCCCGAAGGCCGCAGAGTCACTTCCGCCTCCGTACGTTGCTGACGGTGAGGACTGATCTCCTACTCGTGAGCGGAGAACTTGTCCTCCAGCAACGTCCTTGTCACTTCAGTTCTGTCTCCCATAAAACAGCGTGTATTTTTTTTTTTAAGTTTATTTATTTTGAGAGAGAGAGAGAGAGGGAATCCCAAGCAGGCCGCGCTGTCAGCACAGAGCCCAACATGGGGTTCAGAGTCACGAACCGTGAGAACATAACCTGAGCCGAAATCAGGAGTCAGACGCTGAAGTGACTGAGCCACCAAGAGCCCCAGCAGCACACGTTTTCGTTGTATTAGCACTTTTTCACTATCTAACATCTCGTATCACCATATACTTTTGTGTGCAGCATAAGGTGTTAGTAAATACTCTGCGACTGTTTCATTCATAACAACTCTGCTTAATTATCTTACAGCTGGAGGACTTCAGGGGCGCCTGGGTGGCTTGGTCAGTTGAGCGTCCGACTTTGGCTCAGGTCATGATCTCATGGTTTGTGAGTTCAAGCCCCACATTGGGCTGGTTGCTGTCAGTGCAGAACCTGCTTCAGATCTGTCTCTCCCTCTCTCTCTGCCCCTCCCCTTCTCTCTCTCTTTCTCTTTGTCTCTCTCTCTCTCTCTCTCTCTCTCTCAAGAAATAAACATTAAAAAAAAAGAGTCGGAGAACTTGACGTAAAGCAGTAGTTTCTGCACGTATGTGCTTGTGTGTACGCGGCCATAGCCGGCTCTGGGCTTCGTTGTGCCTTTGAAGTCGGCGCGTTTAACTCATTTCACAGCAGTTTAAACTCGTCACATGCCTGTTCCTCAGCTTGTGTGATCTGCAAGGTGAAGGTCTCCTCCCATCCACGTGGACGGGCCTCAGCTCCGGCTGGCGTCCGTGGCTCCACCCCCACCTGTGCCCACAGGTCACCTGCACCCGCACACCTGTTGTGATGTCTAGAAAGATGTGTTTAACTCTTCACTTTGGCGATCTGAACTTGTGTTTTTAAGGACGTTTATATGCACCTGTGGAGGACACGGAATGTGATTTCTAGAATTCCGTACTCCAAAATGTTTTAACGGAACAGCTGCTTCATGAAGGGTTTGACCACTTTAGAGCTAGTAAAAAGTAGGCCCAGGGTCGCTTACTTTTAGTTTTCAGTGTTTCAGAGTTATCTTACTGAGAAGATTAATGACAAATAGGGATTAAAAGGATCAACGTTTAGTTTCCCAAGGAAAATAAGTTTCTTTGTATATTAATGACGTGTAACTTGTTGGCATTACTAATCTTACCTATCTACTAAAAGTGGTTTAAAATACTATTTCAGGTTTGGTGTTGTGTTTGTAAGTTAGTAAACCCGTATCTTAAAGCAGTCACTGAGCCAGACTAAGTTCCGTGGGACTGTTTGGTTTACTCCCATCAGTACTTGGGGGGGGGGAGGACCATCATGCGTGGATCACTGGAGACCTGTTCTAAGTGATCCGCCGTGGCCGTGCTACTTGGCAAGTGTTAGGGTTTGAGGACACAGATCCTTGCTTTGCTGTTAACAAAGACCACGGTCCAAACGGTGCGAGGATCTGCTGACGCCGCTGAAGCCCGTGGTTGCCGAACGTGGTGACCGTGGCGGTTCATCACAGGCGGCGACGTGGGTGGGTTCGCTGCCGGGACCGTCATTGACAGTGTCTTGGGTGGTTACCGCGGGGGACGGGGGGCGCAGTCCGGAGGTGCCGTCCAGGCGCCTCATGCCTTCTCACCGGGCACGCCTGTTCTTCCAGGGTATCTTTCACTTCCAGCTGGGCCGCGGCGAGCCGATGCTGCACACGCGTGTTCGTCCGCACTGCAGGGAGTTCCTGGAGAAGATCGCCAGGCTGTACGAGCTACACGTCTTCACGTTTGGGAGCCGGCTGTACGCTCACACCATCGCAGGTGGGCGGCTCAGTCCTCGGTCACCCGTGCCGGACTCACGCGTTGCGTGGGCATTGTCCCCAGTAGGTTAGGTCTCTCTTCATTTTCAGTGACATCCTTAAAGACGAGGGGACACACGAAGCTCTCCCAGGCTCCTTTCCAGTCCCCGAGCTAGCTCTTGCCTCCCCAAATGGACAGGCCACCCCCACTCTGGTCAGGTGCACGCCGCGGGCTGGTGTGAAGGTTGGTCAGCACTGCAGCTGTGTGGAAACGTAGAAACTTGCTACGTAAGCCTTCTCAGGGTGTTTTTGTTTTGGTTTGGAAATACCTCTGGAGCCGTGTTGCTTACTGACGCTCTAAGTGCAGGTAAAACGATTGTCTCTTATTTGTAAATGAATGACGTGGTGACTTAGTGTTAACCTGTTGTCTTGGTGCAGCTTAGTGGTTGCGTGCTGGCCGTGCGTGTGCCTCGTGTGTGCGTAGGTGTCCCTGGTGGTGCCCACCAGTGGCCCGTCTGGCTGGGGGCGGAGCCCCGGGCCCGGCCTTCACCCCGCCCAGGGGCAGCTGGGGCCCGGTCCGCCCTGACCGACCGTGGACGTTGGCACCTGCGTTGTAGGTGCTCACAGCACCTTCGTGGCCAAATTAAGTACTTCCGAATGGAAATATTTTTACGGGTTGGTTTTGGTCTTTGTTGACGGAGAAGTGACTTCCGAATCCTCCTCTACACCTAGCGCCCCGGAGGAGGTTGTTACCACGAGCGCATCGGCTGTGTGTGGAAGTTCCTTCCTCGTGCAAGAAGGAACTTTCCTGAGATGCGAACGTGGTGGGACCACTCCGTGGAGCTCTCGTACCAGTGAGCACCAGCACCCCGGGTGGAGGAGCGGCTAGGTCCTCGGGTGCCCCCCTCAGGCTGCCTCCTGGCACAGGACGACTTGCCCTTCCCCTGCGGAGTCTTGGCATCTCTCTGGACCTCCGTCAGGAGGACCTGCATGGGGTAGAGAAGATAACACCGGTGTAAATAGAAGGGCTTGGGGGAGGCGTCCCTGGCAGTCCAGAGGATGTTCCCGGGGGCCCGAGCCCTCCAGAGCGAGGCCCGCCTCGGGCCGTCTGCGCCCTCTGCGCCTCATGCGCTTTGTGCCTGAGAGTCCACATCCAGAGACGTGGCAGGAAGTTCTCCTTCCCGTGGGCCAGCGTCCCCGCACGGACGGGTGCAGAGCCCCTCGGCCGAGCGGCACTGAGGCCGGGGGACCCACAGTCACCGCGTGGCTGCCTCCAGCACCGGCGACGGCACCGCGCACGCAAGAGGCCCTGGGAGGAAGCCCGTGGCCCGAGGGACGAGTGCCCCACGTGGCTTTGAGGCGGTCGAGCCTTGAGAGGGCAGGACGCTGGCACGGGCAGGCCCTGGGGCCGGGTGGGCGCATTCTGGCACCAGGTGGGTGGACTTGATTGTTGGCGGGAGACCGCTGGGGCCTGCCGTGGTTTTCCACCAGTTTCCAGCCATGGTTTCTACACCTTCCTCTTCCTGTCACCTTTCACGTTCTGAAAGTTCTCGCTTTCACAGAGTGTATGTTTTTAGTGTGATTAGGATACGTCTCTTTTTATTCGGATAAAAGTGTTAAGTGTTTGAGGTGCTTTTCACTTACTGTAGAGATTCCAATAATTCTGCGAGAGGCTTCAGGTTTAGCCACTGAGTGACATCAGTGTTCGTATGGGACTTACGTTTTTCTTACTTCGTAAGGATGTACATTTGTAACATTTTTTCTCTGAGTGTTGTTTGTTCATAAACGCACAGATTTAAACCCTTTAAGTGCTATGTGGAAGGCCCTGTGCACGGCAGTGTGGGGCACGCGGTGCAGACACCAGGGCCCTGGGGCGCCCTGGCTTTGATGGGGTGTGTCTGGTGGTCCTGGGGTCCCGGCCGACAGCGAGTTGTGGAGGTGGGCTGCCGTGCCTGCCTTCACAACGATGAGGGGATACAGAGGATGGGTCTGTAAAGGGTCTGAAAGGGTCTCCAGAGGATGCGGCCATATCGCCGGATGGGCATGAAGCCGCCCGGCGCCTGGCTCACTGCTTCGCAAACAGCCGAAGGTGCGGGGAAGCTGCACGTGGCGGCACAGCCGGACTCTTCAGTCCCGGCGCCCCACACGCCGCAGGACTGTGTTCACGTGTTTGTCGCCCCCGCGCACCGCGAGCATCCCCGGGGCGTGCTGCTGAGCCGTGTTCATCTTCTGTTCTCGGCCAAGTTCCAGGTAGTGTTAGATTCAGTAAACGTTCCACAAACCCATGCCTTTAAACACAGTAAAAGGAACCGCGAGTGAATCACAGTCCTACCAGGAAAAACGAGGGCGGTTGGTGTCCGTGTGTGACGCTTTGTGTCCCTGCTGTCCTCACAGCACAGTAGGGGCTTCACCACCTGCAGAGCAGGACATTCGCGGCTCACACGTCTGACCTTCGTTTTGTTTTCTTTCCAAAGGCTTCTTAGACCCTGAGAAGAAGCTTTTTTCTCATCGAATATTATCGAGGGATGAATGTATTGACCCATTTTCTAAAACAGGAAACCTTAGGTACGTACCTGGTTGTGTTCATCTCCGGGGCTCACTGGGAAGTTTGTGGTGGAGAGAGCACCAGACCCGTGATTCTGGGTTTATTCCCCCCCATTCCTTCGTCCCCCACCCCCCGCCATGGCACTCAGAAAGCCTGCTGTCTTACCACCACAACCCTGCCTCCCCCACTCCCCGAGCATCCAGGCAGTGGTGGGCTCCTGGCGTGGGGCTTGGCTGGGGCCCCAGAAGTCGGGGGTCTGGGGAAGGCAGCTGAGAACAGGGCTGGGACGTGAGGGACGAGGGAGGTGACAAGCCAGGGGATCGGAGCCCTCCCAGGCACCACAGCTTGAGAGGAGGAGGGGCTGGTATTTCCTTAGGGGCTTGCACGCTGCGAGTCCTGCTGGTTCGTCAGATCTGGAGTCACGTTCCCACCTCTTCCCGGCACCGCCATGGGCCCCTGCCTGTCCCGCTCTCTGCTCTTGGAGCGGGCGCTCCCACCCCATCCAAAGGCTCCTGGACATTTCAGGACTTGGCCCATTTCTCCCCGGAAAGATAGCCCCCGCCCTCCCATCACGATACGGCATCAGCTGTAGTTTGTTTACTTGTATGTTGCTCCCTAAGGATACCTGGGCAGTGACAGCGAGGCCTGAGGCCTCGCTGCCACTGCTGGGTTTCCTCACGGAGTGTTCCGTGTTTCAGATTCAGCCCCCCCCCCCCCCCCCCCCGCCGCCCCAGACCTATTCGAGACCGTAGGAGCCAAGAGGAGAATGAGCACTCCTTTCAGAAACAGCTACTGTGTTTGCTAGTTAGCGTCACACTGATGAAAACAAAGGACGATGAGCGGTGCTGTCAGTGACTGACTCGGGGGGAGGCTGCCTACAGCAGCAGCACTGGGGAAAGGTGGCCCACTCCCTCCCCGGCAGGTGACCGGCACGTGGCTCACGGAGGTGCAGGCAGCAGGGCTCTCTTCCCAGTTTTTATCTCCCTCATCTAGAGTTACAGGTGCCAGAAAGCATCAACTCTGTCATTATTTTAGCTGCCATATATTTTACCTACGGGAAACAGACTCCGAGTAATAATAATTTTGGACATGTGAACGTGCGTACCTGGGTGGTTGTAGCCGTCAGCCACTAGAGAACGGAATGGTGGGAGGCAGTCCCCCCGAGTTTATTTCCAGATCCAAGAACAAATTCGCTTTGAATTTTGAGTCCTCCGAGCTTGTCCAAAGCTCAGAATTGGGGACAGAAATAGAATTTAACAAGGCTGTGTGAGGGTACCAGGACCCTTGGTAACGTTTCTGCTGACCCCGCGCGTTCTAATAGTATTTTTGGACTCAAAAAGAGACCACGCAGGCGCGCTGCAGGAAACCGTTGTTTCAGATAGCTGAGCTGTAAGGTCACGTCCTCCCGCCTTGACCTGGAAGCCTTTCCCTGTGGAGGGGCAGCAGCACGCTGGCCACTGGCTCGTTAACCTGCGTTTGTAAATGTGTTGGGACGTGGCCGTTTGTGCAGTGTCTGCCGGCTGCCCAGGATGGGGGCACGGCATCCGCTAACCTCTCTGCGCCGTGGCTCCGCCTTGAGGAACGTCACAGACGGTGGAGAAAGTGTAGCTGCTGTCATCTGACTTCACCTGGGAACTTTGAGAGTTTAAATAGGAGCTAAACCAAAGTCCTGCAGTGCGATTTCCGGCTGTCTCTGATTAATCTGTGATCTACTGGCTACTAGAAAAGATTATCATGACTCTGATTATTTTTTGTAAAGTGTGCTAGTTCTGGTGCATTTTTACTTCCAGAAATCTCTTTCCCTGTGGAGACTCAATGGTGTGCATTATTGATGACCGGGAAGATGTTTGGAAGTTTGCCCCCAACCTCATAACCGTGAAGAAATATGTCTACTTCCAGGGCACAGGGGACATCAATGCTCCCTCTGGGTCACGGGAGTCCCAGGCGAGGAGGAGAGGTGGGTGACCTGGTCGGGAGAGGAGTAGCTAGCCCAGACCTCCCTGCGTGTGTCCCGTGTCCCGTCTCTGCCGCGGCTGCTGTCCAAGATTTGCTCTGTTGTCGTCTGTATTTCAGTAGTTGAGACCGACAACCAAACCAATGTTTGGTTTCCGCTTGGGTTTCTTTTTTTAAATAGCACTAATCTAAATATTTTCCTAATTGAATAAAGATTAAGGAATTTGCTTAGTTTAGTACATCTGAGACTTGTTATCCTGGTTCTCTTTCTTTTTTTTAAATATTTTCATTTATTTACTTTCGAGAGAGAGGAGAGAGATTGTGAGCAGGGGAGGGGCAAAGAGAGAGAGAGAGATACAGAGAATCCCAAGCAGGCTCCATGCTCTTGGCACAAAGCCCAAAATGGTGCTCGAACCCACAAACTGCGAGATCGTGACCGGAGCCAAAATCAGGAGTTGGATGCGTAACCGACTGACCCCCCGGATGCCCCATCCTTGTTTCTGAGAAGACAAGCAGGACGCTGGGAACTTG
Organism: Panthera leo; assembly: GCF_018350215.1. Classification (NCBI taxonomy): domain Eukaryota; kingdom Metazoa; phylum Chordata; class Mammalia; order Carnivora; family Felidae; genus Panthera; species Panthera leo. The sequence continues at coordinate 93,945,399 of NC_056690.1, forward strand.
GCCATCGCGGTCCTTGGAAAGCATGAGCTGTGGGTTGTAGCACCTCCAGCTCCTTGGTGGGTGGTGCCGTGCCCTGGCCCAGAGCCTTCAGGGTGCCACACGGCTTCGCTTGTCTGGTGAGCTTGAAGCCAGAGTCTGTCTGGAGAAAATCCAGAGTTTTGGTTGGAAGTGTTTCTGATGATCTTTAGTTCATGAGATGTTCTGAGGTGGGCAGTGATTGCTGGCGGTGCAGGCCAGGAGAAGGTGGGACCTGAGGGCGTTCCTGTGGGGCACAGATGGGATGGCGCGGCCAGAGCAGGGCCGGGGGTGCCGCCCACGGGCCGTCCACCCACAGCGTGGAAACCGGCAGTGTTCTGTACGTTTTTAAACCACTGTAAAAAAACAAAACCAAGTGGCCACCTATGGCCACAAACCTGGAATATCGGCTGTCTGGTCCTTCCAGGCCACAGGCTGCCGAGCCCAGGTTGGAAGCGTGGTGAGAGCAGACGCAGGGCGCACTGCCATTGCTCTGACAAGCGAACGCTAAATACCGGTCCCCTTCCCTTTTGTGTGCACCTGTAGTGACTCAGTCTTCTAAAGCTGCCGACGTCGCGGAACACGCTCCGTCCGTCAGGGAGACCGAGGAGGGACGGCAAATCCCTGGGGTCGAGCAAAGTAACGGCCTTGGGAAGCCCACGAGGGAGCTCAACGGGGGTGTCTCCCCACGGGGGGGCTGGCCCCTGCCTGGGCAGGAGGAGGACAGAGGCGCCCGGCCTGCCACCCATGGCCCCTTGGCTGATGGCAGGGGACCCCCAGCATGTGCTCAGCCGCATGGTCGGACATCGCTGGAAAAGCGGCCCGCTCAGGGCACGGCAGGTGGTGACCTGGACTTTGACCTTTCCAGTGACAGCGAGTCGGACGCCCAGTCTTCCTCTGAAGGCGAAAGTGGGGAGAGGAAGGGCCTGGAAAGGCCTCAGGGCTCACGAGATGCAGGGAAAGTGGCGCAGCGGGGAGGCCCTCTTGGTCCGGGAGGGGAGAGGCCTGCAGGAGCCAGTCCGTGTGGAGAGTCTGCCCCGGGCGAGCATCTGGATGCGCAGGACGAGGACGAGCGGGACGGCCTCTGCGGGCTGGGCGGGGGCTCTGCGGACAGGAAGGAGGCCGAGACCGAATCGCAGAACAGCGAGCAGTCGGGCATCACGGCAGGCGAGTCCCTGGACCAGAGTGTGGAGGAGGAGGAGGAGGAGGACACGGATGAGGACGACCACCTGGTCTACCTGGAGGAGATCCTCGCTCGGGTGCACTCTGATTACTACGCCAAGTACGACCGCTACCTCCGCGGGGACAGCCAGGAACCCCCCGACATACGCAAGATCGTCCCTGAGCTCAAGAGCAGGGTGCTGGCAGACGTGGCCATAATATTTAGCGGGCTGCACCCCACAAACTTCCCCATCGAGAAGACGCGGGAGCATTACCACGCCACAGCCCTTGGAGCCAAGATCCTCACTCAGCTGGTGCTTGACCCCGACGACCCTGACAGGGCCACCCACCTGATCGCTGCGAGGGCAGGTAAGCGCCCGTGCCCCAGTCCTGCCCGTGGTGCCCCCGGTGCCGAGCGCGTCCGCGTCGGTCTCGGGTGACCGCTCTTCGAACGAGCACGTCTGCTCGTTTCGTGGGGAGTTTTCAGAAGTTTGTTTCTGTGCCCGTGTGGCATTGTGTGGGTGTGTGCTGTGCGCGTGTGCCTCCCGGTCACCGCCACACGCTCCCTGTAGTCTGGCTCCTTCTGGAGTGGGTGGCGCCCGCGAGTCAGGTGAGCATGAGGGGAGCCCAGTTACCGGTCGTCTGGGTGCTCGGTTCAGCGGGTGAGAGGGCGGCTGAGCCTGGGTTTGAAAACCGGACACGGGTTCTGGCGGGAACCGAGTAAGTCAAAAGGGATCGAAACCTAAAAAGTGAAAATTGAAGTCATCGTAGGAAAGTCCCTCTCAGACGCTCAGGCTGCAGGAATTTCAGCCAACAAAACGGGCCTCCCCGCCCGCCCTCTCCCCCCCAGTAATGGGCGGAGTCAGGAAAAACCGCCCGGTTGCTAAAAGAAAAAAACAAAACAATTACCGTTTTTTCACGGTCCTCACAGACCGCAGCATGGTGTTTTCTGAGCAGGGACGCCCCCGATGCTCCAGGCCGGGGCCTCCAGGTGGCGGCCTACCCACGGGGCAGGCTTCCCTATCAAGCCAGCTCTGTCCCTGCGTGCATCACATCCTGTTTGACGGTCGCATAAAGGGGCAGATGGAAGGAAGCTCCGTGTTGGTGTGAAATGTTGGGAGGTCCTACCTGGGAGGGGGGCCGGCTCATGGCAGCCCCCGCACCCCGTGTGTGCAGCGAGCCCGGACCCCCTGCCTGGGCGCAGCAGGTGTCCCGGCTGTCTGTTAGCCATTCCAGGGACACAGCTGCATGCACGTCGGGGGACGCTGCATGCCTCCCTCCCAGCCTGCACCTGGCCTGTCCGTGCTTCAGCCCGGCTGTGCCTGCCCTACCTGGGCTACAGCGGGTGCAGGGGTGCTGAGTGGGCCCCTGAGCATCCAGCAGAGAAGCGGAGACGAGACGCAGCTGCAACGGCATCTGGGCAGCGTTCCTGCAGCAGCAAGCTGGGGGCATTTGCACACGTCAAGTGCACGGTCTCAGGGAAGAGTCCTTGGGCAGCTGGCTGCAGGTCACGGGGGCAGTGGGAAACTCCCCACGGAAACAGATGGGCACCTCCTGGCAGGGGTGAGGGGGTCTAGCGAGACCCCACGGCAGGCCCCTGCTTCGTGGGGCGGGCCAGGGGCCGGCAGCACGGACAGTGATCCCGGATTTGAGACACGTTGATTGTGCCAGGCAGAGCGATTCAGGGCTGCCCCTTGCCCGCGGCCAGGCTGGAGTGTCAGGCTGCCCCCCCCTCCCGCCCCCCGCAGGCACAGAGAAGGTGCGCCAGGCCCAGGAATGCGGGCAACTGCACGTGGTCAACCCCGACTGGCTGTGGAGCTGCCTGGAGCGCTGGGACAGAGTGGAGGAGCAGCTGTTCCCGCTCAGGGCCGACTACGGCCGGGCCCAGAGGTGAGTGCCGCGCCCGCTACCCGCCTCCCCCTCCCCTGGGGTCCCCACGACCCAGGCCGGGCCCTTGCTGCCGGGCCGGCGTTCCCAGCCCTGCCGAGCACGCGCTGTGCAGAGTCGCTGCCCGCGCTCTTTGTCCAGACGGTGCCACGCGGCCTTAGGTCTTAGCAGGGAAGCTCGGTTTGCCTGCATTTCCTTCCTGGCCTTGGGGCGGTGTCGTGAGCCACGTGGAGGCTTCACGAGTGCCAGCGGCGTGCTAGCGGCAGAGGGATGGTGAGGCGGGGAGAGGGGAGCCTGCCGGGCCTGGTGGTGCTGCAGGAGAGGCCCCTTCTATGCATTTGCAGGGGGAAGGCCTGTTTTGTCGAGAATGGCCTGAGAAAACGCCTCCTGTTCTGTGCCTGAGCTTGTTTTGGGGTAAAGTTCGGAAGCGGGCGTCAGGGGGGTGGGGACCGCAGGCCCCGGCTGAGGTTCCAGGCAGGTGCCGGGCATAGGCTTTCGCTTGCGGCCCCGCTAAGCGGCGGTTGCTGGGTGTTTGGGTCTGTTCCAGTGCTTTCTCGGCCCTTGTTCTGGTCCTGCAGGGAGGACGGCCCCGCAGCCTTTCCCGACAGGCAGGGTGCACTTCCGACCGCCTTGTTCCACCCGACGCCCGTCCACCCCAGGGCCCAGTCTGGGCCGGAAGTTCGCATCTACGATGCCAACACGGGCAAGCTCATCCGGAAAGGGGCTGTGGGCCCCGGGCCCCCCAGCTCCCTGGCGGTCCACGCGGAACACTCCTCCTTCAGGTACGTGAGCTTGGGGCGGCCGTGCAGCAGCAGGCGGCCCTCTGACCCCTGAGACCGCGCACACGTTGAGAGTGGACCAAAAGTGGTGCTGGCGGGACATGAAGTCGGGGTTTGCTCCGTCCTGCGTTGGGGCTGGGCTCACCCGCTGTGGCATCGGCCTCTTGCACAGTCTGTCCCGTCTTGGTCCCCGACCCTGGAACAGGTCGGGTCAGGGTCTAGCCGGTGAGAGGTTCTGCGCACCCCAGGCACGCTCTCACATTTGCCCGCTGCTGTCTCCGACAGGCCGTTCCGTCTGCAGATTGGACCCGCGCCCTGACGTCGGCCCACCTCCCCCAGCCCGACCCCATGGTGGCGGCGGAGGAGCCAGCTCTGGGCACCCCCTGGTGTCTGGTCCTGCTTCCTGCCAAGATCTGAGTGAGGGAGGTGGTGGCTGCTTGTAAACGGGAACGGAGGGAGACTCTTCACTGGGTCAGTCCTGCGCTCCCCTGTCTTAAGTCTGAGGATTCAGGACATGCTCTTTGCCCACTGGCACATTCTGTGTGTCGCGAGAGTTCATTTCTACTGCTGAGATGGTGAGCTCACCCCACTCTTGCGGTCCCTCCATTTGAAAGGAGCCTGACAGGTGTGCAGGACGGTGGGGTTCAGGCCGCCGTCGAGGCTCTGGGGAGGCTGGTGTCGGGCCAGGCCATGGGGGCCATCTGGGGAGGGCAGCGTCGGGCCCGGCCGCGCGGGCACAGGTCTGCAGAGGTGAGGTCAAGGGAGCCACTCCCGTGAGGTCCGAGGTGGACACCGGGGCCCAGGAGGCCTGAAGACAGGGATGGGATTAGCGGAGATTTTAGAGGTGCTTCTGATAAAGTTCTGGTCAGAGGCCGTTAGACACACTGATGGACCGTGGTGCCAGCTCGGCCGGAAGCCAGCATGGCAGCACGAGAAACGTGTGGCCCCGGAGCTGTCGGGGGCAGCCAGGGAGGCCTGAGGGGAGCCTCAGCCCAATGCAGCACCAGAGATGCGGTCCAGGTGGAGGCAGGTGTGAGTGGACGCTCCAGGAGGGGAGACTGGGGCAGGAATGGGGGGGGGGGGGGGGGCAGGAGAACAGGACTCCGTGCAGTCAGCTGGCAGACCACTTACAGGTAGCCACCTCCGTGCTGACCGGCAGGTCACGGGACCGAGTGCACTCGTTCTGCTCAAGGAGCAGAGACGGTTCTGCGCCCCCTTAGCCAGCGTCTCCCCTGGGGCGTGTGCCCCGGATCGTGTGGTGGCCCGTGGCCTGCCTCTTACAGGTCTGATCCTCCTGCTGATGGCGAACAGTCCTGGAAGCTGTGGTTGGGAGGCCCCGACACGGTGGCCCAGCTTGTGTGGAGCAGAGCCAGACACAGGGGCTGCGGGGGCAGAGGTTGGGGTTTGAAGCTGTCGGCACAGCTGGGACTCGGGACGGGGCCTTTTCAGCAACGCTGCTGAGTGTCGGTGCTGAGACACGCCCGGTGAACGTCAGTGCTGGTAACCGCACGTGCTGGTGCAGGACACTGGGGTGCGGTGGGAAGGCACATGGCGGGTGGGAAGGTGGGGTCTGGGCCCCGTGCCTGAGTCCGTGGGGCTGTGGGATGCCGTAGTGCCAGCCGTCCCCGCGTCACGCTTCTTGGGGAGAAGGCGTTTACGCAGGCGGGGTGAGGGGAACGTCACTGGGGCGTGCCCGAGTTTCTTACCCTTTCTCGCAGGCAGTGCTGTGACCCTCTGTACTGATGTCTCCACTGCCAGGCTCAGCCAAGATGGGCTGCAAGGGGTGGTGTTTCCCCTGCACCCTGGACGGCTGGTGGTCCTGAGTCGGGTTTGGGGGGGTTCGTGGACCATGGGACTGGGGTGGGGGTGTGTCCTGTCTTCAAAACTGTGCTGCAGTGGCCTCAGCCTTCGGTGTCCACGCACTTCCTCGTGGGCTCTACAGGTGACAGCCCCCCGAGACCACCCCGCGAAGCCCCCCACTGGGCCCCCTCGGAGGACTAGCGCCTGACTTCGAGCGGAGCGGTAGGGCCCGTGCCGCTCACACGGGCTACGAGCTGTGGGCCTCCGTCAAGCACCTAGAGCCCCCTCCTTGGAGAGGCGTGATGCCGCCCTTGGGATGGTCATGTGGTTCAGGTTCCTTTCGTGGGTGACATTCCGCAGGGAGTTGTAGTGCGCGTCACAGGGCGGCGTGTGCGTTGAGAGCGTCCACAGCACCTGACTCACAGCTTCCGGTCATCTCATGGTGGAAGGAGGCCTGAAATCCACGCCGGACCGACCGACGTTCACGTGAACAGTTCCTGTTCTTGAGAACCTGCCTTTCGTGCCGTTGAAGGTTCAGCAACAAACCTTTGAGTTAATTGTAAGCGTAGACAACAAACGTTTGGAACGTTTCAGACTTAAGTTCAGAACGGTTTGGGGATCATTCAGCCTTGCTCGAAATCAGTGGAAGGATGCCAGGAAATCCCGGACGTGGGAGAAGTGACAGGGTGTTGTCTGAGCACACGTGCAGGTGGGGAGTGAACGTGAATAGAGCGGAACGCTGCTCTCCTGGAACGCTGACGGTCGAGCAGCGCACAACTGCCCTTCTGTTCTGACACGTGCGTGTGGCTTGTGTGAACAGTTTCAGATGACTGAAAAACCAGCGTTTCAGCTCCGTCTTCTTGGAGGAAAACACACTGAGCTGTAGTTTATTCAGAGGTGGCTCTTGGTGAAATTTTCTTTTTTGAACTTGGAAGCGTGGTTTCTGCCAAATATTAACTGAGTCGTTGCCAGTCCGTGTAGGTATGCAGAAGGTTATTAACAGCGACCATTAAACCTTATTAATCACGGAAGGGTGGTGGGAAGCACCGCTGTTTCCAGACCAACATGTTACCCTGCTGTGGTCGATTCTGTCAGGGGCAGCTTGAGGCTTTTTTAAATAACTCTTGTCACCTTGTGTCAATTGTACTTCCTTTTTTGTGTGTAGGAAACCGTATGTTCTAGAAATAATGACTGTCGGTAGAATTTATGGATAGTTCTGTTTTCAAAATTGGCGAAATGACACACAGGGAAGGTGACGCCCATCTCAGCAGCAGTCTAGAGCTCAGAGGAAAGGGGAACAGGAGGGGACCGGGCACATGCGCTCACGGGCATTGTGGGGTTGCTCACAACCCCATGCGTTGTTTCGTCTTTGCGGCCGTAGAGTAAGGTCTTCCTTTCCATGGAGACCTGTTTATTTGATTCGCGTTGTGCCCCACACGCCTGTGTCCGTAATCCTCCCGGCACCCGCGGCCACCCAGACATCCACACCCCCAGTCCTCGCAGATGGAACCGTGGGCTGTGGGGCCCCTGCCTGCTGCCCCTTCGAGGCTCTGGGCCCCCTGCACCCGTGTGTCCAGGGCTGCAAGAAGGAGGGCCCCGAGATCGGTGGCTCGGTGCCATTCTGAGCCTGGAGCCCCAAGTAGACCCCATTGTGACAGGCCGCCTGGAGCTGTGGGCGCGGACACCGCTCCGTGCACTTGTCTGAGGCCCTGAGGATTGTGGGTGTCTGTTCTCTTTGTTTTGATGTTTTTGGATCTGGGCTGGGGACCCGCCTAGAGGTCAGAGCTCCTTGGGGCTCTCCCACTGTTGTGGGCATTCGCGAGGGCATTTCTTCTCCCCCGTGAGATACCCGTGTGCGGAGCGCTCAGGGACAACGTGGGGTAAGAACAGGCTTCGTCTGGTTGCCGGGTGCAGTCTACCTCAGGCTTCCGCAGGCGGGACCCTGGTGGGACCCTGGGGTGCAGCGGTGAAGGGGAGTCCTGGTCTGGGGCAGGGGTGGGGCAGCCAGGACCACAGAGGAGCAGGGAGCGCTCGCCAAGCTGTCGTCAGACCTTCCCTCCCTCCCTGCAGGGATGGGGCCAGAATTCTGAATTCCTTTTTGTTTACCCATCGTTAAGGTGTGTTGTTAGTTGTGAGCATTTGGGGTTTTTTTTATTAGAAGTTGTAGTTTGAGGTCACTGTAGACCCACAGGCAGTTGTGAGATGTAACAGCGGCCCTGTGTGCCCTTCACCCAGTTTGCCCGGCATCTTGCAAACCTGTAGGCCCGTCTCACGGCCTACTGGCCTGGCTGTTGTTCTGACATGGTCAGAACCTCCACCGGCAGGGGGCCCCTGACGCCCCTCCCCTTTCCACCCTCTTCCAGCGCCCCCCCCCCCCACCCCACTCACCGCCCCTCCCTGGGGCGTGGCGCACACAGACACTGTGTACGTGACCCCCACTCGTATCCGTCTCCACTGCTGCCGCATTGCTGGCTTTCCCCTCTTGGCTGCAGCGTCCTGCTGAGGATGACAGCAGGGGTGTGTCTAGCCTGGGTCCTGGCCAGGAAGGCTGCTCCCAACCTTTGCGTCTGCTCAGTCCCTTTCTTCAGGACCCACGCGCAGGGGTGCAGCTGCTGGGCTGTGTGCGGAGCGTGTGGTTTTATTCAAAACCCGTTTCCTCTGGGGGCAGCGGTGCCTTCGTTCCACCGGCAGAGCAGGAGAGACCCGTCTCTGCACCGCTGCTGGCCTGTGGTGTAGACGCCGTATGTCACCATGGCCACCGGACGGGTGTGCGCCCTCAAGGGACGCGCTGTCCCGACTCGGCTTCCTCAGTCAAGTGTGTGTGTCTTTGGCCCATTTTCCAGTTGGGTTGTTGTGTTGCGTTTAATCATTTGTATTTTTTAGGTACTGGAGCTTTGTGAACTGTGAGACCCGAAGGTATTTTCTCCTGCTCTGTACCTTTGCGGAGTCAGGGAGAGTGGAAGCAGTTTCATTTTGTTGAATCAGGTTTTATTTATCAGCTTTTCTCATGAATTACACGTTAGCTGTCAAGTGCGCTGACACTGCGTGGTCCTGGATTCCGAAGGTTTGTGTCTCGATCTGGCAGTTTCATAGTTGTACGTTCTGTAATTAAGGCCATGATCCACTCTGAGTTTGTGCACAGTGTGAGATTTTAGGGTGGGGGTCAGGTTTGTTGCCGCTCTGGCACCCGAGTCAGATGTCGGGGAACATCTGTGCGGGTCTGTTCTGGGTTCCCCACCTGTTCCCTCGATCTGCACACATTTGGGCCTTTTTTCTTTCCTTTTTTTTTTATTAATTTTTTTTTTTTTTTTTTTACATATGTATTTATTTTTGAGAGATGGAGCATGAGCGGGGGAGGGGCAGAGAGAAAGAAGGATACACAGAATCCGAAGGAGGCTTCAGGCTCCGAGCTGTCAGCACAGAGCCCCAGACAGGGCTCGAACTCACAAACCGTGAGCTCATGACCTTAGCCGAAGTCAGACGCTTAACAAACTGAACCACCCAGGTGCCCTGGGCCTTTTTTTGACGTTAAGGTGAAACATTTCATTTTTCACCTTTAAGTATGACGTACCTGTAGTTTTTCTGTAGATGCTTTTCCCAAATTGGGGGAAATTTCCCTTTCTTCCCATTCTTCTGTGAGTTTTTATCCTGAATGGATATTAAATTTTTCCAGATGCCTCATCTGTACTCATATCATGTGGTTTTTTATCTTTGGCCTGTCATTCGAATTCTGTTTCTCTTGTTGGCCGGTAACATTTCTTTCGCTGTTTTCAAGAGTGTTTTCGTTGTCTTGAATAAGAAGTTTGACAATGGAGTGTTTTAATGTGGATTCGGAGGTGTGTTCTTTTTGGATCCACTCAGCTTCTCGAATCTGGAAGTTTAACGTCTTGCCCAAATTTAGGATGTTTCCAGCCCTTGTTCTTTGAGGACTTTTCCAGTTCTGTCGTGTTTGTCCTCGTTCTGGGCTCCTGGACACCAATACTGAATCACGTGTTCTTCAGGCTGCTCTTTCTTCCTTTTCAGTCTGTTTTCTCCCTGATGTGTAGACTGAGCCATTTCTCTTACGCATCAGGCTCTGTCCCCTTTGCCGTGACGTGGATCCTGTCCAGTGCAGTTTTAAATTTTCATTTATCGGCGCGTTTTTGTACTGACGCTGCCCCATGGCGCTTCCCCGGCCGCGGTGGCTGTGCCAGGCCTTCTCCTGCAGCCGCGTGACCGGCGCTTGGCGGCCTGTCGAAGCCTTTTCATTGTGATGCTGTCCCACGTGCCCGAGAGTCCCCGACCTTTGCCCCCGCAGAGTGCACCTCCCCGGCTGTCCTCCTCCTTCTGCTTGAGGTCTTGCTGTTCTTGGGAGGACAAGGGGTTTTCTTTCTTTCTTTTTGTTAAGTTTATTTATTTATTTTGAGAGACAGTGCACGAGCAGGGGAGCGGTGGCGGGGGGGGGGGGGGGGGGTGGAGAGTGCAAAGCAGGCTCCAGGCCATCAGCCCAGACAGAGCCCGACGAGGAGCACGATCCTGTGAACTGTGAGATCGTGACCTGAGCCGAAACCGAGGGTCACGCTGTAACCGACTGAGCCACCCGGGCGCCCCACGAGTGATTTTCAGCTGAAGCCTGGGTGGTTTCACGGCACGTTGTGAGAGCCTCGACCTTACTCAAACTTCGCGTTTGGCTGTCTCCCCCTGGCTCTGCTCCGGCAGCACGGTGGATGCACCTGTCCCTGGTGGGGAGCCTGGGGTCCTTGTTGCTCCTGGGCCAAAGGGTCACCTGGGGTCACCCCCCAGGGTCGCCACAGACACAGGGCGGGTGGGTGTTCATGTTACAACCAGGTGAACGTCAACGTCTGACTCTGACACCTCCCAGCCTGGGGTGAGGGTCTCATTACTTGTCCTGGCCCCAGCCACCAGTGTCTCCACGGACACTGCATAGTCGGGGGGTGCCTGGAGGAAGATCCTGACCCCCCACTCTGCGTTCTCTGAGACCAGTGACGGGGGCATGGTTTGTGGTATTGGCCTGTGGGAGAGCAAGTGACTGTCTGAAGCTTTCCTGTTCTGCAAGGGGGTCCCTCTGTGGGTTTCTCCTGCACTTGATCTTAGCCAAAAGGCCGAGAAGCGATCTGTGGGTTTCTCCTGGAGAGATCAGGCCACTCTTTGGGCTTTGCGTCTGCCCGTTGGTGTTTTGCGTCGCTGGCTCCTGGGCCTCTTCCGTCAGCCCTCGAGTCAGCTCTCTGTGTTCCCCTGCCGGTGGGGGTCTCTGCCGGCGCCCCCAGGAGGATGGCAGAGGCCCAGCTGCCTTCCTGGGAGTAAAGTCAACTTGTGATTCAGAATAGACCGTGAATCTTTTGTGTTTCATTTCCTCTTGGATTTACGGTCTCGTTCTTGGGGAGCTCTGCGAGCAGCACGGCGTGGGGGCCTTGCAGGTCGGGAAGAGGGAGCTCTCCATCCTGGGGGTTTAGTCCACCAGACCTCACCACGTTAGACAAAACTGAGCCATTACATGTTACCGCAGTAAAAGAGCTGTGCTGTGACGTATTAGCTGTTTTCCAAACGGGAAAGGAACATAACGCTAAGAATGGCCTGTCTGGCACTTTTGTGACTCTCTCGCTCCCACCGGCCTCTGCACCTGCCTGTTGTGCTCCGCCCTTTGGTGGAAACACAGGAGGAAATTCTGCCGCCTCCCGTGTGGCGTGTCGTTGAGGGGAGACGCCCTGGGGGCTGGGGGCCCTTGACTTACTGGCCGATTCGGTGTCTTACGTGATGAAGAGAATCACCCCCTTTCGAGGGATAGTGCCCGAGAGGTAGGCCGGCCGGCGCTCCCTGGTTAAAACTGCAACTGCTTTTCCAAAGGGAGACTGTACGTGGCTGTTTTCAGTAGGAAGATAGGTGGCCGTTTCCCGCGGTCGCCCCGGGGGCCTTGGCTGCGGGGTGGGCGGCGGGCAGCGTGGTGTGGATGGCACCGGCGAGGCTCCGGTGTCAGGTCCTCGTGTCTGTCCCTAACAAGTCCCCCTTTCGTTAGACACGCAGCGGCTGCTTTTCCGTGTTGTGGCTTAGACTTCGTACCCGCGTCTTCTTCAAAATCAGGAGCCTTGGCCGCGTCGTCAGTGTCTCAGGGAGTGGACGTGTTGGGCGGTGACAGTGGGGTCGGAAGTGTCCTCGTGCCCGTCTCGGGGCCGTGGCCCACCTGAGAGCGCGTGCTCCGGGCCTGCCGCCGACACGGACGCGTGTGCCGAGGGCGCCGTGAGACGCTGCGCGGCCGGGCCTGGGATCGGCTCCGGGGAAGAGCCTTCTGGAAGTGCTCACTGGTCTTTTGTGTTCGTGTTTGATTGATGGGCAGAACCGTGCGGCTGGAATGCTGGGTCGCCTTCCCCGGTGCCCGGGTGGACGGTGCACCGACTTCAGTCCCCGCAGCCTGTGTCTTCAGTTCGGCAGCTCGTTCTTTCTGTTCTGGGCAGAATAGAGAGACGTGCCGCGTTGGTTTTGTTTTTTTTTTAAAAACTCTTGCGGCTTGCTCGACCTTACTTTGAGGATAAGTACTTCTCCTGCTGGTTTCTAGGAACGTGCTCGCTAGCTCTTCATGTCTTGTCCTTCGCTCTGAGCCGAGGGACCCAAGAGCAGCGGTGCTGTGCCGGGGGAGGGGGGGTCGTCCGCTTTCAGCGGGAGGGAAGCGCGCGGGGACCGTGGAGGGTCAGGGTGGCTTTTCGTAACTAAATGCCCTCTGTGCTCTTGTTTACGAGCTCCGAGTCAGGAGGCCGTGGAAGCGCCTCTCCTCACGCGGGCCCTGTGACGTTCGTTTCAGAGTGGTTCAGCCGCCACCACAGATGCTCGCTCAGGAGCTGCCGGACACCCGACGCGGAGAGCGGCCCGGCCCCGGCGGGAGGAAGCGACAGCCCAGCATGTCAGAGACCATGCCGCTGTACACGCTGTGTAAGGAGGACTTAGAGAGTATGGACAAAGAGGTGAGGCCCGCGGGCGCCGCACGCCAGGGGCAGGGCGCCCACCGCGCTCACGCTCCGCCCTCGCTTGCCCAGGGACGCTTCCGCTGGCGGATTTGGCGCGGCCTGGAGTGACGCGTCGGGGCGTCGGCGACCCTGGAAAGCCCGGCCGCGCCCCAACCGGGGGTGCCTGAGCGCTCCCCCGACCCCGCCGTTGGCGAGGGCCCGGCATCGGGCGGGCAGGGCCGGGGCCACCGGCGGCCTGCACTGCCCAGCGGGAGATCCGAGGTGACCTGCCCGGGTCACGGGGGCTCTAAAACACAGATGACGGTTGGCAGTTCACGGTAGGATCTTGTTATTACGCCACTAAACGGCTCTAGGCGACGTCGGTGGCGTTTTTGTCTCTTCAGATCCTTAAGTGTCGGAATAGTGATAATAAGGCCATGAATCCATTTTGGATTAGAGATTAAATACGGTAGGGATCTCTCCCTTTGGGACAAAACAGCCGAAACTGCAGGTAATTTTGTCATCTGCCCGGTGCTTCATCCCCTGAAAGGAGCCCGTCCTGAGGCCCGCTGGCCCCCAGGCGCTGTGACCCCTGCTCTCCTGCTCCGGCCAGTACCCTCGAGGGAGGGCCCCCCCGTCGCGGTTTCCGTGTGTCTGTAGGTGGTGTGCGGGCGGCGTCCGTGCAGAAAGCCACGTCGCGCGTCCAAGCGAACGTGGCGCCTTGTCACGCCCAACCGGCCTCTGCTTGGGACGGAAGCCGTGCGCCGGCCGGCCCCACGGCCGCCTGGGCTTCTGCTCCGGCACCGCACCGTGCTCCGTGCTCCGTGCTCGTTGCCACCGGTGGGAGGGCCCGCGTGTAGAGAAGTGTGTTTTAGTTTATCTTCAGTAGGGGAACGTCAGTGGCACGTTCGGTACGGAATCTTAACCGGGAGCCCTCGTCCCTTTCCGTCGCCGGTTTACCTCGCGGCGCTTGGAGCCTGTCTGCAGGTGTGTCGATTCCCTTTCTTGGCCATTTTTTGAATATTTAGCTGGTGGAGGTGCTCTTTTATTGTTGTTTCCCAAGTGTTTTCTCTGGAAGAATTTCCTCAGCGCTACTCTTTGATCTCTGAGCCCAGACTGGGTCGATCCAGGAGGTCGCTGACCCCACAGAGACCTGGGGGAGAGGGCCGCTGGCGCGTGCCTCCCCCGTCCTCCCAGCCACCCTGCAGACGCGCGCACACCAACCTGCTAGGTAGTGACGGCTACTTTGGTACTTGTTCCAGGTCAGGGGGCGTCGGAATCTTACCGTGAAATGAAAGTGCTACGTGCAGCTTTCTGTCACTTTGAGAGAAAGGAAAGGGAGCCTCTGAGCCTTCGATCCGGCTCCTCGGCGGTAGGAAGTGGCAAAGGCCAGAGCAGCCCGGCACTTGAGAGCTGGTGAGCCCCACAGGGAGGCAGGTGCCACGCTCGGGCGCTCACACTCCACCTCCGCTCCTCTTCCCCAATTCCTGGTTCTGGGCAAGCACGGCGGCCCGGAGGCTGCGGGGGTTAGGGGTCGGAAACTGAGCGGCGGGGAAGCGAGCGTGCGTGACCGTGCCCGTGAACGGCGGTGTTCCTGCCCAGCACGTGGCCGAGGCTGGAGAGACCTTCCCGCGCACCCGGCTGCTGGGGGCCCCAGGTGGTCTCGGCAGCTTTGCGCCAGGCCACACGGGGACGTCCTGGGCAGGGTGTGCCCCTGATAGGAGGGATACCCTGGTGTCAGAAGATGCCTGTTGCCGCGTGTGCCCCTTTCTCCTGGAACGCCCACGTGCCCAGAGGGGGCCTCGGAGCCCCGTTGTCGGGCGGCGGGAGACATGCCTCTGGAAAGCAGGCACGCTGCCTCCGGGGACACTGGTCTTGGGCTGCTGCTCCGTGAGCTCGAGGCGGAGGCTCTGAGAGTCCCGCGTGGGCTTGGCCGGGTCTCGTCAGGCGCGCTGCCCTCAAACGGATCTGGGTTCGCCATCGGGAGCGGGGAGCAGAGACGGTGAAAGGGGGAGATGTGTGACGATCGTGCTGCACACGCAGGTTTCAGAGAGTGTCACGGGCTGCAAGGCGGCGGCTGAGGTCTCCGAAGGGAGGGAGGGAGGTGATGCTCCTAGGAGACTCTGAAGTAAATCTTTGGAGAGAATCCCGGGCGGCTTCCCCAAACCTGGAGCTGCTTGTGAGATAGAAGGGGCTCTTGTCTCTGCCGCTGACATGTGCGACTGCTTTTGTTTTCCGGTGGTCCTTGTCCTTTTGAGATAATTCAGGGGGGACTGCTGTTCAGCGTCGTTCTGGTTTCCGTAGAAATTGGTACACGTTAGAGACTTGGGTGGCCTGCTTTTTGTGCATTCGTTCTCGGATTTATCAGGAACGTTCAGTTGAGTAACCGAATGTCTCTCGTATCAGTTCATTAGTGGCTTATCTGCCAATACTTACTTCAAATACAGTTAGGTTCTAGGAATTGTGAAATCTGCCTCAGGTCCCCTGGCAGGATTCTGTACCCTCAGCAGGCAGCTGTCTTACTCAGTTCAGTAAACGAAGGTCCCAGTAAATAAGACTGACCAACATGAGCTTCCTCCGCTGTGACCACCCACACCGTGTCCTGATGCCCCCCATGCTCACCTGTGCACTCAGAGGCCACTGTAGTTGTATTTTTTTAGTCCACTAGAGGGGGCTCTTCAGACAGCCTGTCATCAGCATGGACAGGTGCTCCGCAGCCAGGGTGTCCCAAGGTGGGGGTCCATCAAAGGCGCTCTGTCTGGGCCCAGACACAATCTCCAGCCCCCAGCAGCCCCGGCCCCCTTCATTCTGTCCCCCATTTTGTCCTGCCGGAGCTCCGCTCAAGTCACCCAAGAGGCACAGCTCGCTGGTGACAAAGTGCTCTAGGTCCTGCAGGGCCCGCCCCTGGGCTTTTGTCCTTGTCATGCACCAGACATCATGCTGGCATTTCAGACCAGCATCCTTGCAAACCAGGGTCTGAGACAGAATCTTCCGGTTACTGTTTCCAGACGGTCCTAAAACCACAGCAGCGCCCCTCAGCCACGGCCTCCCTTTCCGCAGTTTTGGTCCCACCGCACTCCAGACACAGCATCAGAAAGTCAGCGGCAGCCTGATGGCACGTCGCACGCCCCTGTCATTTACCTCCCCCACGTGACCACGAGAGAAGGAAGGGAGGGGAAGCTACGAGAGACACGCCGCGTTCAGACAGCTGTTCTCACAGCGTGTCACCACACTCGTCACGTCTTACCGTTAGTTTCTGTTAA
Source organism: Panthera leo (assembly GCF_018350215.1). Lineage (NCBI taxonomy): Eukaryota > Metazoa > Chordata > Mammalia > Carnivora > Felidae > Panthera > Panthera leo. Next base: position 93,961,239 of record NC_056690.1, read on the forward strand.
CCTCTCCCTGTGCCTGACTTGTGGACGAGCCGTGTCGTAAACGCACGTGTAGGGTTCAGGCGTCCCCGGGGGGTTTGCACTGTACCTGCTCGGATGAGGGAGGGACTGCTGTATGCGCATGTCTAGCATGCCCCTTTCTGTTTCCAGTCAAGTCCTCGCCCAATGGTTATACTTTGTGTATCGTGGTTTACCCAGCGCTTTCTGCCAAAGCTCGGTGACCTCGCCGTGTCCTGTGGTTCAGACGGACGTGCTGGGCGCGCCCGCCCACGTGTTCATGCCGTGGCAGCAATTCTGTGTCGTGCATAAGACGGCGAGCCTTACTTTCTGGTACGGAGGCCATGGTTTTGTGCAACGTGTAGGTTTGTTGCTGATGAGCACGCGCGGTGGGCTCACACCTTTCCTGCCTGTACACGGTGGTCCTTTTCTTGAGAGGAAGTGGGGCCTCGGGCATGGGCGTGCTGGTGTCTGGGGCGTTAAAGGGGGCCCATCCGGGCTAAGCGGAGTGTCCCCGGGAGCCACGTGACCCTGAGAGTCCACGAGATGCGTGCACCCTGGTGTCCATCCATGTGAACGGTCTCACCCGTATTATCGGCGGAGGAGTCACACAATGCCGGGGCGCTGCCGGGTGGTGACCTCAGCCTGAGGCCGCACACCAGCACATTCCCCCTCTGCTTCGATGCTTTGCTCGGTGCAGGACTCGGGCATCAGGAGCGGCTTCCCACCCGATGGCAGGTCTGCCCCATCTGGCAGCAAGTACGTATTCTGAATAAAATAGGCACGTTGTCCGTTGGCTTCAAAATGTTGAGATGAAGCAGCTTTATTCCAGAAGCTCCTCAGGACCCCAGCTTTGGGGGCACACGCAGGTGTGGCTGTGACACGGTTTTAGTTGTGGTCGTGGTCGGTCAGTAATGCACTCGTGTTTTGTCCAAAGCAGGACCCACAGGGTTAATGGAGCTCTGTGCTCTGCCTGTAAGTCCTCGCAGGGCGTCGCGCCCCCGCGGGAGTCTGCATCACAGCCTTGGGTTTCCATAGGCGAGCTTTAGTCACGTGTGTGTTCATTTGTTTTTTGTTTTTTAACATTTATTTATTTTTGGGAGACAGAGACGGAGAATGAGTGGGGGAGGGGCAGAGAGAGAGGGAAACAAAGAATCCAAAGCCGGCTCCAGGCTCCCAGCTGTCGGCACAGAGCCTGACGTGGGGCCTGAACCCACAAACCTAAGATCATGACTTGGGCCGAAGTTGGACGCTTAACCAGCTGAGCCACCCAGGCGCCCCACATGTGTGTTCATTTTAAGCAAACACACAAGGGAAGTGCAGAATGGAGGTCTCACTGTCCGTTCCGAGGCTGATGAGCAGTTTTTACGGTGGGATGTGTGGGCTGTGGCTCCAAAGTAGAAAAGTTCCATCCTTCAAGTTAAAATGTACAACTTATTTTTGAAAGTTAAAAGTTCAGTATCCTATTAAAACAAAATTAGTTCAGAGTCAGATAAGTAAACAAAGCGTTTGCCATATGTAATCAAAGGACCAGTCCGTGATGCCTCAGCACACGTCTGAGAAGCACAGGAAACACTGCGTGGGGAGGAAGAACAAACCAGCACTGGCCCCGGTGCTGGCCCAGGTGGGTGAACCCCTGCCTCCCACCCCAGCCTCCCTGGCCCCCTGTGAGGTCTGCAGCTAAGGTCCACAAACAGGAACAGCAGGGCCCTGGGGGCGCCCAGCCAGCTCAGCCGGGAGAGCATGCGGCTCTTGATCTCAGGGTCGTGAGTTCGAGTCCCTCGTTGGGCCTAGGGCTCACTTAAAAAAAAAAAAAGAAAAAAAAAAAAAAAAAGAATTCCTTAGAGAGAGGGAGGGAAGAAGTTGGTTCATGGAAGTCAGCACCATGCAGCAGGGAAGGCCAAGCGATGCTAGTGGGGGTCTTGAGCATTTTTTTCTCCTGTGTCCCCGACTCTGGCCCTCATTTTGGAGGGATGTACGTCTCTCCCCCAGGCTTTGCTCTGGGTCAGCCCCTGTCATGGAGCTGTATTACCACTCTGGGGTAGGCACCCAAAACACAGAGGGTCTGGGGACAGGAGCCTGTGGCCCAAAGCATATGGAGGCTCCCTTCCCTGCCTCTTAGCCCCATGGGTCACCCCAGCCACACCATATTGGGCAACGGCTCAGGGTGCTCTGAGAGAAGGGCCCCCCCAGTCTGTACAGGAGCCGACCCGGGCCCCAGGCTCACCTCCAGGAGCACAGACACGGAACACACCCTGATAGACTTGGGAAAGACAGCGTCCACGGAAGCTGAGGCGGAACTTTCTGTCTTATCCACTCTGATCAGGCTAAACCTGCTACAGTGCACGCGTGTGTTCCCAGAGGCGGTAAGAGGGTGCAGTATTGGAGCGTCCGGGGCACAGTCTGAGTGAGCAGCAGCAGGCACCCACACAAGCCAGCCCGGACGTCGGGCTCTGGAGACCAGCACCTTAAGGCATCTCAGTGGCCATGCTCCCTGGGGAGAAGGGAGCAGCCTTGGAGCGAATGCAAAACGACGAACGACGGTGGGAAATTCAGAACTGGAAAATACACTCTCTGTACACTTGTCCCGAAATTGGCAGGAGACAGTGCCGGTAGGAGGAGGAAAGGGCCCACGATCAGGGCTGCAGCTGCCACCTGAGGCAGCGGTCGGAGCCGCGGGCACATCTGGTCGGCATCAGAGCTTCACTCAGCGTGCGTGTGGGCCGTCCGAGTCCCACAGAGGGGGAAGAGACGGGCGCGAGACAAGATTCTTGGAGGAACGGTGCCCAAAAACCTCCAGGCTTTGGTGAAAGGCATAAATTTACTAGTTTCTGATGCTGTAAACTGGCTGGCCCATCGTCGGATTTCCTGAAAGCGGAGTCACGTGGTACACCTGTGTCTGCTCCCAGCTCCCTTCTCCCCGGGGCCACGGCAAGCCGCGTGGGAAAGGCCACGTTTGAGAAGGGCCCCGCGGACTGCGTCTGGAGAGGAAGCCCAGGGCAGGGCGTGTGGTGGGATTTGGTTTTTGTTGGCCAGAGATTACTCTGAGAGTTACTTGGGGCCAGTCCCGGGAGTGGTCGAGCCGAGTCGTGTGAGTCTGATCCCGGGTGTTGTGCGCGCGCTCTGTTAGCGGTAAGTTCTTGCAGAGGTTTAGCTGCTTGTTTTCACGACAGCCTGGGTCTTTTCCTCTGTGTGCAGCCCTTTGGGCGGCGAGGCTCGCCTTACGAGTGCACAGCCTGGGCAGCCTCACGGTCACCGCTGAGCGTGATCAGGCACAGAGGTGGGGCAGGGGCAGAGACGCCTCGGTAACTTTTGCCAAGTGACCTTTCTGTTCACACGCTTCCGTTTGGAGCAGGTACTCGTGGACCCATTAACATAGGTATGAGATTCAGGGATCTCCGTGGGCAAGCAGGCTTCCCAGAGTGTTTCAGCAAAAAAACCACTGTGAGCGAATTCCTCGTGCCTTAACGTGGGGTCCTGTTGCGTTCTAGGAAGCAGCAGCTCTGTAACTAATGTCACAAACTTCCCAGGGATCTTGAGATAATTAACAAATACTGAGCTTTAGAAACAACACCTGAGGTTGAAGACAATAACGTGAAGATAGCTTTTTAATACTAGGATAGTGTGGACATACATCCCGATTTATTTCTCGTGTCCCAGACTGTCCTGTACGCTCCGTGAGGTCAGTCTGGGAACAGGCACGCCACACCGAGGCCACGGAAAAGGAGCTGTGGCCGGCGGCCGCGTGCCCGGCTCCCGGGCCACTGCAGCCCAGAGAACGGCAGGCTTTGTCCAGGCCTGGGCAGGCTGGGGCAGAGCACGTGGGTTTGGGCAGCGCTGCCTCTGTCCCCTTTTCTCTGCGTCATCCTGCGGGAAAGTAAAGCTTCATGTGTCTAAACACCATTTCAGTTTCATTAAGAGAGAAGGTCGCCTGTTGGAGTGACTGGGAAGCTTGCGCCTGCGGCCGAGCAGAGATGTGCACCTGTGTGGCTGGTACCTCGTCCGGTCATTCAGAGTAGCCCGTTCATACGTGTTTCTGCACACGCGTCTCCTTCCATCCGACTTGCGACTAGCCCGAGTCACCAGGACGCACGGTTGTCCACCCCAGTCCCAGCCAGCGCGTACAACACGGTCACTTTCGCATGGCCCGCGGGGGATTGTCCGGGGGTGTCGGGTCCCTGTCTCTGCGAGTTCCGCCCCGGAGCGAGCAGGAGGGGTCGAGGCACGTGCGGGACCCATGCCTGTTTTGCAGGGTCCCCACTCCTGGTGGGCTGGGCCGCCCACCTTTCCAGGCGTCTGTTCTCCCGCACCGTCCCCCTCAGCTGCCTTAGGTCTCCTCAGCTCCTCGTGAGCCTGCGTCTTCGGGTGAGTGATGGGAACGGTTGCCAGGGTGTTTGATGTGATCCGTGTGGGCCTTTTGTTTGAGAGACTTCAGTAGTTAATTTACCATAAAATGAGGTTTTTGTCTTTACACGCTTGTTTTTCAAGTCTTTCTTAAGATTCTGAAATATGCATTCTGACAACTTTTAAATAGTATATATAAAGTAAGTGGTTCGTTGCAGATTACTGGTTTTCAAAAAGTGCGTAGTTCCCTTTTTATGAGAGAAAGCCCTGGAAAGGTGTCCATTGTTCTGAAGCAGATACGTCTATGTGAGTAAAACAGAACGAGGGAGAGCAAGTTGAAGCATAGTTTGAGTACGACCAGATTCTGACATGTGTCCACAATTTTAGCTTGGCCGTGCAGGATGTTTCTGAACCTTCCAAACACCTGGCAGAGCGGGCACGCGCGTTGGTTGGCCGTCCGCCACGCTGGAGGAGCGAGGACACTTCTTCCCGGTCAGCGGCGCTGCTGACGCTTTATGGGTCACTTCGCGGCCTCCGAGGCAGTGACTGTACTTTGGTGGTCAGACATAAAATACCTGATTTTTTAAGTTCCCGTCTTTCTCTTGAAAAGGTATGATGCAGAGTCAAAGGCCTGAAATATTTTCAGAGGAAAATTTAATACTAACAATTTGAATAGACTCGTGCATCAACAAAGAGTACGCACAGCCAAGTGAATATAGCGGTGACGCCTGAACGTAGCTGCTTAGAATTAGTTTTGTGCTTTCTGCTAAATGCCTTTAGCTCAAACCCCGTGTGTCACCTCCAAGGACCTCGCAGTGAATAACCTGTTGATAAAGCTGTTGCTTTGTTTAGTTAGCTGTTGCTACACTGTTTCTGTATTTGATTGAGACCCGAGACCTGCACGTGAGCTCCTTGGGAGTGAGCGACCAACGGATCGCGGGTCTGGGGTTGAAGCTGCTCCATGTCGGAACGTTCCCTCTGTCAGTCACAGGCTTTGTCCCTCGGTGTCCCTGCGGCCTTGCGGTCCGTGCAGAGCAGCTCACGGCCCCGTGGGGGTGCCCGCTGCCTGGGAGGGGAGGTGTGAGCAGCCCCGTCCCCGAACGGGACTGGCGGGGGCAGGAGGGCAGGCCCTTGACCCTTTTTGTAAGGAGAGGCTGCAGTTGTCCGGCCTTGCCGGGAGGTTCCTCGGGGCGCCACCCAGTTGTTGGTGGGAAAAATCAAAGTTTTCGTGAGTTAAATACGTCTCACCACTTGCCTTTCCTTGGAAAGGAATATTCTTTCCTGGAATAAGCTGAAAACCTGGTGTTTCTGAATTAATGCATTTTTTAAAATTTAACATTTAAGTTGCCATTACATCCCTGTAGTTCCAAGTTCCCAAAGTCTAAAAGCTGCCGTGAGAGCACCTTCAGGGTTCCCACAGACCCCGCTTTCCCCTTGGCTGTGGCCAGTGCCAGGTTCCTGCGGCAGGTGGGCTGGCCGTTGGGGAAACGGCGCCCCACCCCACACCCAGTGGCTCTTGTCCTTCCCTGCCGGCCCATGCTAAGCTGTTGAGACTCGTCCAGGAAAGCACAGCACTCCTCTGCTCTTGCCCAGATGTGTGGGGGCCACACTGAGTGGCTCCGACACTGCCTGGACCCGCACACCCACGCCCCTCAGATGCCAGGCATGAGGGGGAGGTCCCGGGTTGTCACCCGTACTTGTGACCGACCGGCTGCGAATTGGGGTTCCATCATTTGCTAGGGCAGCTCCGGAAGTCAGGGACACTCTTGCTTACGCTGAGTGGCTTACCGTGTCATAAAGGATGTGACAGGACACAGGGGAACGGCCAGATGAAGAGCCATACGGGGTGAGGTCCCAGCGGGTCCTGAGCGTAGGATCTTCTGTCCCCGTGGAGTTGGGAGCGGGCCACCCTGCCGGGACGTGGGTGCATTCGCCAACCCAGAAGCTCCCCGCACCCTGCACTTTGGGGATCTTTGTGGAGGAGGCCTGATGGGTCATGAACTCAGTCTCCAGCCCCCTCCCCTCCCTGAGGACGAGTGTGGGGCTGCAGGCCCCAGGCGTCTGCTCTGGCTGGGCTCTGGTGACCAGCCCCATCCAGAAGCCCACCTGCAGTTGCCTCGTTAGGAAAAAGGATGATGCTGTCAGCCATCAGGTTGAAGGGGCTTAGGGGCTCTGTCAGGAACCAGGGACAGAGACCAATAAGCATCTCCTCCTGTTGTACCCACTTTAAGCAGCTTTAAAGATCAGATAAGGGGCGCCTGGGGGCTCAGTCAGGTAAGCGTCCGACTCTCCATTTTAGCTCGGGTCATGATCTCACGGTTCATGGTTTCGAGCCCCACGTTGGGCTCTGTGCTGACAGCACGGAGCCTGCTTGGGATCCTCTCTCTCCGTACCTCTCTGTCCTTCCCCTGCGCATGCACTGGAACTCTCTTGCTTTCTCTCTCAATATAAATAAGCAAACTTAAAAAAAATACTTTCAGGTGAATGAAAATAAAACCAACAAAACATCCCAAAGATCAGATAAACTTGTTAAATACTGATCCAGTTCAAGGTCATAAAAATGTTACTATGTTGGCTTACAGGATTTCTGACATCACTGCTTTTTCTGAGTAAAGTTTCTACACGTGGACTCTGTTACTCAGGTATTTTGGGGGGAAACATCTTCAGCTCTGAGTCATGGTACTGAGGGCTGAGCGACGCGTAGTGTTTAGTATGGTCGTCTCCAAACTCCACTTCGTGCCTTTTTAAGTAAGTCGATGTTACCATCTTGACACAGTCTGGCACTTCTCAGGCGTTCGTCCGGGTGTTCGGGACGTCACAGAGGCGTTGCCTCAGAGCTTCGGAGCCTGGGAGTGGAGTCCAGAAACGTCTGCCTGCCGGGCTCGGCTGCTGTGACCGCGAATGGGTCTGTGAAAGGCTGGCTGTGCTGCCCGTGGGCTGTGCGACCCCCCAGCCCACCCGACGGGGGGCCGTACAATTTCTCCATCACATATTAACTTAGAACCAAGAAAAAGAACAGTATCAGTTGCGCCGGTGAAGCGTCGCTTTCTGAGAAAACAGTGTTCCAAGAGCGGAATTGGAGGCGGGTGCTCGGAAACCCAGAGGAATCGGCACGACGCATGACGTGTCTGCAGTGGCCGTGTGCTGTCTCCTTTTCCTTCCCTTCTTCTCTCCTGTCCACCTGATTTTTACCTCATCCGGTGTCTTTGCTGAAAGAGTGGTGGATCTGAGAGAAAGGCACGGAGACCAAGGTCAGACAGGTGGAAAGCAGGACCCAGTCTAGAACCCCATCTTCTGTCTCCAGGCTCCCCCGAATCTGGCGTCACTGCTCCTTCTGCCATTCGACGGCTGTTAGGAGGCAACTTCCCTCCCCTCGGTGGGCGTCCCTGGGGGCCCGGCACTCGGGTTGCTGGACAGCCGACCTCCCCCAGGCTGCAGGGGAGCAGGGAGCGCTGACCCTGGGCCATGGCCGTTAGTTCCCGTCACCCTCACGTGGCACGTCCGTGAATGGTTAAATGTGAGGTCTGTGGGGGAAAACAAGCGCCCTGGAGCAGGCAGGGGGACAAGCACCCTCTGTTGAGCCTCTGGGGACGCAGCTGGGCCCCACTGGCAGCAGCCGCCGTCCCCCTCCCCAGACTCCAGAGTGCCTCCTGGAAAGCAGTCGAGTGCGGCTTCCTGATCATGAGCATTTTAACAGAAAGCTTTGATTTCTTCACCACAGCGTTCGTTAGCGCACTGGAGAGAGAATCCTGTTAGAGTCTTGCCGCTGAGAAGTGACTGTCGGGCTGTCCGCATGTCCTGCCCCAGGGTCACACTAGGGGTCCTGGGATCCCAGGAGGGCCCCCCCGCTAGAGGAACGGCCTGGGCCTTCTCTGCTTTCTTGGCCCACCTCACGTCCCACCTGCAAAGGTCCGGGCTGTCACCCATCTCGGGCTCGGCCCGGCACGCTCCTAGACTCACAGCTATGCCCAAGGCGAGCGCACGTGGTCGGGACCAGATGGGGCCGCGCCGCCCTGCCGTGGGGGTCGGGTCGTAGGCGTCGGGTGTGTGCCCTGACTCTCCCCCTTTGCCAGGTGGATGACATCCTAGGAGAGGGCAGTGATGACAGCGACAGCGAGAAGAGGAGGCCGGAGGAGGAGGGGCCGCAGGAGCGGCCACTGCCCCGGGAGCCCCGGGCCACGCTCGAGGCCACAGCATCCAGCGAGAGGAGCACAGCAGACAGCCGGGGGCCCAGGTGAGGCGGTGCGGGTGAGGGCCCGGTGAGGGGGGCAGGTGAGGGCCGGCCCAGGCGAGGTCTGCAGGCGCGATGCGGTAACGTGACAGATTCTTCAGGCTTTAGCGTTTCAGGATGTTATGTTGACGGTGACGCGAATTTTTATCACAGTCTTTATTGTTTCAGTTGCTACTCACGGAGATCTGGGTCTTTCCCCTGTGTAAGTGTAAGTGGTAAGACGTCCGCCTGCCTGACCCGGGCAGCCCCGCCGCGGAGGGCAGGACGACGCCATGGCCAGCACGTTTTGACGCAGTTGGTGATTTTTCACGTGCCCGGCTGTGTTACGGCGCGGGTGGCCTGACCGTGCCTGCTGGTGGTGGCTCGGTGTCCACGTGACCGCATCTTGTGCCGGACCAAAGAGCGCGCCGGGATTCTACGTCTTTCCTGAAGCATCTTTCTGTCTCGCTTGGATTTGATCATCACGTCATGTTCTCTTGGCTCAGTTTCCTTCCTTTCGGCCTTTTTCTAAGTATTCTCCCCACCGCGGCTCAATTCGGTCTGCCCGGAGCCAGAACCGCTGTCCCGAGTGTCCCGAGCCTCCCCTCCGGGCCCTGCTGCCTGCTGGGGACTGTCGTCTCCGCCTCCGGAGAGGCCTTCACCGTTCCCGGCTCCAGCATCTTGTTTCTTTGCTCTCTTACTTCGCTGGACTAGGTGCATCTTCCAGGAACTTCGTGGACCAGGGTGCGTGGGAAGCCAACGAATCTGGCACATCGGGAGATGCCTTCCTCGCTCTGTCCACACTTGCTTGACCGCGGGGCGGGCGCTCCATAGCCCGGGGAGGGAGTCGTGTCCCTCAGAGTCCAGACGGCCCTGCTCCGGGTCTGTCTGCGTGTGGCGTTGGCGGGGCACCTGCTGCCGCGCGACCTCTCTCCCCTGCTGACGGGCGTCTCCGTCCCGCCCCTCGTGTGCGGGAGTGTTGGGCACCACCTGTGCGGGCAGACGGCTGCTCGTGCCAGGCCGGGGTTCCTCGCAGGGCCTGACCCTGCCGTCGTGAGAAGCGAGTAGACACGCGTCCCAGGTATCAGGTTCGAGAACCGCGTCTGGAGCCTCCTGTGAACCATGCGACCGTGGGCGAGTCCTTGAACCTCCCCGTGTCTTCCTTTTCCCCTTTGAAATGGGGGCGTTGGCAGGCCGGCACAGCCTGTGCACGTAGCTGCACATAACAGCCCCCCTCCCTTGCTTGTGTGGGGGCTCTTTTCTTTATGAGCCACCTGGTCTGACCCGAAGACGTTCTGTAGGTGAGTAAGTGCTTTTGAAGAGAGTTTGGTGTACTGGAGCCAGTCCACTTAGAAGACAGGATCGGGCCAGAAATTCTAGCAGCACACGGAGGGGACGTAGAGATGCGTTGTCCGTGTGTCGGAATTTTATTCGGAGAAGGTCCGTGCGTCCGCAGCTGTGCTACGGGGCCGTCCTGCTGGTCCCACGGCAGACCTTTCCAGCCACGTTGAAATGCTGTCCGGTCGTCTTAGGGCACAACTTTGATGAGAAGCACGATGCTTGTGCTGAGCTGTGTCGCCTTCTCCACGCAGAGGTCCCTCTGGGGTTTCCGAGGAGCCGACCCTCCGCCCACTCTGAGTTCCTCTGTGGTGGTGCCGGCTGATGCCAAGGGTGGTGATGGCTTCTCAGAGATGGGGAGCGCGCTCTGGTTGAGCTTGTTTTCTCTGTCACGTAGGAAATAAATTCAGAGCAGTTTTCACAAAGACCCAGAAAGGCCTGGCTGGAGCCCGCAGGAAGGAGCCTGTGCTCGTGGGGCAGTGGACGCAGGCGCTGGGCAGGCCGAGAGTGCCCATCTGCTCCGGTGTGCCCAGAAACAAGAGGCACCGGGGCTTGCTGGAAAGAGCCTTTGCTTTGATGTGGTTTGGGGGCTGGCCGTCTGGACGGGACCGCGGAGCAGCGCGGTTCTGGTCCCGAGGGGCTGGGTGTCCTGTGTCTCGGCGGTCAGCCCTGTGCAGGCAGAGGAAGCCCGGCGTCCAGCCCGTCCTGTGGACAGCGTCCACGCAGGAGGTGCCGACACGGCCACAGGAGCTTGAGGTCCTCAGGTGTGTGGTGGTGGGTGCCGCGGGCCGAGCAGGACCAGACGCGCGGCTGAGCCCCCGCTGGGCGCCAGGCGTCCTGGGAGCCCGGCCCCCGAGCGTCCGGAGAGCTGGGGAGTAAGTCAGAGTCTCTCACTTCCCGCAGCGCTTTCTTCCACTTGCCACCCAGACGGCAACCGCTCCGCCCCAGAGAGCCGTCGGCCGGCCCCCCCACCCCGGCCTGTCCCTGATTCTTTGGAACTTGGACGTGTGGCTGTCGGAAAAGCTTCAGTGTTTCCAGACGTGCCTCACGGCTCTGACCCTTCACTGGGGTCGGACGGACGGGGCGCGTGGCAGGTCCCAATCAGCTGCCGCGGGGGACTCGGGCGTGGGGGCCTCGTTCTTTCTTTGCCAGGGAAGTTGGCGAGTGTGGTTTTCTGGCCGTATTTTACTCTCGTTTAATGGTACTAGAGGTGGAGTGAAGTTTTTTTAAGTTTTTACATGATGGTATTTTTATTTGAAGTTAAAACGCTTTGGGTTTTTTTGTGTTGTGTTTTGCACGTGGGAGGCCTTTGTTTCATGATTTCCCCGCATGTGATGACAGTGTTGCAGGTGTGGCTCCCACAGGAAGGTCTGCTCGGCATCGCCTCCTGCTGGTTCCACGAGGCCAAGCGGCGCCACGGATCTTCTTGTCCCTTGAACCTGAAAGCCAGTTTTACTGGAAGGAGAAGGGTGGTGATTTTTACTTGTCTACCAAGAAATGATTCGTTCTTTTTTCAGATCGGCGACATCGGATGCCGTTTTATTCACAGTGCTTGTGGGGTACGCTCGCTCCTTGAGGTCAGTCTCTAAGATGAAAAAGTCAAGTATATGTTTGAAAAGCATTTGCTCAAATGAGTTACCTTCAAATTGTTTGCGACACTGTACAGATGCATCATTGTCCCCACCACTTGGTGAGGCGGCTGGCACGGACACGGTGGCCCGGGTCTCCCACTGGGACCCTCTGCGGCGCTCTGTGCTCGCGTTCGGCAGAGGCGACTTAGAACTCGATGTAAGACTCCACTTCCATCGCTTCTAGAGTTAGCAGACACGCGAAAAGGACAGTATTTCTGCCAAACCGATTATTAATTGGTTAACGGCCAAAGAACATAGCATAACGTGGTCGCTAACTCTCACATTACAGAAATCCACGGCTGACGGCTAATCGCTGACACACGTCCCAGGCTCACACCGCCCAGTCCCGCTGGCTCTCTCCCCCTTTCCAGCCTGCGCTGCAGACGTACGGACAGCTGGGGGGGCTCTGCCCACAGTCTGTGCAGGTCTCGTCCTTCCAGAAGGTTCCCCCAGTCTCACTGCAGCGTCGGGACGGACGGCACTAAAATGCTCTGGGGCACTGGCACACATGGAAGGTGCTTGTGGTGTCGGTGGACCCGGGCGGGGTCCCCTTCAGCCCCGGGCAGGCGTGTGGCCGGGACGGAAGTCTGGGGCGTTGCTGACCCGAGGACGTCCTGTCCTGTGGAAGCTAGTGGGGCATCTCCCCCGTGTGGCCAGCAGTGGCTCTGGCACCTGGGGTGTAATTTAGGATGTGCACCCCCTCTGTTCCCTGCAGTCGGGTCGTGGCCCTGCCCCCTGACCTCGCTCTAAGAGCCACCTCCCCTGTGTCTCGTACGTGGTTTTGTCTCCTGCTGTTTCACACGAAGCTGGAGTGAACACCACGTGTGCTGGTCGTGCTTGTGTGCTTGTGCTCCTCACGTGCGTTTCTAGGCCGGCACTTGGTGGCCTCGTGCCTCCGTGGAAGGCCGAATGGTTTTCCATGAGAGCAGGTGATGACGCTCATTTTCTGTGGCACAGTGTTTGGTGGCAGCTAACGGCCGACACGACAGGTGAATGTTGGTGTCGCCATGGCTTCATTTTAACATGCTTTTCTCTTCTAACGGGCTGTGCCCTGGGCCTCAGACGGAGGAAAATGAGCTCGCCAGTCACCAGGCCACAGCAGCTGCCCTGGCCAGAGAGGCGGGACCCGGCCGCTTCCACTCAAGGGAAGACGCCCAGGAGCGCGGCCCGACGTCCGAGCTCACAGAGCAACTCCCGACGGCCACCCCAGGCGCGCTCCGGGCCGGAGGAGCCGTGCGGGAAGACGAGAGCTAGTACACGGACAGCGCTGAGAAGGGCAGCGAGGAAGAAAATGTGCTCCGGGGGTCCGTCCGAACCACGGAAGAGAGAACGAGCAGGGGAGCGCGCGCTGAGACGCGGGGCCCCGGTTAGCGCGCCGGCCTTCCCACAGCAGGAGCCGTCGGAGCGCGGAGGGGAGGGGCAGGGGCAGAAAACCTCCCAGATCGGATAGAAGACGTTCTAACACGTCCCGAAATCTTGACGGACTCCAAGCAGGCTCAGCACAGAGAGCCACACCCAGACGCATCGCGGTGGAAGCGCGCAAGGCAGACGAGGGCGCCGCGGGCCCGACAGCCGCTTCTCATCAGACACTGCACAGGCCCCAGGCCCCCGGGCAGCACGCTGCCACACGGGAGAGAAGGCCGTCAGCCAGGCGGAGCTGTGGCGCAAACGAAGCTCAGAGGAGACGTCCCGGCCGAGAACTGAGAGAACTCGCTGCCCTCGCGGGAAACTCCGAAGGGAGCTCCTCGGTCACGGAGCCGATGACCCGGACAGAGCTGAGAACCCACGTCCACGCGGACAGCAGCGAGCCCCGTGGGGGTGAGCGGGTGATAGGCAGGCAGGAAGAATTCTGAGTTCTGTCCTTTCTTCACCGAGTGGAGAGAAAAAGCAGTTGCGTGAGGCAGCGTGGACGCAACCGTCGGGCCCGTGGCGTGGAGAAGCGCGATGCTTGCCGGCGCCCACGCCGAGGCCGTGGGAACGAGAGGCTTCGGGAGACGTGGCGAGCGGGCGGGCCAGCGCGACGTGCTGTGAGCCTCTCCCCTCAGCCGCTCCGCAGGACGCACAGGGACGGAAGGTAGCGACCGTGGCCGCGTGCGGCACACGTAGGTGGACCGTGCGTGACAGCGCAGGAAGGAAGCACGGGTTCTGAGCCGGGCGGCGAGTCTGCACCGGCGTGCGACCAGGGAAACCGCCGGCGGTTGTGAGGGCATGACGCGGGGTCCGGGCCGGGAAGGGTGTCCGAGGGGACGGCCCCCGTCCTGGGGCGTCACGTGGGGTGTGCTGGTTTCGTGCAGAGGAGGCAGGAAGGAAGGAGCAGGATCAGAAGTGCACGAGGGCCGGGGTGAACATGCGCGTAACCAGCATGAGTGGGTCGTGTGACCCGTGACCCGAGAACAGATGGTGACCCGTTTGTCGGTCACGGGGAGGACTTCTTCCTCAGGGCCCTGCACAGTGTGGGGTCACAGTGAGCGCCCGTGAGCCCACCCGTCTGCCGACGGCGGTACCGGTGAGGCTGCACGAGGACGTGAGGACGTGGACGGGGAGGTGACGAAGAGGGGCACCGGCGGCCGTCCTGCCCTTCCCTGCGAGGTGTTAGAAGTCGTCTCGTTACATGTAACTTCGCGTCAGTCGTCAGGCTTTCCAAAACCAGTCACAGCGAAGGGGATCCAAACGCTTGTGCTTTGGGGACCGTCCCTCCCCCGCCCTGACACCTGCGTGTTGACTGCCGACCACGGGTCCCTGAAGGCACGCGTGCTGAAGCCGCTGCCTGCGTGGGCCGTCCCGCGAGGGCGCTAGTTGGAAAGCGGGGGCTCCCGTAGGTCTCGAGACGCTTGTGGAAATTCACCTCGGACTGGCGTTCGGTGACAGGAGCCTGCCTGTCCGTCGGGAAAGCAGCACAGCCTTCCTGCCGCCCGTCAGGCTGGGGCGCCCGGAGCCCCGAGCCCACCTCTTGTTCACCCGCGTTTGGGGAGCGTGCTCCATGCAGGATTGTGGCAAAACCACCGAATCAAGTCAAGTATGCTGTGTTTTAACCTTGCCCGTCTGTCAGAGTGAGAGGCCTCGATTTTGTTCCGGGCCCTTCCGTGTCCTGGCCGCACAGAGCAGGGCTTCTTGTGCTCATCCGTGTCCAGGACTCACTGAGGACACGCTTCATGCCCCAGCCGCCACTCCCGTCATCTACTCGATAAGCCTGGTTGCCGGGTAACCGGGTTACTCCGGGTTATGTACTCACTCGCGCTCGCTAAGCCTGGCTTCCCTGAGCGAGACACCCGTCCTGCCCGGGATAGGTGAGTCCTGCTGCCAGGCCGGGTGGAGCCAGCAACCTGGGGGCCGCCGCCACTGTGACGGCACGAAGCGCGCGGTGGGGGTTGGCTGCCCCCCCGCGACCCAGGCAAGGCCCGGGCCCGTGGGTCAGGTGACCCGGTTGCCTGTGTCCCCACTCACGGCGAGGAGCGGGTTCCCTGCAGTTGTGCCTGAGGCGCCGGCCGCTGCCGGCGTCTGTCCTCAGAGGTGAGCAGGCGCCCACCGTGCCCACTGGTGCCCACGCTTGCTTCGCGCCGTGCACGTGTTCGGTCCGCCTTGCGCGTCTCCGTTCCGCAGGATGCAGACCGGGCTGTCCCGCACGCGCACACACAGGAGAAGGGCTTGTTAGTCGAGACGGTGACCTCGCCGCGTGCAGCCCTGTGGCTTCTTTCTGCCGGGAAACCAAGCGGGTTTAACCGGTGAGCTGAAAGGTACATGCCCTGTGGGCGCCGTTTGGGGGTCCTCGGTCAGATGCCGGCGTGTGTTTACCTTGGTCCCTGAGACATCCATGTCCGTAACTCGGCGCACTTGGGGCGCCAGTGGAACTGTGTGCTCGGAAGCTGCAGCGTCCGGGAGGAAGTTTGTTCCTGTTCGTGCTATTTCCCGCCTTGAGCGTGGGAGGGTTTTTTCCACCCTGAACGTGAGAGGGTTTCCAGCTCTCCGTTTTCTCCACGTTAAATCTGTTCGCGTTTCTCCGCGGAACCGCACACGTGGCTGTAAAAACAACATAAACGTGTGTTGTGCTGAGGGGAGACGAAGCTTTGGTCGTTCACGGGCGTTTGTTAGCCGTGACCTGCAGGCCTGAGGTGCTTTTTAATTACTAAAATTTAATCGTGTATAAAAATTTATTCTCCGAATGTTACTTAACCAGGAGTAAGGGTTTTTTCTCTTCTCAGTCCGTCTCGTGCTCTGCTTTGTCACAGGAAGGGTGAGACCAGCCTTAGCACACCGCACTGCCACCTGGGCACTGACCGTCTTTCCCTGGTCTTGAGCCACGCACTGGGCTCCGTGGGAACGCCCCGCACGACCACCCGAGTGGGGCTCATCTGTGTTCTCTCGCTCCCTCTGTTAATTCCCTGCAAGACGACCCTGTTGCGGGAGAGCCCTTGATCTGTAGGACGGGTGCACCGTGTCTCTGACGTACCCGGCACCTGCGTGGGGTCGTGTGTGGTCCAGCCCCGCAGGAATGTGGCTGTGCGGTCTCCTCGGCCACCGATGGGAGCGACAACACCCACCTCACGGATTTGGTGGAAAAGAGGGCTCGTGTCACCCCATGCCAGCACTCCGCGTCATCGGGAGGTGTCTGAGCACGAGGACGTTGCCGCAGTGAGCCTGTCCAGGTGTGGGCCGCTTCTGTCCCAGACGCTCCCCAGGTGCAGGTCAGACGTTTCCACAAAAGATGTTATCACACAGTATCGTTGTTGTAAGGTGGCTGTTCTGACGGCTAACTCCTGTCCTGCCCTGGTGCTGCTCTTGGGGGTGGGGGGGTCCCTCCTCTCCCCTCAGGCCCTGCCTGCAGGTGCTCCCCGCCTCTGCCTGGGGAGCCGAGCTTCTCCACGGTTCCCGGTCCCCCCTCCACAGAGGGTCCGGCTGTTTCCTGAGCCTGGGGGCCCTCGTCCCCGCGGGCAGCAGCTGTCTCCGCTCTGTTTTTGCTTTTTGTGTCAAGCTGTCAAAGGGACAAAAGGGAGCTTGGATGCGGGCCCGGCTCTGGGCCAAGAGCAGACCATTTGCATCAGGAGGCACGGGAGATGGCTCGCGCTCGTTGCTTGGGAAACCTTGCGGCGCGGGCCACAGAGCTGCTCTGACAGTGCTCACGGTTAGGTTGGGTGACGCGTCATCGTGCCAGGGGAGCTGCCGCTGGTGAGCGCACCCTGGTGGGACACAGACTTCACCCCCCCCCCCCCTCACACTGCAGGCCTGGGGCCCAGCTGGGTGCCCGGGGGATGGGGCACAGCCAGCACCGTTCACCAGCAGCCGGGACGGGTGTTCCTATGCTGTCGGTCTGGGGGCCTGGGGAGCGCGGGCCGCACACGCATCGTGACCGCCCGGTGCCTCCCTGTGAGGCCTCGGGGCCCACCCACTCTTTTCCCTGGGCAGGGCTCACGGACGTTATTTCTGTCGGTGGTGTTCACATACAGTAGTATGGACAGAGCACACCCCTTTTTATGGGAATTAGATGGCCACCTGACATTTTTACGGGCGGCGGTCTGTTTCATCTACGCCTACGTGTCATTTCTAAACACGTCTCTGTTTTTGTCACCACTCAGCAAAAGGACGGTCATCCCAGAGGCTTCAGAGTAATTGTGCTTAAAATAGCTTTTGTTTCAGGACATCTTACAAATCCAAAATTAACCCTTTGCTGAGCTACCTGTCTCCTCAGGCTCATGTCTGCCCTGGTTTGGGCCCAACCGGAGCTTCTGGCCCTACAGATGGGCGCCCGGCGCCGGCCACACAGCCCACGTGCTGCAGCCACGGACGCCGTCCCTGCTCCTCGGGGCTCCGGCCTCTCGTGTTCACTTTTGCAGCCTGAGCAGGCCCACCGATCACCTCAGTTACAGTCCCTGGTGTCTTTCTCAGGGCTTGTGTCCATTTTGAGTTTATTGGGTCAGTCGTGTTCTGATTTGGGAGCGTTTCTCTCCATTAGGTTACTTCCTGTGTTACCAGTTCGAAAGCGGGTTGTTTGGTAGGTCTTAGGTCACACGTGGCCTCGTCTCGCAGATCTTTTCTGACCTCGTGTGTGTGGCTCTGCTTGTGGTCTCTTCCGCCCAAACGAAGACTTTCTCGTCTCTACATCGTTTGGGGGGTTTCTTGTCTTCCTTCAAACTGCAGGTTTCCCTGAACATGGGCGTGTACGTTTCTTCAAGTTTCCTTTTGACTAAACGGTGCTGCCACAGGTGTCCAGATGCAGGGTTCATCTCAACCCTGCCTCAGAAATGAACTCAGAGGCCGACTCACAACAGATTGCGAAGAAAACCTAAGTATTTGTGACCTCAGGTTACGTGGTCAGTTTTGTACTGATAGTCCTAAGACTTCTCACCATTCAGAGTGTGAGAAGCACAAATCTGTGCGGCACACGCCTGAGAAATAGTTGCCGTCCGCGCTACGTAAAGAGCTCTCAGGACCGAACGCTCCGACACACCAGCTCGTAAAACGGGGCAGGAGGTGGTCCACACCATTCGCCCCCAGAGAGAGCTGGGGGGCGTGAGCCGCTGCACGTGGGGCCCCCAAACAGCCCCTTCTTCCGTGCGAATGGGAGCCGGGCATGAGGTCCGCGGGCGGGACCCCCTCAGCAGGCGTGGCCGCGGGCCCACCACGCGCCCGGCATCGCACCCGGGAAGGGCACCTTGTGGCTCCTGTGCCCGAGTGCATCCTGGTGCTGCCGGGCGTCCCACGCTCCGCCAACACCGTAACGGCCGGAGTGGAAAACAGCAGCCACGCACGCGCGTCCCAAGAACTGCAGCGGGCCAAGAGCCTTGAGGCCACGCCGCCCTCCAGGGGGCCAAGGGCAAAGGAGGCCTACGGCCTAGTGTTTGGGGTGATTTCCCTGAAGCATCCCTGTGCTCAGAAACCCTTTACACCGGTTTTGCTTGTATGTTTGCCAGAGATCTCCTAAGGGAGCAACCCTAGGTCTTAATGGTCAGATGCTGATAAGAGAAACCCACTTTGCACTTCAGTGTTGAGCCCAGCTTGTTTTCTGTAACAGCGTAAACGTTTGTTTCCTTAGAAAATATTCAGCCGATGGGAAAATAATGGTCGTTTAAACTTTGGACTGAGCGGGTGGCACTGACAAAGTGCTCTGGTGGGTCGGGCGAGGGCACTGCCGCCCTGGCGGTCACGCACGCGGTAGAGCCTGGGGCGCGAGGGACAGTCCAGGGGCTGCTCTTTCTGGGTGTCCTTGCCGGCCTCCCGGCAGGCTCCCGGCGCCTTGTCTGCCGCAGGCACATCCTCTTCTTAGGTGGGACGGTGACCGATCAACGTGTCTTTTGTTCCATCTGGTTTTGCTGGTGGTATTTCTCTTAAATAAATTGTACACCTTTCCTTCCACCAGCACCGTGGTCTCCAATTTCCTGTACGTGTGTGGTTCTGTACGTTGTATGTGTGCTGCATGTACCTCAGTATATACACGCCTGTGTGCGGCTGGCGTGCGTGCGTGTGTGCGTGCGTGTGTGTGTGTGCGCGCGCCAGAAAATCTTCAGGGCCTGCCTGTGTCCCCACCATCACAGCACAAGAGACAGGGGGGCTGACTCGTGAGGCCCAGGTGCCCCTGTGTGAGGGGAGACCCAGGGCGGGCGTGTGGTCAGGCCGCTTTTCCTCGGCTTGGGGACACCACTCGGGGCCAGCGGGCACCTCCTGGGGGAGTGCTGTGCCCACCGCGGGCCCCGTGCTGCGGAAATCTCACGGGCACAGTCTGGTCCGAGTCCGCCAACTCTGTCCCGAGGACGGAGGCAGCCGCCACCATCGTGGCGTCATCGGTCATCAGGGTAATTCCTCTTAAGCCGCCTAAAGAAAGTGGAGTTTTCGGGCCGGACCGGGTGACGGCCCCGTCTGGTCCCCTGGGACGTGCCTTGGCTTTCGTGTCTGCAGAATGGCATTAGTAGTTCCCACAGCCGACCCAGCCTCTCCAGTCGTGCTTTGCACGTTTGTTCCCGTCTGGTTCTCCTTGGGGCCAATCAGAGGTGACTGCGTCTGGAGCTCTGGGGAGAAGGCGGTTTGCCAGGGCTCCCCCGGGGGAGGGCAGGGGCCGGACACGGACAGCAGGGGCACGCCCTCCAGGCCTCCCACCGGTCCGCACTCCTCTCCCCACGAGCCGTGCGGTTACGGGCGCTCCGTCACCTCCTCCGTGACTCCGTGACTGTCGCTGCCGGGCCACCTCTGGATGCGGGGGCCTGGCGGCATGGGAACAGACAGAGCGTGTCCCGGGCCTGCTGGCCCCGCGCGGTTTTGACCCCCGGCTCCATCTCCTCCTCGCACTGAAACTGCGACAGCGCTTTTGCATCGATGGCCCCACGGGACAGCGCCGCGCTGCGTGGGTGCGTCCCGAGGTGCGTGGGTGCTGATGCGCGCGTGTGTCCCGGTGCGCGTGTGCCTGCCCCTGCGAGCGTGTCACGGCATGCGCCTGTCTTGCAGGGGCCACAAGCGGAAGCTGCCCGAGGAGGACACCGGCAGCGCGTCCAGCGGGGAGTCCAGCGGGGAGGACGAGGAGGGCAGCAGCTCGGAGGCGGACGAGATGGCCGCGGCACTGGAGGCAGAGCTCAACGACCTCATGTGACCTGCGGGGCGCTCAGCAGACACACGCGTCTTGCTCCGGCCCCCGATGGCTCCCGGCCGCGCGGGCCCTCGGATGGGGTCTCCTTTTCTCCAGAAAGACGTGTATATTTGCAGAGCTCCACTTACAGAAACACATAATTTTGCAGAAATAGGTGTTTTTAGGGGTTTTACTACGGAAAGTCTACTTTTCTAAGGGACAGTGTCCCGGGAGGCCGTGTGCCAAAGATGTTGCCACGCCCCTCGCAGCCTCTTGCGGGACGGGCGGGCAGGACTCGGGGCGGCGGGGGCGGGTCCGGGCCAGCGCACGGGGCCTTCCTTCTCCGGGACACGGGTGTAAAGTTTTTGTATATCTATTTCGCATTTGACCCACCGAGCAGATTTCTCTTTCATTTAATAAAACTCCTTTTTATAAGCTCGTTCTTGGTGCGATGCCCACCCCGCCGCCTGTAGGGCAGAGGACACTGCGTGTCGGGTCGCTCCGGGTATCTGGTCAGGCCTTGGAAGTCTGCACAGGAAAACAGACCACCTAACCTACCCGTCTAGGCCATTCCGTGGCTGCTAGTCAGGAGTTTCTGCCATTTAGGAGTTTTTCAAAAGCTTGTACCAAAGCATTAACAATGTAAAGGATCGTTGTTATTTATAGTTGCTAAGCTTCATGAGCCTCGGATCTAAGCCCAGAAAACAAGGCAGCTCTGATCCTAGCTGACAAGCTGGAGAACAGCGTTCATCGTAGGATGTGCCCCCCCCCTTTCCCTGACAGCTTGATTGTGCATCATCCCTGTCCCTTGGGTCACGGGGTCTGACCCACTGGCCCTGAGTTCATGCAGCTGTAGTTAAGAGCTGGTCCTGCGCCCGGTGGCCTTGTCTTCAGGTTCTGTTGTCCAGAGACATGTGGGCAGTAGCCTTGGTCCGCGATGCCCACGGGGAGGTGCTGGCGGTTAATTCGTCTTCACGCTCCCTTTGAAAGGGCCCCTTAGCACCCTTGCTGCTGGCGCTGTCTGGGCTCGGGGCTGTGGGCGACCCAGGATGTGTTCACGGCACTGTGGCCGATGCCTCCTTCGGTCCTGTGGGGAAGGCAGGCTGACCTGGGACTGGGGCCAGCAGCGTTACGACAGGTGCTGCTTAAAGACGGCCTTGTTGAATTAGTGTAGGAAATGAAAGATGTCCCTTTTCCAGTCCCGATCCGTAGCACAAGGCTTGAGTCCTCCCTGTTTCCTAGACTAACTCCTGAATCAGAAGTAACGTGTCAGGTTATGCTGTGTGCTGTGCGTGTGGACTTCAGCTGCAGGTGAAAGGACCACGGCTCCGGTGGGTTTGTCTCATTACATCCCTCACTTGCCTGAGAAGCGATGAACGGAGCCTCAGGTATGGCCGGTTCTAGGTGTTCACTGCATACTCGGGCATGGTCCAGAACCTGAATCCTCCTCCTCCTCTCTACTGCTCGCACTCAGGAGGCCTGCGCACTGGGCGTGATGGTCAGACCCCATTCGTGCTTCTGGTGACAGGCAGAGGCTGGGTGGGGGTATCACCACGGGTGCGGGACAGGGGCAGGCAGGCAGGCAGATGTCCAGGAATCAGAGCACCGTCATTGTCTTGTTCTCTTCAGCAAGGTAAGCGTAGGTACGTTTATTTGCTATTCTCCACAACAGCAGTAACCAAAGTTTCCAGGGCTGGGCTTGGAAGGCGAGGGCTGTCTCTGACGGCCCTGTTAGCACAGAAACGGAGACTGCGTCACCGGGAATCTGGTAAGGTTGAGATGTTTGAGATCTCCGTGAACACCCACGGTCTCTGAGGCCGTGGTTTCTAAAAGGGCTCAGTGCTAACTCACGGCATGGCTCACACCGAGTGGAAAGTGTGTCTGAGCCGAGGCTGTGGGGCCGTCCGTGGTCCTGGGCTGCTGGTTGCTGTCACACCTGGACGACACCGTGGTCTCTGCACACCCAGGAGGGTGGGTGACCAGCTGTGTCCATCTCAGCTGGTTGGGCCCCTCCCCGCGGGTCCTGGAGGGAGACCAGAAGACAGCTCCTCAGTGCTCAGAGGCCCCAGGGCCCCGAGTGCTCTGACGAGTGACAGGACAATGCCGGTGGTAGAATGTGAAGACCCAACACCCAGACCTGGTGTCACCAGCAAAGAAGGACCGAGGCCCTGGGAAAAGGAGACACCGGTCGGCGGGGGGGGGGGGGGGGGGGGGGGGGCGGGGAACGACTGGAGGCCCAGTTGCGAGCTGACCTGAGCAGGAAAGACACGGAGGCTGACAAGTCATCCCGAAGACACGTCTTCACCTGCTGGGAAGGGTGTGCCAGAGGCCGTGATGCTGGTCAGGACTCCGGGCAGCCCCGGATGTCCTTGTTTTCTGCTGGGTGGTAGTTTTCTCTGGGCACTTGGACTTGATGTGTCCGGTGGTGTTCCCCAGAGCGGGTGTCCGTGTGGGGACGTGCCCGTCTGCAGCGAGGCTCTGCTGTGGGGGACGCCTGGGGACCCGCTCGGCCCACGGCCTGGGAAGGTTGGGGGCGGCCAGGCAGGGGCAGGGCCTGCGGTGCCCTCTGTGGGGGACTCCCAGCCCCACCCACGGTGGTCTGCTCCCCATCATCTGGCCTCTGGTGGTCTTGTCACTGTTAACGATGCATTTGTGCCCCGGATGAAGAGAAAATACGTCTTTAAACTGAGGACTCAAATCCTCCTCCCTCCGGGCACATGAGTGGTCAGGCAGCTGTCCTGGTCGGGCCTTCTCTTCAGAGGGGCAGTGGGGCCGCCAGTCACCCCTGCCCTCTGGCTCCCTCATCCAAGCACACGCGTCTCGGGGGAATCCCAGCAACCGAGTCAACCACGCAGTTGCTTCAAATGCTGCTCTTGGGGCACCGGGGGGCTCAGTCAGTTGAGTGTCCAACTCTTGATTTTGGCTCAGGTCATGATCTGGTAGTCTGTGGGTTCAGGCTCTGCGCTGACGGTGCGGACCCTGCTTGATATCCTCCCTCCCTCTCTCTGCCCCTCCCCTGCCCTCTCTCAGAAACAAATAAACATTAAGGAAAAAAAAAATGTTTTGTGGGGCCCTTGCAGAGCCGGGCCGGGCGGTGGGAGGGCGGGCTGGGGCTGCAGAGAGGAGCACCGAGCGCACTCTGGTCGGGAACACACGGACACGAGCCTTCCGTGCTCCAGGTGAACCCTCTCCAAGAGGTTTTAGGAGATGCGAGCCTGCCTCCCCGAACATCGCATTTGGGAACTCGGGTCCACGATGCGGCCGTGAGGACGTCCCTAAGCAGGAGCTGGAAGGGAGAACTCCTTAGGTCCCCAGAAGTCTGCACGAGTAGATGATAAATTTTAGCCTTTTATTTGCAAACTTTCAAAAATCTGTAACAGTGGAAATTAATGAAATTTTTATTTCTTGGGGAACTGTTGAAATTTTGCGTAAATATGAGTGGATCTCCTGTCCCATCTGAATTTCTCATGTTTAGAAAACAACCGTGAGCTTCCCCGTGTGCAGGCCAGCTCCCCCTGGAGGCATAGGCCGACCCGCCTGGGCCCCTGTGCACTGGCCGGGGGCTCCGGCCTGGAGGGTTTTATACTCCGAATGCCCTGGGAGTCACGCGGGGTGTACACGAGAAGGGCACGCCTCAAGGTATGGGAATCGCGTGTGCATAAAGCCGTTAGTTTTACAACGAAATCCAAGCCGGCCAGCCAGAGCCTGCCTGGTATGCGCACACGCGTGTGCTCACGTTCAAGGGCGCAGCCTGGTCTTTAAGCAAACCTTTTCTATTTTGAAAGTACTGTCCAGGTGGAAAACCTTTCAAGTACAGAAAAGGAAACGGGAGAAAACTCTCTCAACACAATCATCGCATCTAGCGTTTTCTTTACTACAATCGTTTGCCTTGATTTTTAAAATTAACCTGTGGCCTTTTAGCATATACAAATGAAAGATGAAGAAAACTTGCTAGAACCCTGCTCCCAAAGCTAACCACATTGACATTTGAGTGTGCTGTTTGTCTACCTATGCATATTATTTTAATAGACTTTAGTTTTTAGAACAACTTAAGGTTAGAGCAAAGTTGAGGGGAAGACGCAGAGACCTCCCTTAGGTTCCTGGTTCCCACACACGCGGAGCCTCCCCATCAGGATCCCCAGCAGAGTCACGCATTTGCCACTGCTGACCCACGCCAACCCGCCAGAGTCCCCCAGAGTCACAGTTTGCATCAGGGTAACTGGGTGGCCATCCCGTGGGTTTGGACAAATGTATGATGTCATGAGACCACCAGACAGCATCACACGTAGTTTTGCTGTCCTTCCCCCCAGCCCGTCCCCTGACGCTCCCCTCCCCCCCGCCCCGGGTTCCTACTGTCTCCATAGTGTTGCCTTTCCCAGTGTGGCCTTTCGCCGTGTGCAGCTTCTCGCACTGGCCTCTTGTGCTCGGTGCCTTGCGTTCCAAGTGCGTCTGTGTCTTCTCATCATCGATGCCCAACACACAAAATCCAGATTGTGGGAAATCAGACAACCTGGTTTCTTCAAAATATAATTTGTAAGAAAAAAAAAAGAAACGGAGGGAACCTCGTGGTTAGAGACCCAAGAAGCGTATCAACCCATCCCCGCGCGTGGGCTTGTTGGGTTACTAATTCAGACGAGCGGGAGTCCGCACAGACAGCTGTACAGAGCTGATGTTTATGGAGTATTCACTTACTTTAGATGATGTGCTTTTTTAAGAATCCCTATGTTTTGTTTATTTTGTTTTGCTTTTTTTCTTTTTTCCACTATTTTTTTATTTCAATGCAAGTTAGTTAGCATATAGTGTAACAATTATTCCAGGAATAGAATTCAGTGATTCATCACTTACAGAGAACAGTGAAGAGCCCCTGCGTTTTAGAACTACTGAGATATGATGGCAATGATAGGATGTCTGGGATTTGTATCAAAATGCTACAAGACAGAGGGGGGCACACGGAGGTATTAAAGGACAGAGCACGATGGGGTTTATCAGCTGTGAGGCTGGAGTTCTGTGTGTGTGTGTGTGTGTGTGTTTGAAATGTTCCATAAAGATGCACAGAATGAGGCTCCTTTGCAATAAGAGGACCAGGGCCGCCCGTGCACCCGGGAGGGTCAAGCACAAGCCGCGACCCGGCCGTGCTTTTAGTTAGCGTTTACCGTCATCTGTAGCAAAGTAGAAGAATGAGTTGGCAGCAGGTGGTCTCCGGGCCAGAAAGTGCTCGGCACGGACTCGTGGGAACCACCTGTCCACGGGAGGGTCAGCTGCCCCCGCGCCACGAAACTTGCCCCAATTTGGCTCCGGACTGAGACCCTCTCTTTCTTAACCACAGCTCCTGGTTCTTGCCGCGCACGTTAGCGTGTTTCCTGAGCCCCTGCGGTCGGGAAACTAGTGTCTTGATGTGATGTCGCCTGAAAGCCCACCCAGGAGAAGTCGCCCCTGGCCTGAGTTCCCTGTCAGAGTCCCGCAGACTTTGTCCCGGCGTCTGGAGTCTGGCCCCACTGTCCCAGCTGTGTCCAGAGTGCTTTTAGGATTGTTAGCCGTACGATTTTGTTTTACTTGAGGATTTCTTTGGATATCGTACCTCTTTGGAGATTTTTGTTTAGGAACCAGTCTGCATGCATGAATATTTTTTAGTTTAAATTGTTTTTGTTGCTTCCTAGTTTTTCTGGGTTTTCTTGGAGAAACTTTGTCCTCTGTCACCTGTCCCTTGTCGTCCCGTACCTGGGGAGCCGCTCAACCGACTGAGCCACCCAGGTGCCCCACATTTGCCCATTTTCCAAAGGCAAGCCCTTGTTGGCAACACGAATGGTCACCAAGTGACCAGGGGTGCCAGCACTTGGAGTGCCACTGTCCCCAGAGGGACACCCTGACAGCTTAGCCCCTAATGGCCACCCTGTTTGAGGGTGCGGCTGTGGTCCGGGACGCCAGACTCCCATCACCAGGCACGTGGTGGGAGGGGTGCACGTGGCTGTCAGAATCGGAACAAACAGCAGCAATCCGTAGGATGGTCGAGACAGCAGTGGACGTGACCGGCTCGACCCACAGCACCCGAGGGCAGGTGGCCGCTCCCTTGCTGGCCTCCAAGGGCTGGGGCGGGAAAACCAGGCCTTGTAGAGATTTTAGCCCCAAGGGTTATTTTTGTTGCAATTGTTATGACTAGTTTCTAATAGTCCGTTGTTTACGTTGGACAGTGAAGAAAGCAGGACGTCAGCGCTCGTGAGGAGCCGTCTAGTGACGTCGACAGCCTTAGAATGAGTCCAAAGCCCTTGTGTGAAACGCCGGAGGCCAGAAGGCTGAGCGCTTTCCTGTGGCCGCAGCCAGAGTCGCCGCACTGGGGATGGGGTGTGGCTCCATCAAGGCCGTTAGTAGGTACTTTCTTTAAAAAGCTTGATTCTGAAAACTCCGATCTTTTGCAAGAGGGAGGAAGAAGACAAAAGTAACTCTGACTTGTGTCCCAGGACGGGAAGAAGCACACGACAGACACTCTGGACACGGCTCCGATGCCATCGAGATGCCCTTCCTCCCGGCACTTGCTGGGAAGATGCGTTTTGGTCGTCCCAGGGTACAGAGCCCCCGCGTGCACAGTGCCCGACACCCACATCACTCCGGTTAGGCTGAGAGGCCAGGCCGGCGCATTCTTCGTTTTCCAGACCTAGAACAGTTTGTGCATACAGCAGGGGCTCAATAAATGCTGAAGAAGATGCAAGTTAGGAAGTGAGCCACTGTCCTTGCCTAGCGTGGTTTTCGTGCATCCAAGTCGAGACTCCTGCGTGCCGTCTGGGGCCCGGCCTTTCCTGGGCCTTGCTGCCCCCTGCCCTCCTGAGGAGCTGCCCCAGGGGCCCCTGTTTGCCGTTGCCTGTCAGACACGCCGGAGGACGGCCCTCTCGCTTGCCCCCACCTCGAGGCGGCCCAGCAGGGCCTCGCCCAACTGTGAGAACGTGGTCGTGGGTCGGGGACACTGTGGCCCAGGGGAGAGTCGGGGCCGGCTGCCCTGGCGGTCACCTCCTGGCACTGGCCCACAGCCTCCTCTGCGCGAGGGCTTCCTGTTGGCAGATGTGTGGGGAAGTCAGCCAGCTCTGCGTGGCCGTCGTCACTGTGCCTCTGTTTACCAGCTGCTCCCGGACCTGCTCGCGGGGCCGAGCCGCGCTGCCGCTGTGCGTCAGGGCACCTCCGTCCCGGGAACCCGATGAGTTTACAGAAGCAGGACTGACGGACCTCATAAATGGGGAACACGGGGGTGACGGGGCTCCCACGGGCCGGTGGGCGGGAAGGCCGGGCCCCCCAAAGCCCGGCCCAGAGGGCAAGCCCGTGTCGCCAAGGCACGCGCTGCGCTGGGCCAGACGGGCGAGGGCTGTGCACCACGGTGGTGGGGGGTCAACGTTCAGAGCCAGAGCCCCTCCCGTCCCTGTGGGCCGCAGTCCTAGGCACGGAGAGGCTGCCCCCGGGCCCTGCCGCTCCAGCTTCTGCGGCCTCCGTGTGCACGCAGCCCCAGGGGCTCATGGGAATACAGCCCCGACCCCGCGGGCCCAGGTGGGCCCTGGGTTTGCACGTTCCCATCCGGCTCCCGGGCCTCGCCACCGGGCCCCTGTTCGCGGATGTGCACGAAGATACACGGGACCAAGGAGAAGGCCCCCGGGGCGCACGGCAACTTCCGGTCCTGCTCACAACGTCCGCTTTGCCTCCGGTTCTGGAACCCGCTCGCGGGGGGAGCTGCCCTTCCTCCCACGGGTTTGCTGTCTGCTGGACCAGCTGCCGAGCAGAAGAGACAGATGCCACCCTGGGCTCTGCTCCCGGCCCTGCGGGGACAAAGGCAGCAGAGAAGGCAGGGGGACATCACCCCGTCCTCAGCCAGGCGCACGTCTGCACGTGCACACACTCGCACGTGTGCACGCACCTGCGCGTGCCCTCACACGCACATGCATGCACATGCACGCTCCCACCCGCACCCGGGGGGGGGGGGGGGGCGTCCCTGCAGCAGCTCCGCCCTCAGCATGAAGTGTGTGCTCGTCCACAGGAACCTGGTAAGTCCCGCTGTGGCTCAGCAGACAGGCAGGAAGCAGTCACCCCCGGAGCCCCGCTCTCCGTGGGCAGGTGCACACGCTCTGGCACTTTCAGCGGAAAGGAACTGAGGCCACCAGACGGCATTCCTGGGAGGCAGGCGGGCGAGGGCCAACCCGGGGACGTCTGACAGGTCGGGACCCGGACCTGAGGACACAGGCTGGGGTCACGCTGCCCAAGCCGCACGATCCTGGCGTGTTTGGTGATAACGTGCCGCCTTTGGGTCGGGTGGTGTGGCTTCTTCCCCGGTCCCGGCCGCCGAGGCTGTTGACCTCACCTGCGACACCTTGCAGGTTTTCTGGCTGTGACACGTGTGGCCCGATGTCCTTCCGACAGCCCGGCAGCACGTGACTTGCACTTACCAAGTTACTTCTCCATCTTGACGAAAGCCGTGTGAGGAGAGATGTCAAAACGTATAAAATGAGGTAGAGTGCAGCTGTCCTCGTGGCAGAAGAAGAAATACAAAGTATTTGGCTCCGCTCCTCAGCCTCCGTGAGAGGCCAGTTTTGCCTTTTCTGAATTTCCGGTCTTTTCCCAGCCCGGGCCCTGCCGCCCGTGACCTACAGGTGCCCACGTGGCCACTGCTCCCGGGAGAGTCCGCCGCCGCTGCCGGGGGTCCGCACCTGCCCGCGTGCCCTCGGGTGCTCCGCACGCCTGTCTGTGTCCTCTCCGAACGCCCACGGTCTCGGTCTTGGGCCGGCGAGGAGGGTGTGCAGGGCACAGCGGAGCCAGCCCTGGGCGGAGCCGGGTGGGGGAATTAGCTCCCGCCGCAGCCCAGCACCCGATACGGAACAATCGTGTGGAAGGGATCGGCCTTAACTTCTGAGCTCCCCCGCCACGTGGGTTGACCGGGCACATTCTCCAAGCGCAGCAAGGTTGGGACACGACGTGTCAGTTTGAGGGAGGGACGTGTAGAAGGACACCTTCAGGACAGCTGTTTCCTGGCTCTCCCCTCTCCCCAGGGGTGACAGTGTTCCAGGAAAGTCACTCTGCACTTCAGACAGGGAGCTCAGAAAGGGGACGTCCTGGTTTATTGCTTGTGCTGCGGGGAGTGTAACCCAGGGCTTAAGGTCAGGACTGAGAGCGTTGAGCCACGCGGGACGAGGGGCTTGAGGAAGCCCCTACCCCTTGGGTCACCCCGATGGGCCCAGTCAGCCCTGCGGGGAGGAGTCTGAGCTCCCACCAGCTGGAGGGTTCAAGCCCTCCGGGAGTCCCTGACCCGGGGGCCCTGACCCGCACCTGCCACTCAGCCTGCTGGAGCCAGGTGGGAGCGACTGCTGCCCCAGAGCCCGGGGGACCCTCGTCAGCCTGTCCCCTCCTTCTCTGCAGATGGTCTAACGGGACGAATCCACCAACGTTCCGTGCCCACTGAGCTCTGTCCAGGCCCTGGGTCGCTGCTCAGAGGCAGGTGGTGTTCAAGTGCGTTTCTGGGGGCGGAGCTGAGAGCTCAGCCTGCCTGCCGCCCCGCCCGCTGCCCTCGAGAACTGTCTCTGCCCGAAAGGAACCTGGAGGACAGAGGCCAGACAGGACCGCCCACCCTCCTGTCCTCGTGGGGGGTGGGGGTGGGGCCTGTCCTCCTGTCCCCCTTGGGGAGGCTGTCCTCCTGGGGGGACCGTCCTCCTGTCCTCCTGGGGGGGCCATCCTCCTGGGGCAGCCGGCCTGAGACCTGGAGTCAGGCCACTGCTGAGCCGCCCCTGACCGAGCTTCCCAGGCTCTGCCCAGCTGGCCTTGCCCTTTGGGAAGCAGTGGGGACACCCAGCAGGTCCCCCCTCAGGAGGGGCTCTCGGGAGGGAGGGAGGCCGTCTAGAGTGCTTCTCACTTCCGCAGGAGCGTCTTCCAGGTGATTCTACAAGGACGGCTTCGCCCTAGGACCTCTGAGCCTCTGGAGGGTCCCAGAGATGAAGAACTAAGGGCTGTAGAGCGACCCCCTCCCAAACCGTGTCCACTCTGCAGGGCTGCCTGCCTGTGACAGTCGGGCACAGTGACCCGTTCACATTACAAAGCTGTTTCCGCCGACTCTCCCCAGGCTGCACTCCCCACTGCCCCACGGGTCCGGTGGGGCCACTGGTGCTGCCCCCACGACAGACAGCGGGGACCTAAGACTGTTCTAGGCCAGCCCTTGCCTGGTCTGGGCTCCTCTCCCGATACTTGGTAATAATTATTCGAAGCTTAGGGAGGGGAGGGAAAGAACCTCACACCCCACCAGATGGATCCCAGCCAAAGTCAGCAGCACAGGCAGCAGGCCTCGGGGAGAAAACGGACCCTTCTGTGTTCGAAGTGACCCCAACTCTGTGCTCCCTCGGTGGAGAAGTGACAGGGGAGCCTCGGTTCTGAGGCCTGGAGTGTTTGAGGCGGCGGCCTGGGCCCTCAGGTGTGCGCACCTGGGCACCCGGCCCCGACGTCCCCGGGAAGAGCTCAGTGAGCTTGCTCTGGCTGCAGGCCCAGCGCGTTTACCGGAAGCCAACTTGTTAGAACAGCATCAGTCGCTCTCCTTCTGATGTTGCCGGGGCCTTCCTGCAGCCCCTCAGTGACTCTCTGACCGCCTCCTAAAGTTCGGGGCCCCCAGCCTCCCTGTGCCCCGTCCCTGCCTCGCCACCGCCACTGGGGGCCTAATACCCGTTTGCTGAGCGTGTGAAGGGCAGCAGTGCGAGATGTGCAAGCTCCGGCTTCCCGAGAGGAGGAGGGAGCGCGGGAGAGGAGGCGGGCCGCTCGGTGGTCCCGGGCTCCCGGAGTCCCTGGCGGGGCCCCACCCGGGGCCCTCCTCGAGCTCCCCCGCCCCTTCCCAAGAGGGCCCGCTCCTCTCCTGTCTGTTCGCAGGCTGGGTCTCCACGCAGGACCCGGTTTGAAGACAGGGCCTCCCGCCAAATAAAGTAAGAAGAACAATGGAACTGCCGGCTCACTGCGTTGTGCGCCCGAAACCAGTGCCTCACCGTATGTTAACTAGAGCGCAACGGAAACAACAGTTTTCAGAGAGAGAGCAGAGACCATGACAATGGTACGAGTAACGGAAACTTCACCAGCCTGAACAGCCCACTGGGGCCTTGCAGCACACGCGGGGAGACGCGGCCCTTGTCTTCTCCTTTGCCGGGAGGACCTGGAAGGGCAAGCCCAGGCCAGAGCCGACAGCGGGCGCCGGCCTTGCCGAGACGCGCGGCAACGTTCGGAGGCGTCCCTGGTAATTCACTCAGGACGTCACGACACGCGCTAATGAGTGGAAAAGAGAACAGCCCCTCGGCTCTGGCAGCGCCCACGTCCTGTGGCAAGGAAAGGAAGACTCTCACCTCGGGCCCACGGGGAGCCCATCTTGCCGGGATTCCAGAATGGAAAGCCAGGGTGGGTGGGGGCACCGGAGAAGCCAGCTGTCCTGG
This sequence comes from Panthera leo, assembly GCF_018350215.1. Taxonomy (NCBI): domain Eukaryota; kingdom Metazoa; phylum Chordata; class Mammalia; order Carnivora; family Felidae; genus Panthera; species Panthera leo. Next base: position 93,992,727 of record NC_056690.1, read on the forward strand.
CGGGGCCTCTCTCTCCCGTCCCAGGGGGGAGGGGGACTGGTGTCCACAGTCACTCGTACCTGCCCGTGCCGTCTGTCCTGTGGATGTTTGTCCTGAGGGCAGACAACGCCTGGCTGAAACATGAACGTCTGTGGACTGAGCGGGCTCGGAGACACGGTTGACGTCCGTATCAGCCGACCCACCGACGACGTCCCTTTTCTGTTCCGGAACCCAACCCAGGAGCTCCCGTGGCCTTGCGAGGAGTACTGGTCAACGGTTTCCTCGGTTTGGGCCTTTCTCCTGTGTCCTCATGGCCAGAGTCATTTCTGTCCCCGCTGTAGGACTCCCCACAGTGGGGTGCCCTCCCACAGCCCCTCCCAGGGACAAGGTGGCCGCTGTGTCATTACCATGACGTGGACCTTGATCCCTGGGTTAGGGCAGCGTCCACCAGGTTTCTCCTCATTTTTCAGAAGTGCCCTGGGGGAGGGTCTCCGGGGCTCTGTGAACCGTGTTGCTCATCATACTTCCGCTGATTTTAGCACCAGTGACGAGGTTTATCTGCAGCCCCTCCCACTGCGGGTCTCGCCAAATGGCGGGGCCCTGTAGCCACAGCCACCTGCCAGAGGAGCCTGTTCGCAGCAGTGGCCTCCGTGGGGTCCCTGCCACGAAGTCACGGCCCACAGTCCCCTGTGCCTGGACCCTGTGGCAGGGATCTAGGGGCACATTGTCCCAGCACCTCACATGCTAGATGGACACCTGGGAGGGCCTCAGAAATAACATCCGAGGGGATGAGCGCCTGGTTTTATTTGCCCTGAACGTGGAAATCTAGCATTGGACCGCCTCTGCCCGAGCTACGCGGATAAGGTTCTTCAACTCTTCTTTTTCAGCCCGTTCTACATTGGAAAGTAGCTTGCGTGAAAAGCCACGCGTATCTATCTTGCAAGATCTCCAGGACATCAGGCCAGGACGTCATAGCCCAAAGCAGGCTCCGGTGCATTTCTGTGCTGGGTGGAGGGCCGCGTGAGCACCCACACCGGCTGCTGGCAAGAGCGGGCGGGTGACCGTGAGGACCGCTCTTTGTGAAGAAGCTAAAGATAAAATGATGCACAAAGTGCACTCACATTTCCTCCCCCTCCCCCCGAGGCAGGCTTTCGGGTGTGGGAAGAGCACCTTATGGAATGTCACAGAGATCTGAAAAGTCAAGGACGTCCCAGAAACCAACAAGGAACCTGTGTGATGATGGTGGTGGCTACTTAGCGGGCAGTCAGGAGGGTCCAGGTCAGATCTCTGACACAGAGAAGAGGGGGCAACCCACAGCCGGCCATTCTGGAGGAGAGAGAAGGTCTTGGAGGAAGAAGAAGGTCCTGGAGGAGGAAGAAGGTCCTGGGGAGGGGGCATCGTGGAGGAGGGAGAAGGTCCTGGGGGCGGCATCGTGGGGCAGGGAGAAGGTCCTGGGATGGGGCATCCTAGAGGAGTGAGGAGGTCCTGGAGGAGGGAGAAGGTCCTGGGGGGAGCATCATGGAGGAGGGAGAAGGTTCTGGAAGGGGTGTCCTGGATGATTGAGGAGGTTCTGAAGGAGGGAGAAGGTCCTGGGGGGGGGGCATCATGTGGGAGGGAGAAGGTCCTGGGGGGGGGCGTCCTGGAGGAGGGAGAAGGTCCTGGTGGGGGGGGGCATCATGGAGGAGGGAGAAGGTCCTGGGAGGCTGTCCTGAAGGAGGAAGAAGGTCCTGGGAGGGGCGTCCTGGATGATTGAGGAGGTTCTGAAGGAGGGAGAAGGTCCTGGGGGGGGGGGCATCGTGTGGGAGGGAGAAGGTCCTGGGGGGGTGCATCCTGGAGGAGGGAGAAGGTCCTGAAGGAGGCAGAAGGTCTTGGGGGGGCCATCCTGGAGGAGGGAGAAGGTCCTGGTGGGGGGGGCATCATGGAGGAGGGAGAAGGTCCTGGGAGGCTGTCCTGAAGGAGGAAGAAGGTCCTGGGGGGAGCATCATGGAGGAGGGAGAAGGTTCTGGAAGGGGTGTCCTGGATGATTGAGGAGGTTCTGAAGGAGGGAGAAGGTCCTGGGGGGGGGGCATCATGTGGGAGGGAGAAGGTCCTGGGGGGGCCGTCCTGGAAGAGCGAAAAGGTCCTAGAGGAGGGAGAAGGTCTTGGGGGGGCCATCCTGGAGGAGGGAGAAGGTCCTGGTGGGGGGGGCATCATGGAGGAGGGAGAAGGTCCTGGGAGGCTGTCCTGAAGGAGGAAGAAGGTCCTGGGAGGGGCGTCCTGGATGATTGAGGAGGTTCTGAAGGAGGGAGAAGGTCCTGGGGGGGGGGGCATCATGTGGGAGGGAGAAGGTCCTGGGGGGGCCGTCCTGGAAGAGCGAAAAGGTCCTAGAGGAGGGAGAAGGTCTTGGGGGGGCCATCCTGGAGGAGGGAGAAGGTCCTGGTGGGGGGGGCATCATGGAGGAGGGAGAAGGTCCTGGGAGGCTGTCCTGAAGGAGGAAGAAGGTCCTGGGAGGGGCGTCCTGGATGATTGAGGAGGTTCTGAAGGAGGGAGAAGGTCCTCGGGGGGGGGGGGGGGGCATCGTGTGGGAGGGAGAAGGTCCTGGGGGGGCCGTCCTGGAAGAGCGAAAAGGTCCTAGAGGAGGGAGAAGGTCTTGGGGGGGCCATCCTGGAGGAGGGAGAAGGTCCTGAAGGAGGGAACTGGCCCTAGTCCCAGAACCACCTGCTGTTGAGAAACACAGACTGGGCCCGGGTGCCTTGCTCAGGAGTGATCTTTCTTTGCAAAGAATATTCAAGGGGAAAAGACAATTCGATGACCATGGCACACGGTACACAGAACATAACCATAGGCTTTTTATTCAGTGTTCTTAAAAATATATTATTTGAAGTATATTAAAGAGATGACATGTTAAGTGCGCTGAACACAACATAAGTCATATATGTATGACTTACATATGTATGTGTATATATTTAGCAGTGGTTTTCCATTTCAGCAACAGAAAAAGGTATAAATATGAAACCCACACGCATATGAACTTCAATTTTGTTTGCATATATTACACTATAAATACATATGCTCGTGTTGAAGAGGGACCGAATGCCTGGACCCAGCCTGCACGCAGCTCCTCAACTGTCCACATCGGTCTCCTGCTCCGGGTTTGGGGGAGATCCTGACCAGCCTGTCTCCGTCCCATCGTCTGCGTGAGTGACGGGTGGGGAGACCAGGGGAGTGGGCTTTGTGTTGCGTCCTATCCTGAAATCTGATCCCGCTCGTAGAGCCCCGGAGACGCCAGGGGCAAGCCTTTCACGGGGCTGGTGGGAGCCTGTGGAGCAGGGCCCTGGTCCAGAGGGGGCAGGAATGCCTTCACCGCCTCTGAAGGACCCCCTCGCCCTCACAGGCACCGATCTTGCCGCCTGAGGAACACGGGTGATGGCCCAGCAACGGGAGGCCTGGGTTCAGTGCCGTCATCTGGGCTGTGGCTCCAGCTCCAAGCCCTGACCTTGGCTCACTGTCCACAGGGCGGGAACAAGAGGCTTCAAACAGATGCGCACAGAGGAAATGTTAGGGGGACAGAAGCAGGCCGGTGGGGACTAGCCAGAGCCTAGCTGATGCGGACAGCCCGACAGGCCAGCCTGTGCCAGACGCTGAGAGCAAATGGGGGTCTGTCCAGTACCTTGGACTCAAAGGTAAAGCCTAGCTCCCGGGTGTCTGCCAAGCTGACCCCACCACTCGGCAAGGATGTGGCTTACTGGGGCTCCGATACCCCACATATCCCCCCTCTCCTGGAAAGGCCCCAGGACTTTGCATGGCTGACAGCAGAGGGAGAGATGCTAAGACACGGGCCCACCGGCTCTGGCGTCGTCCCCTGCAGCCCGTGCGAGCCCCTCGTGGAGGGTGTCCACCTGCCGTGGCTGCTCTGTGGGAAGGTGGCTCGAGATCTGGGAGGGTGGGGGCCACACAGGCAGGGCTGGGGGGGGGAATCTGAGTGGCCTGGACCTTCTGTTATTTAAGTCGGGCAGAAACCGGGAACCCTACGGTCGTGGCTGCCAACAGCGCCTCTCACTTGGGACATTGATCCGTCCTATTTATAGCGAGACGTGTGTGTGTGTGTGTGTGTGTGTGTGCGCGCGCGCGCGTGCGCTCGCAAAGCCCTCTCGGGCAGGAACCACCTGCCAACACGGAATTCTATACGTTCAGCTCAGCTCAACAAATGTTCATTGAATATCTGCTCGGAATCAGCCTCTCTGCCAGGAGCCACAGACACAAAGAAAGGCCAGTGTCTGCCTTTGAAGAGATCCCCTCCACACAGGAAGGGTGTCTGAGTGCCATGTGCTGACACTGCACGTGGGCTTGGACACCTGCAGGCCCGCAGGAGGGGCACTGAGCCATCAACCGAAAACCAACTTTGTCCACTCTGGGCAGAGGGCCATCACCTGGCTCTTGCCGTCACGGAATCGCCGGAACCTTGGACCACAGAGGTGGGAGGCAGGGGGAGTGGCAGCCGCAGCCAAACGCAGGCGCGCCATGCCGCCTCCCCCTGCACGGGGCCTGCTGTCCGGCCTCCCCGCGCCAGGCCCCGCCCGCCGGAGGAGCAGTCTGTCTCCTGCGTCTGTTCGGGCTTCTGCCTGCAGCCCACCCGCCCAGGACCCAGTGGGGAGTCCCCGGGCCGGGGAAGTCGTGGTGGCAGCTCCCAGCGAGGAACACGGTCTGCTGGAGAATCAGTTCTCAGAGGCAGGTGCTGGCCCTGTGAGAAAGGGGTGTTTAGGGCAAGAAAAACTACCCATGGTTACTCCACCAGGCCTGGGGCCAGACGGGGAGGTCAGAACAGCGGTCAGCCTGTCACCCACTCTGGGACCCTCCAGATGCCGGCGGGAGGGGGTCTGCACTCAGGACACAAGGACGCTGGAGAGCTGGGAGGGTCACCGCATCCAGCCTGGGGCGCGAACAGGCAGGGATGCTGCACGCCGCACACGGGTGCCCTCGTTAGCAGCTTCTGGCTTCGACTTCCAGCCAGTTGCTAAATTGAAGTGCCCCGTGGACAATGGTGGGCCCCCAGCCAGCTGCGTCCACTCTGGTCTCGAAAGACCGCCTCGTGCCAAGTCCCGCCTCCCGCGTCAGAACCTCGTCGGTGACGGGAGGGTCTACGTCTCCGCTAAGCGCGGACGTCCAGCGCTGTACGTCCAGCGCTTTCGGCAATGAAACGGGGCTGCTTCTTACTCGTTCGTACATTTAACAAACGGTTATCTGGCGATGGTCGCTGGACACACGGCCGGGCGTGAGGAGGACTTGTCCCCAGAAGATGTCGTGTTGGGACCCAGAGGCCACTTACCACACAGCAGGGGAGGGCGGGGTGCAGAGGCGGCTGGCCTCAACCTCGTGCTTCTGCGTCAGCGTCCTGGAGTGACCCCGCATCCCGCGTCCCGGCCCCTGGCAGCCAGCCTCCGGCGGGGCAGGCCCACCCCTCGGTGGCGTCTGCTGGGAACTGTGTCCTCGTGACTGCGTCCAGGTGAAAAGACACCCCAAGGCGTGCACCCAGCGCCGCGGGGCTTCTTCCGCGGGATTCTGACAAAATCCCCTCCTTGGCTGTGAGCCCAGTCGGCCAGCAGCGCGGCAGAGGGGGGCTGGGGGGCCAGACGTTCAAGTGGAACTTTGTGATAGAATTGATCTTGAGTCTGGTTTTGAATGTTAGACCTGAGCGCCCAGATGGAAGAGCTCAGCAAAGCCCACAAGAGGGGCACGCTGTGTGTCGGGGCTGAGCGCCCGAGGGGCACGTCCTCTCTAGCGCGGAGGGAGGGCCGGACGGATGGTCCCTCCCTCCGGGAGCTCCTGGAGTCTGGGGCGCAGAGCCCCCCGGGACCACTCCCTGTCACTGGGGGGGGGGGTGCACCGGTCCTGAGGGAGGAAGGCCTGGCCCCCCTCATGGCACCAAAGGTCAGGCTGCCAGCTGCCACCCGTGACCTTTTCAGGGCCGCTCGTCCCGACTCTGTGGCCCCGGAGCTGCCCCACTCGGGCCTAGGAGCTGACCAGTGAGCCTGTGAGCTCCGACCGTTTTTCTAGGAAGTGACCAAGTCACTCGTGGAAACTTCACCTGGCAGCGGGTGGTGCTGGGGGCCGGGGGGGCCCTCTGGGTGCTGGAACGCGCCCCGCGATCGCGGGCAAGGGTGTGTGTGCGTCTGCGGTGTGAGCAATCCCGCCCGGGTCCAGTTTCTACAAGAAAATGTAGGACAGCGGTTAGGGATTGATCGGGCTTGTTCTTTACTATTTATGTCCTAGTAAGTTTATGAAAGTTAATTTTTAATAACGGCTGTTTAACAACCGCCTTGCTCCCATGCTGGCCCAGCAGCCCTGGGCCCCCGCTGCTCGAAGGCGCCTGCACGCGCCCCAGACAGATATTAATAAGCAAAGGTTCTCCATCAACATAGCCCCGTTGCCCGTTCTGTGAGCGGCTGGCCTCTTCACAGCCTCTTCCGAACCTGCCTTCTTCCGAGAGAAGCGAACACGTGATGCAGGGGGCAGACTGTAGAGACCGGGAGCTGGGACCGCTGAGGAGCCGCCTGGGGATCTTGGGACGTGCAGACCTGCAGTCTGTGGTCCGGGCCAGGGTCTGGGTTCTGGAAGGTCCAGCAGGCTCAGGGTGCAGGTGCCCGGCTCAGAGCCTGCGAGCCGCAGCGGCCCTTTGTTCTGGACACGCACCGGAGGCCCCAGAGGCCCATAGCGGCCCCCGCTCTCTTCCCAGCTAGTCAGACAGGCTCCCCCGCCCGCCCCTCCCCTTTCTCATCCACCCTCACTGGTGTGCCCGCACGGCCTCCCCCTGCCCATCTCATCACTCTGCCCACACGGCCTCCCCCAGCCCATCTCATCCACGTGCCTTCACGGCCTCCCCCCTGCCCATCTCATCACTGTGCCCACACGGCCTCCCCCCTGTCCATCTCATCACTGTGCCCATACGGCCTCCCCCCGCCCATCTCATCACTGTGCCTTCACAGCCTCCCCCCTGCCCATCTCATCCATGTGCCTGCACGGCCTCCCCCTGCCCATCTCATCACTGTGCCCATACGGCCTCCCCACTGCCCATCTCATCCACATGCCTGCACAGCCTCCCCCTGCCCATCTCATCACTGTGCCTTCACAGCCTCCTCCCTGCCCATCTCATCACTGTGCCTGCAGGGCCTCCCCCCTGCCCATCTCATCCATGTGCCTTCATGGCTTCCCCCTGCCCATCTCATCACTGTGCCTTCACAGCCTCCTCCCTGCCCATCTCATCACTGTGCCTGCAGGGCCTCCCCCCTGCTCATCTCATCCATGTGCCTTCACGGCCTCCCCTTGCCCATCTCATCACTGTGCCCGTACAGCCTCCCCTGCCCATCTCATCACTGTGCCTGCAGGGCCTCCCCCCTGCCCATCTCATCCATGTGCCTTCATGGCTTCCCCCTGCCCATCTCATCACTGTGCCCTGACGGCCTCCCCCCGCCCATCTCATCACTGTGCCCGTACGGCCTCCCCCTGCCCATCTCATCACTGTGCCCGTATGGCCTCCCCCTGCCCATCTCATCACTGTGCCTTCACAGCCTCCCCCTGCCCATCTCATCCACATGCCTGCACGGCCTGCCCCCTGCCCAGTGCAGACTCCCAGCGGTTTTCAGTGCACTCACCTGCACCCACACTAAACAAACCACAAGAATGATGGGGACCCTGTGTAAACAGGACATTTAGCTGCGTATCACACAGTGAACCACACAGACCCTGGTGCGCCTGCCCTCAGACACTGTTGTTGTCTCAGGGGTCTGTCGTCAACACTGTGATCTCGGCAAGCACAGAAATGCCACTGTGCTGCTGGGCACGGCTTGGGGACAGCAGTACGTAGGCCTGAGTCCTGCTGGCCTTCTGGAATCAGCTCTCACAACACCACCGCCAGGCAAGTGGGTGGCCTGAGGGTTATCAAACTGGCCAACAGCTCTGCTTTCAGAACACGACACGACACAACGCCGTGAACTAGAACTGCTTCGGGTCACCCGGCGGCTCAGTCGGTCAGGCGTCCGACTCTCGATCTCGGCTCTGGTCGTGATCTCATGGTCCGTGGGTTCAAGCCCCACGCCGGGCTCTGCACAGACAGTGCGGAGCCTGCTTGGGATTCTGTCTCCCTCTCTCTCAGAATAAATAAAGAGGAAAGGAAAGGAAAGGAAAGGAAAGGAAAGGAAAGGAAAGGAAAGGAAAGGAAAGGAAAGGAAAGGAAAGGAAAAGAAGAGAAAACCAGGACTGCTTCAAACTCCTTTTGCAAAGGAAACACCCTTCTCTGGCCCAGCTCCACGGCACTGATGACGGGCCCTGGGTCTGGAGCTCAAATGTCACCTCCCGGGGGAAGCTTCTCTTCAGTGAGCTGCCCCGGTGGGCGGCCCTGGGGCCCACAGGCTCTCTGCCTGACTGAACACTTAGCTTTTTGGGCCACACGGCTCGTGACGGGCTGCCCTGTGGCCGAGGTGAGAGGTGCTCGGTCAGCAGGGAGGAGCCCGGTACCCGCATCCTTCCGTCTCCTGGGGGCAGAGCAGCACCCAATACCCGCGATCCCCGGTTCCCATATTTTAGCTAAAGGACGAGCGGAAGTCTCATCCCTGAGAGCGAGGGACCGTCCGATCTCCTGGTGCACGGAGGACCAGCCCCCCGCCCCACCACCGAGCTCTGTGCCTCGTCGTGCGGTGTGGACCCTGGCACACGTGTTGTCACGGAGACCGTGGCTCTGGGAAGTGTCAAATTGTGCGGTGGTTGTATTTGGAGGGAGTGCAGGGCACCAGCTCACCCTGAGGAAACTGCCCTTCTGGCCCTGTTTCGTGACGACGTTTTTCTTCCGAGACCTGGCATTTTATTACTCTTGAACGGCTGTGCATTTCCTTCTAAAATCCAAATTTTCAGTTTTAGAACTTGGCCGGAGCTCAATTTGAGAAAAAAGAAAACAGCTTTTTTTTAAGAGAAAAGAAAAATTTTAAGCTAGCAGGATTTGGCGTTTTTTGTTTTTTTGGTTTTTTTCCAACAGGAACTGTTTCTCTCACGGCTCTGCTGTCTTAAGAGTTCCCGCGAGCGGGGTCCGGGGGGGCCCCGGGGGGCCTCTCATCGCTGCGTTGTGCCCAGCCAGAGGAGCTGTGGGGCATCGTTTCATTTTTGGTCCTGGTAATCTCTGGCTCGTAGGTGTTGAGGGAAGGGGAATTTTCCAGTCGTTCCATACAGGGACCTAGGTGAGCAGGAAACCGTTCAAACACGGGCCTCTGCCTTTCCGGCCTCTGCGACACCATGACCGTTCCCTAAACAGCGTTTCCAGAACCGCGTGTTGACCCAGGAAGTAGCCCGTTCCCTGTGTGCCGCGGGTCGCCCCCCCCCCACCCGGTGCCACAGACCCCAAAGGTGGGACAGTCCCTCCTTCAGCGGCTAAACCTGCCCAGCAGATGCCTGGCCCGGGATGGGTCCTGCAGAAACCCCCGTCCGGAGAGGAAATGAGCAGACAGATGAAGCTCTCACGGCCACTCTGAGCAAAACGCTTCCCCAGAGTCTCCCTTTTCAAAACACGGTCATGTCCTGGAGTCACTCTGGGAGCCGGACTTCCAACCCAGCAGGGGGCCCCCGCGGCCCCTTCTCCGGTGCCCGTGCTCACAGCAAGGTCGCGAGGAGCACGCGGCCACCCCGTCCGGAGCTCACAGCTGGGGCGCCCGGCCGGCTCACCCGTAGAGTGTGCGATTCTGGATCTCAGGGTCGGGAGTTCAAGCCCCACGCTGGGCATGGAGACTACTTAAAAAAAAACAAAAAACAAAAAAGCCTGTCGATACTTACCACTGTCTCACTATCAAACAAGTAAAAGTGTATGCCCAGGGCTCTTGCCAGTGGCCGGGGAAGAGTTTTACTCAAGATCCCTCACCTGGTAATCACGTCCCGCCCTCTGTAGTCAGGGGGAAAGGCACGCACCTGGGGGAGGGGGAACGGAAGGTGGGGGGAGAGTCCTCCCGTGACGTCACAGGGGACAGGTGGCACACAGGACGGGGGCCGTAGCCCGTCCCCGGGATCACCGGTCCAGGAGTCCTCAGCGCAGGGGGAGATGCGGGCCCGGCACCCGAGAGGCACCCGGTCCGACCTCTCTGTGAGGGTCCAGAGCGGCCCTAAGACGGTCACCCCACCACTCCGTTCTGCAAACGTGGCCTCCCCGCTGGACACAGCCCTCCGGGCCGCTGGCTCTGTCCCATCATGCTGTGAAATGACCCTTCTCACTTCTATCCATATACAGAGTCCACCCCTGGGTCTGCCCCTCAGACGTCCGCACAGGAAGGGCTGCAAGGTGGCGGCGAGATGGGGAAAGGATGAGGTAAGTGTGCCAGCACCACGACTGGGGACAGCCCCGCGAGCCCTTTTCATTAAGTGACATGCCTCCACGCACGCAGGACCGAGGCCAGCTGAGAACCTGGGGGCACCTTCAGCGTAAGGCCGTCCTCACTTCTGACACCCCTGAAGACCACCCTTGGATGGGATGAGAGTCCACAGAAAGCTGTCACGCTCAGGACTACAGCTCATCCTGGGAAGGACGGACGGCCACCGCCGAGGGGAGCCCAGGGCCGCTGCATCTGGGCAGGGTCACTGTCCCGCACCTGTGTGGTGGCAGTGGGGCCCTCCACCCAGGGAAGCCCCCACAGCCCCGGTGCCCACAGCTCTGTGCGGCACTGTCCCAGAGGCACTACCGATTGCCTGATTCTGATTGAGCACCGGGGGCTGAGTCTGTGTCTGCTCCCAGCTAAGAACATTCTAGAAATTCCGCTTTCGAGGGCTGGCGTAATGAAAACAATAGTTTCCGTTTTGCTTTGCTCCCTGTGGAATGTGCTTTCGCAGCCCACCTGGGCCGAAGCACAGCGCCCAACAAGGAGGTAATGATAGCGAGACAGTGAAACATCTAACCCCAAATCAAATCGTCTGTCTTGCTCACGCTGGCTCAGACACCAGAGGGAACCGACGCAGAAAGGGCTCCCAGCTAGGTCTCGGCTCCTTGGCCGCTTGTCACCGGTAAACTGGGGCACACAATGGGAGAAGGGACACGGCACGTGCCCAATGGCACAGAACTTTGTAAGGTTGTGACAGAAAAGGCCGACCAGACCATTGGAAGTCATCAGCGCGTCAGAAAGATGTGGAGATACAGAGCCAGATAAGTCTGCAAGTAGGTTAGAGCAGAGTCGGCAAACTGGGTAAGAGTGAGGTCCGGAAAGAGGAAGGCCTAGGGCCGGGGCGGGTGCAAGAGAGTCCTGAGCGGACAGCCACTCTTCCAGCAAATGGACCTCCCCTCCCTTCCCTTGGTGTCACCCAAACACAAGAATTTGGAAGGCGGCCGGCACTCCGTCACTTCTTATGGAACGCAGTGCCATCACTTCATTCCCCTAGAGAACTTTCTGCCCCGGCCAAGTGCCACTCTCCCCGGGATTGGGGGTGACAGACGTAGGCCCACGTGGAGGAAAGAGACACTGAACCAACACCAGCGTGTGGCAAAGGGACGTGCGTCATGACGGCGTGAATGCCTGCACAGCCCCATCTGCCCCATCGCACCTGCCTTTCTGAATATCACACCTGACACCTGTCTGTGGGTCTCTTTCCCCTTAAGATCAGAAGCTGCTCCGTGGCGGGAAGTTTTGCATCCCAAGCGCCTGGCCCATACCTTGCAGTGAGAGGGTAATTAAGGAAAGTTCTGGAATGGGGAGACATTATTTTACAGTAACAGGAAATTCAACTGACAACCCTGTGTTCGTGTACATCAATACGGGTTTCAACCAGTCAGTTCGATATGAAATGTGGACGCGCCCAGGGAAGCTGGCTGACTACGTTCTGAGTGCCGCATCGATCAAGGGCGCGGCGTCACACGGGCGGCGCAAGGAAAGCCAAAACGAGCGGACGATGCCGGATCCCCTCACACAGCGTCTACGCTGTCTGGGGAACGAGTTGCTTTGGGACTACCCTGGTTGGAATCTATTGTACTGTGTGCTCTTTCTCTGACAGGAGCCTCGGCGCTAATCCTAGACTAATTTTAAATGCTGGCTCAGCTCTGGACCCCACAACGAGAGGGCGGACTGGGGATGACTCAGCCCACAGCCGCGCGCAGGAGTCAAGTGCTGGCAGATTCCCCCTGTGAAAAACTGCTAACGGAACTGGAATCACTTAGCCGGAGAAGGAGGAAGACGGGCCGAATCCATCACCCATAACATGTCTATCTTTAGCTGCTGCGACTCCCACTTTGGGGGCTTGTGGCTTCGGGGCCCATGGGAGCACTGGCTGGCCGGGGCCAGGGGGCTGCCTTGTACGCGGGGAGGGGCCGCTCCCGACTCGGCCGCACACTCCGCCATCGCTTCCTCTCTGTTTGTGGGCGGGGTCACATCTTCCGTCAGTGCGATGAATAGTCAGGCCTGAAACAGGTACAGTAAACCAGGGGCTTGCCTCTCTGTGCTTCCAGGTTGGATCTGAGACATTATTGAAGGTCCCGCTCCCACGAATGCAGCGGCACCGGATGACCTCTGAGATTAAGTCCAAGTGGCAAAACCTCATTTCAGCTCTAAACTACAGCGGTCTTCTTTATCCTAACAGAGAATTCGGGGTGTGGACGTCGTATAACACAATAGTTCTCCGGTGCGGTTCTCTGCCCCCACCCCTGGGAACATTCGGCAACATCTGGATGGTCTTGGTTACATATGGGGGGGCACTGGCATCTTATGGGCGGGGGCTGGGGACGCCGAACATCTGGTGAGACACAGGACCCCCCATAGCGATCCCCCGGAGAGTCGAGGGAGCCAAGGTGGAGAGGCCCGGCTGTCCGGTGTTTCTCTGCTCTGCGCGGTCCCTCTCCTCACCCTCTCCCAGAGCTGTCCCCCCCTGGGGACCCGCGGCCCCGGTCCTCCCTTCCCCACCCTCCCACCTGATCAGCCGGGGAGCTCATGGACACCAAGATAACCACGCTGGGACAGAAACGAGACCTGAGCTGGACCATTGGGACCCCTCCTGGGAATGCTGCCAGAACGTCTCTGCACGGGAGGCTGGAAGACAAAGCCTTCTGCGTTGGGGCCTCCTCCCGCGTGTGGCACCTGCTGAGAACAGACAGGACAGGACGGCAGGGCCCAGACCAGCAGGAGAAGAAACACGGGCCCCATGACATCATCTGAACACTAAATTCAGGATGGCCTGAGGCAGAGCTCTTAGCCCTGAGAAGGGGGTTGCAGGGCTGAGTCCTCTGGAGGCTGAACCAGCTTGAGAACATTTCTCGTGTCCAACCGAAGTTCTGGTTAATACATTTACTGATGTCATAGTGTTTCTAGTAAAGGGGCAACCATATAAATAAAATATAAAACCCTTCATTCTTTAATAGCACACTAGAGGAATGGGGAGCGTTTTTGCAAAGCCTGCAACTCTTCCTTTGATTTGAAGTTGAAAATGTGAGAAAACACCAGAATTACCTTTCTTTCTTTCCTTTTTTAATGTGAAGCAGTTTAATAAATTAGGATTTTTTCCCTATATAACTGTCATTTGCTCCAATGTTCTATGGTTAAAAATAACACTTTGCAGGGGCGCTTGGGGGGCTCAGTCAGTTAAGCGTCCGACTTCAGCTCAGGTCATGATCTCACGGTCCGTGAGTTCGAGCCCCGCGTCAGGCTCTGTGCTGACAGCTAGAAGTCTGGACCCTGCTTCGGATTCTGTGTCTCCCTCTCTCTCTGCTCCTCCCCATTCACACTCGGTCTCAAAAATAAACATTAAAAAAAATCTTTTTAAATAGCACTTTACATTCCCGGTATTTTACCAAATTGTTTGCAAAACACTAAGTCCTTCCAGCACAAGGACTTCCTCGATCAGTTGATAGAGTTTACAGGTTACAGGTCAGACAGGGCATTGTGACTGTCCTGTGACTGCGAGTGAAGCCGTGGGGTGGGGACGGGCCCTTATATACCGTCCGTTTCCCACCTGTTACCGTTACGAAAGTCCCACGGGTTCTTTACAGAAGACACGGGAAGTACAGAGAGGCACGAAGTGCTCCGATCTGCAGGCGAGGCGCACGGTGAGCTCTGTGCGACGCCGTCCTCCGAACCTCCGCATCCTCCGGCACCTGCCCCGCAAGCAGGACCCCCGAGGCGGCCTGACCGGAGTCTGGTTCGCATCACATTTGGCAGATTTTAACCCAAAGGCAGTGTAACACCGCCCCCTGCACCTGTCGTGGCGTCAGGGTCGTGCAACGTCACGAGGCGTTTGTGGCAATAGTGTTCTGTGCAGCATCTCTGTCCGCGTCCCCCACCGCGACCCACGAGGCCAGGCCGAGCTTGGTGGCTCCCCATTTTCCCACTTTGCAATATTATGAATACAGCTCCTGTGAACATCCTGGGACCTAGACCTCTCCGTTCCAACCCCTTCCCGCCTGGGACAGCGGAGAAGGGTACCTGTGCAGAGGGCATCTGACGGGAAGAGAGAGGGAGCCTCAACGGCGTCTCCAAGCGCTTGTTGGTATTTTTGCACTTTGTCACTTCCACTTCAGTCCCTTGGGAAGGAGCCGCCCTTGACCGTTCTCATCGGACAGACGACAGACTAAAAGCTGGGCGGAGGCCGCCAAGCCCAGTGGGGAGAAGCCAGAGCCTCTGCCCGCCGGGTGTGGCCTCCGGCCAGCGGGCCGGACGCCTCTCTCCTCCACGGAGCTCAGCTGGCCTCGTGGTCACCTCACAGCGCAGCAGGGCCGCGGCCTGCTGCGGAGGACCTTTGGGGACGCTTGTAGAAAGCTGCACTAAAGATCTGTTTGCTCTGAGAGGTAAAAACACAGCTACTCTGACGGACAGATATTTTAGTGATTTTCAGCGGAAAACAATGGCAAGGGCCCCACCCAACCATTAGACACTTGAGAGTGCGGACCCCCGGCCACACAGGACACACAGCACAGAGGGGACAGATGGGGCACCTGCCGGGGAGGCCCAGTCAAGGGACACCTGTGATTCAGACACTCCTGGGTGCCCAGTGACCCTCCGTTCAGGAACTACTCTTCCCCAACAAAAGTCACCCAGAGGCCGCGCCCAACCACACCGGTGTCGCACCAGAGCCCCAGGCCGTGTTTGTGCCTGGACCCCCACCCCCCAAGGAGCCCCAGTTCCCCCTCCACCCCACCCCTCCACCCCACAAAGAACCCAGGCCCCCCTCCACCCCACCCCTCTGCACACCCCCCAAGGAGCCCCAGGACCCCCTCCACCCCACTCCTCCACACACCCCCCCCCCCCAGGAGCCTCGGGTCCCCTTCCACCCCACCCTTCCACCCCACCCCATAAGGAGCCCCAGTTCCGCCTCCACCCCACCCCTCCACACACCCCCCAAGGAGCCCCGGGTCCCCTTCCACCCCACCCTTCCACCCCACCCCATAAGGAGCCCCAGTTCCCCCTCCACCCCACCCCTCCACACACCCCCCCCAAGGAGCCCCGGGTCCCCTTCCACCCCACCCTTCCACCCCACCCCATAAGGAGCCCCAGTTCCGCCTCCACCCCACCCCTCCACCCCACAAGGAACCTGGGCCCCCCTCCACCCCACCCTTCTGCACACCCCCCAAGGAGCCCCAGGACCCCCTCCACCCCACCACTCCACCTCATCCCACAAGAAGCCCCAGGACCTCCCCTCCACTCCACCCCTCCACACACCCCCCAAGGAGCCCGGGTCCCCCTCCACCCCACCCTCCACACACCGCCCAAGGAGCCCCGGTCCCCCTCCACCCCACACCTCCACTCCACCCTACAAGGAGCCCCGGCCCCCCTCCACCCCTCCCACCCTACAAGGAGGCCTGGGTCCCCCCCACACACACCCCACCTCACAAGGAGCCCCAGGCTTCGCTCTACCCCACCCTCCACCCCACAAAGAACTCCAGGTCCCCCAACCCCCATACACCCCCACCACACAAGGCCCCCGGGCCCCCCTAACCCCCACATGCACCCACCCCCCAGGGTCCAGGTCCCCAAACCCCACACCTCCACCCCACCCCACAGGGGCCCCAGGCCCCCCTAACCCCCCACACACACCCCCACCCCACAGGAGTCCCACGTCCCCCAACCCCCATCACATCCCACCCCACAGCCCCCAGGCCCCCCTAACCCCACACACACCCCACCCTACAGGGCCCCGGGCCTCCCTAACCCCCTCACACCCCACACTCCCACCCCACAAGGCCCCGGGCCCCCTAACCCCCCCAGACACCCCACCTCACAAGGTCCCGGGCCCCCTAAGCCCCACACACACGCCTGACCCCACAAGGCCCCGGGCCCCCCTAACCACCACACCCCCACGCCACAGGCGTCCGGGTCCCCTAGCTCCCCAGACACCCCACCCCACAAGGCCCCTGGGCCCCCCCAACCCCCCACACGCCCCACCCCACAGGGCCCCGGGCTTCCCTAACCCCCCACATGCCCCACCCCACAAGGTCCTGGGCCCCCTAAGCCCCCCAGACGCCCCACCCCACAAGCTCCCGGGCCCCCTAAGCCCCACACACACGCCCAACCCCACAAGGCCCCGGGCCCCCCTAACCCCCCACCCCCACCCCACAGGCTCCAGTCTGGGTCTGGCAGACAGCTTTCATCTCACTTGTGGTATTTCTGCTGAAGCCTTTTTTTCTGGGAGAGGAGAGCCCTCCCGGGCCCATGAGGACACCTGTTGTCCCTCCCTGGGCATCGAAGCCGACCCATCACATCTATCAGCCTCCACCAGCCCTGTCGCCGCCACAGAGACACCACTATGACAAAGGACCACCAGCCAAGACCTCGGAGACTCTTCAGGTGCTGTTGGGGGAAGAGAGGAGTTCCTCATTTTCCACCTACCAGACTCCCCAGTGGATACAAAGCGACCTCCAACAGGGCAGTTCCTAAACAGAAGAGAATGTTTTAGCTGACCACCTCTAGCCGGCTACGCTCTCCTCCCCTGCACTGAGTTTAAATGTTTTCCAATCAGTTGTTTCAAATGCAAGAAATGTGACTGATTTGCTACCAAAATGTAAGAAGTTACTTTTCCTTCAGAAAGCTTGTATAAGCGTGGCAACGGACGGTGGCCCATAACACACGGCGGAGTCCTGGTTCCTGCCTGAGAGACAAGCCAACAGGATTGTTCCCTCCTGTTCAGTATGGTCCACGTGCCACGGCAGTGGGGCCACGCCATCTGTCTCCGGTGGCCCCAGAAATAGGAGACTCCAGCACCGATCCTCTGGCCCTTCGCTCCTTCCCAGCTTCACCTGGGGCCACCCTCCCGGACAGTTCCTCACCTCTTTGAATGGGGGAGACCCTCACCCACCCCGGGCGTGGCCGCCCTGAATTCCCGTCTCCTCGTTGCTGGAGGCTCCGGGCCGGAAGCCAGGTATGGGGAGCAGGGGAAGCAGCCTGACAGCCACCGGACCCCAGGCTTTGCTGCCGGAACGAATGCCACAAGTATAACCCAGCACCCGCCACACGCAGGACTCCCTCCCAGCCTCTGTGAGGACACCTGGCGTCTCCCCTCCAACACGGGGGCGGGCTGGGGGGCCAGGCACACACATGCACACACGTGCACTCTACACACACGTCACGCTCACGTGTGCGCACACACACTTCACACGTGCACGTCCGTGCGTGCTTACACACGCGTGCACATACACACACCTCACGCGCACACACACCCCGGGCACGTGCACGCACATCGCTCAAACACGCATGAACAACACAAGGTTAAAACCCATCAGGTGGCGCGTGTGAAGGGACCAGGAAGTCCCAGCGAGCGTGGCAGGGAAGGCTGTGCCTTGGGAACGAGATGTGGGCACACGCCCGCTCCATGGTTGTCTGCCAGCCTCCAGGGACCGATGGCTCCCGTCCGTGCACCTGTTTCCTCCCCGGACCCAGGTCAGACTGATGTCACTGTTCCAACTGCAGAAGCAACACAAGCGTCTCCTGGGAAAATGCCCTCGGAATTGCCAAAACCCGCCACCAAGAAAGTGATGTCTCACACTGATAAATGCCACGGATCGTGTGCACGCACACGCGTAGGCACGAGGGCGAGAGCAACCCCTCACGGATTGCTCCTGTCCGAGCTCCCGGGACCGGCCCCCAGAAGGGGTGTCCGTGGGGCCCGGGACAGGCTCTTGCCACACGGCATCACTTTGCTCAGGACAGGTAGCATCCAGCCCCGGCCCGACCCACACGGCGCGACCGCCACAGAGGCCCCGGGAACAGAGTTCCCAGCGTCTCCGAGGTCACCACACTGTCTGCATGGGTGCAGGGCGCTTCCGATGCCGTTGTGTCCGGGGCCTCGTCTCGTCCTGGATGTTCCTTCTGGTCCCACGGGACGTGTGGAAAACCCTAAGCTACCCGCGTGTGGTGTGTCCTTCATACCCCAGGAAGGACCGCACTTGCTCCGGCCACGTTTAGCCTGACCCGCGGGGACGCCACTGGGAGCGGCTAGACTCCCTTCCCGGCAGGTGTCAGCAGGCCGGCCGGAGACTGAAGACCGGTCAGAACCGGGGGGCGCCTCGGGCCTCAGGGGTTGTTCATGTCATTCGTTAGCAAAGCCCAGAAGCCAGAAGCGTGTAGGGCACGAAGCTCACACCCACTCAGGTCCCTTGCGGGAGCCCTGGAGCCCCGTCGCTGCTGTGGTAAGGGGCAGACCTCAGGCACACCGCCCCCAGACGCGGTGGGGAGGAGTTTGTGCAAGGGAAGCCTTAGCAAGGGTGTGAGGCTGACAATGAATCCAGGGAAAAATTCTAACAAAAGGCCAATCGTACCTGAAATACTCCACGTTCTTAGAAACCGCGGTCTTGCTGTTTATTCGGAGACGGACCACGTCCTTAAAAAGACAACTACGGGAAGGACAGCACAGCCGGACAACAGGGGGCCGTCTGCAGGGGGCCGGGCGTGCGATCTGTGGCCAGGAGAGACTTCTGACCTGAGCCGACAAGGGTCTGGCGTCTGGGCCCGCCCCCAGGACACCAGCTCGGGCGGATGGTGACTACCAGCACTTAGACACAGGCAAGGGTCCAGACACCGAAGAACTCGCTAAAACCGAGTGGATGACGGGGGGGGGGAGGGAGGAGAGGGTGGGGGAGGGGCACTGAGGAGGGCACCTGTTGGGAGGGGCGCTGAGTGTTGTACGGAAACCAAGTTGACAGTACATCTCATATAAAAAAAACCCAAGTGGACGCACGCAGCCCCTCTGTGGCCCAACAGCTGAGAAAGAACTCGCTCTCACGGGGCACCGAGCGCCTCTGATCCGAGCCCACCCCGACGGACCCCGTGCGGACTGAGGACCAAAACGGAAGCCTGCACACGCCTTCCGCCTGGAGCACCGCTCTATTCCCGGGGCGCCTCTGCTGTGTCGGGAACCTCGCCTCTCAGCAGACGGCTTCCCAGTTGGAGCTCGAGTTAAGGTGCGGGGACGGAGCTAGGGGATTGGGATCAAAAGTAGCGGACAAAGGAGGAAATCCGAGCGAGCTCAAAGGGAGGGGGCGCTCCCGGTGACTGACGGGACTGCTTGATCCATCAAAAGCGGGACGACAAAGCCGTGTGAGCTGAGAGAGGCCCGCGGGAGGGACGCAGATCTCCAGGCATTTGGGGCAACGGCAACGCGACCAGAATAAGTGCCGTGAACCCTCGAGAGAAAGACAGATCTGAGAGCAGAGATGCGGAAAGAGAAGCGCTGGCAGTGGCAGCTGAGCGAAGCCGGGAGAGGCGCCGTGGAGGAGGCGGTGGCTCCAGGAAGAGCCCTGGCCGCAGAGACGGCTGCGGAGAGGGAGGGCGGCAGAGACGGTCCCCTCTGTCGTGACAGCACAAAACAAGAACCGAGAGCCAGCGGATCAGCGGGAGAACACACGCGTCTGCCGGCGAGGGGGGCCGGGGTGCACCGGACGTCGCGGGAACCCAGCCCAGCTCCAGCCCCCGCTGCCCGCGCCCCAAGGGCCACCGGGCCGGGGAGGCAAGGCGGTAAAATGTCCTGAACCGAACGTGCCAGTGGCCGCACGCCTCTGTGAACATCCTAAAAACCACTGAATGGCACACTTTAAATGGACGAATTGTCTGGGGTCTGAATTCTATCGCAAGGAAGCTGTGACCAAAAAAAAAAAAAAAAAGAAGAAGGAATGTATCATCTCTCGGTTTGAAAAGCAGCCAAGGAATGAAAATTCATGAAACTTAGAAATATCTAGAAAAACCGACTACTTTGGAAGATATTAGTGAAGCGAGGGATTAGACGTGGCACTCGCCTCCTCAGCTGCACACTCGGGAGACGTCCGCTGAGCTCACACTCGGGCTTCCGGGCTTCACAGAGGTAAGTGAAGGCACACACGAACTCTGTTCGTTCAGAGAAATGAATTTTCAGCTACACTCACACAAGGACCTAAGAACACGGCGGCCAGTGTCACTCACCACTGTGTTCCTGTAGGCAAGTGGGTCAAGATACGCCTCCAAAGCTGCTTATGGCAGAGTATTTTATAATAGGGAAAAATTCAAGACAATGTAATAGCCAAAAAATGGAGTCTCACTTACAGCATGGTGCCAGCCACGGGACGGAGTCCTACGCCATCATTCAGAATGACGCTGGAGCCTGGGAAACATCAAAGATGTTCATTTCTCGTTAAGTGGTGAAAATGTGACATACATTATGGTGCTATTTTTGTATATAAACAACCAAAAATATATTGTTACTTTAAAAAAGGACAAAATGTTTTGGTGCAAAAATTAGGGACCAAAAGAGGGGCGGTAATGATTTCTGAGCGATGGGGACGGGAAAGCAGGGGGGTTCTTCTTTTCTCCTTTGGATTTTTCACAGAAACTTTACTGATGTTCTACAACGAGCACGTTATTTACCTATTGTAAATGTTTGCTCCTTCCAGAAAACCGAAGCTATACAAAAGTGCAAATGCGTAAACCAGGACAGGAGTGTAATGTTACCTAGCAAGAGCAACAGGGAGCCTACTGGGGGGATGCACACCCTCTCCGGCAGCTCCGCCCCGGGCTTCTGTCTTCGTGAAACAGCCACACAGCAACCCCCCCCCCCGACGTGTGGCTGCCAGAGGGTCCAGTGCCCCCAGCGTCAGCCCTTTACTGACGCTGCCCAACTGTGACTTCGACAACAATCGAAACACAGATGAAACACTGGGGGGTTGGGAAACAAGGCGATACAAATAATAGGAGAGAAGGAGACACATAGGAGGGAAATTACAGACCAGCCTGGCATGAAAAAGACATACAACAAAGGGAATGTGGAGTAAGAAGTAAACGGAAGTACATGCACAGCGGCCCTGAGCCCACTGGATGCCTGGTTAGTCACATCGCGTTTCTGAAAGGCTTTCCAGAATGTCTCCGCTGATGCACGCCACACACAATGGGAGATGTGAGTTGCTGGAACGGTCCAGATGGGAGACAGATTGCGGCCGGCCCAGCGGCCAGGCCCGGCGAGGTGACCGCCGGTCAGCACCAGTTCCCAGGCAGAGCTCCGTGAGCCCTCCAGGACCTCCGGCACGGCCTGCCTTCGACAGCAGTGACTGCATCCGTGCCCTGGACTTGTGGACTTGCCTACGGCTCAAGGTGAGGAAGGAGCAAGACGTTACACGACAGGATTAGGTTTTCTGAGACTCTTCATTGCAAAGAACCAGGTGACTGCGAGTTATGGATCAGGACAAATAAAAAAACAACTAGATGTAGAGATTTTTGTTGACTAAAAAGCCAAGGTTGACCGAAACTGCGATACGGTGTCAGACAAGCCCAGATGAACAGGGGTCTAGCGTCTGGAAGAGGGAGGTGACGGGCCAGTCCCACTCTGCACAGTCACGGAAACCCAGACACTCGCTAAAAGGTGCAGGGTCTGCAAGAGGCAGCCAGGGTGCAGCTGGGTCTGGAAAATTCCTCCGGGAGGAACTGCCAGGGACTGAATAACGTTCAGCCTGAGAAGTCATACAAGCCCACCCACATCCTTACCTGTGTAAATAAAACCACCAGCTGAGTGCCAGGCGCACGAGAACTTTCCATGAGTTATCTGTTTGCCTACTGGCCCTTCAGTGCGTGTTCTCAGGTGCAGGCTTATGTGCTATGGTTCCCGGAGGCCTCTGCAGGGCAGCTGGGTACCTGCTCCGGAGAGGCAGAGTTCTGCCGGCTCTGGGGAAGACTGCTAGGAGAGGCGACGAGGACAAGCCGTGGCAAGTGACAAGTCATGGCGTCCCGAGGGAAGGGTGGCCTTCCAGGGCCGCTGGCCAGACCTCTCCTGCTCTGAGAGTCAACCAGGGTTTCTACGGAGAAGAACCCTCTTTCCAAGGTCTCCGTGTTCAGGCTCCGGCTGAGGGGAGCCCTTCCTCCCCGGCAATGGAAACCACGAAACGTGTCCTCACCCTAGGCTGCGCGGGTCACCCAAGTTCATGACAAGGACGCATCTGGGATGCTGGCCCAGACGGCAGGCCCTCTTGGCGCGGGACCCGCCGTCTCCAGACCCGAGCGGCCTTCCCGAGGGTTCCCGGGGCCGCGCCCACGAGGACGGCCCCGGGTCTCCCCTCTACCACAGGGTTGTTGCGGGTGTGGTTTGGAGGGGCGCCACGTTGCGTGCGTGTGTGTGAGCGCGAGTGTGTGCGAGCGAGTGTGAGCGCGTGGGGCGGCGCTCGGCGCGGGGTCGGGCCTCGCGTGTCCCCGAGAGCCCGCTGAGAGCGGACCCGGCCCTGGGGACCTGCGGCCGGGCGCGAGGGGGCGCCGCGCCACCGCCGCGGGGCGGATCGCCGGAGCCGAGCGGGGCCGGGGGCGGCGCGCGGGGCGGTGCCGGACTCCGCGGGCTGCGGGCTCCGGAGACGCCGCGCTCCGCCCCGAGGAGGCCACGGCCGGACGAGCGGAGCGGCGGCCCGCGGGGTCCCGGCCCCGAGGTAAAGTTGCGCGAGCGGCGGGGCCGGAAACACGCAGGGGACCTACAGCCGGGGCGGGGGGTCGTGGGACGCGGACGGTCTACGCGGGAGTGTTCTGGGCGGGGGCGCGGCGCGGAGGAGAGGTCCACACGGGAGCCTCTCGGGGCGGAGTGGGGACGGGGGTGGTGTCCACACGGAGGGTCAGCGGCCAGAGGGGACGCGGGGGGGGGGGGGGGGCGCAGGCGCTGGTCCCGCGCGCGCAGTTGCTACTGGGTTGCGCCGCGTGGTCGGGGGCGACGGAGATCCGGGGTGGGGGGGGGGGGGCGTCTGGAGAGCCCTCCCCGCGCCCAGGGACCCCCGAAGCCGGGGAGGGGCTGTGCCGGGCGCCGCCCCCAGCCCCCGGCCGCGACCCGAGTCCTCCCTCCCCCCGCCTCCGGGCGCCCTGGGCACTTCCGCGGGGGTCTGGGCGGCCGCGGCCGGAGCCCGCGTCGGGTCCGCGGGAGCCCGGGGCGGGGAGGGGGGGCAGGCGGCGCCCGGAGGGGTGGTGGCCGGGGCTCCCCCTGCGCCCGCCCCCGCCTGCTGGGTGGGCGCCCCCGGCTCCCGCTGCCCGAGTCGGGACGCGGGCGAGCGCGGGGCTCGTGGGGGCCCTTCCTCGCCCCTTCCTGCTGCCCCTCATACCCACCCCTGCGCGCCTCACACACGCGCCTCACACTCACACCCCTTCCACGCGCGCACGCACGGCCCTGCCTTCTTGAGCCGCAGCCCCGGCGCGAATCCGAACGGGGGTCCCCAGGGGGCCCCAGGTCGGGCAGCCGAAAATTCTGCAAACTCAGTTGCCCGAGCCGGGCCGAGAGGGCGACCGCACTCGCCCGCGGAGCCCGGCTCAGCGGCTGGGGCGCGGGGTCCGTGGGGGCGCGCCGGGAGCGGCCCTGGGTCAGTCGGCGGGGGTTGGGGGGGGGGGGCGAGGGCGCGGTGCTGAGGGGGTTGCATGCGCCTGCGTGTGCTTGTGTCCCGGCGGTTTGGGGGTCACGGTGGAGTTCTGCCGGCCTGCCCTGTTCCAGAGGTTTCCGGCCCCTGAACAGGGCCACGGTCCCGGGCGGTTACTCCCTTTGTCACCCGGACTGAAACCCCAGCCCAGGCGCGTGGTGGACTCCAGTGAATTCTACGTGGTCTTTAGAATCCCTTGAAAGTCCTTTCCCCGGTCTCAGGCCTCCTTTTCTCTTCCCTCTTCCCTGGGCTGCGAAGACCCATGGTTTCCTCAAGTGTGTGCTCAAGGTCGGTGTTTGGGCCAAGCAGTGGCTGTAAAATGGACTTGACTCTGTTGAAGCGTCACAGAACGACCGACCTCCGTGGTTCAGCATTGGTTCACTTCCCAGCCCTGTCCGGGGAGGGGAGGGGGCTGCTGCTGAGGTCAGTTAGGGGAGCGTTCCCAGGTCATCCTGTCTACCCGGAAGGAGAACCCAGTGGAGGGAGTCATGAGATGGTTCTGTTTCTGCCGAGATGCCAGGATGGAGCCCGCAAAGCCCAGACGCGCTTCAGCCGCAGCGTGGCCCGTCAGCCGGCACCGTCTCTGGGGTTGTGCAGTGGGTGCTGCTGTCCTCCCGAGGCTCCCTGTCCCTGACAGTCCCAGTTAGTGAAAGGGATGGGACTGCTCTGGGCTCTCTCTTTTTTTTACTTAAGTTTGTTTATTTATTTTGGGAGAGCACGTGCACTATCAGGGGAGGGGCAGACTAGGCAGAGAGGGAACCCAAGCAGGCTCTGTGCCATCGGCGCAGAGCCCAACACGGGGTTCGAACTCACAAACCGGGAGATCGCGACCTGAGCCGAAGCCAAGAGTCAGGTGCTTGACCGATTGGGCCAGCCAGGTGCCCTGCTCTGGGTTCTCTTAAACTGTGAATTGTGGGGTGGGCGCGTTGCGGCCGGGGGGTGACATCCACTTAGCTGTGGCTCCCTGGCGTGCACCGGCCACACACACACTAAGAATCACACGCTGTGGCTAAGAAAAGACATATTTGTATCTTAATTGGAGACAGGTTAAGAAATCAACTTCGAGATTCTTTCCAAGGCCAGTGCCAAATAGCGTTCTGATCTCTTTCCTCTTACAATTTATATATTCCACTTTGCAAAAGTTTTTTTTATACCTTGAGATTTCCATAATTCAAGAAAAAATGGGTGTTTCTGTAGGCATGGGGAGAAAAGGAGGGAAGTGTGTTCTTAGCTGGCTCAGAAGCGGGAGGCTGTGAGGCGTTCCTTTTCTATGCCTGGCACCGAGTCCTGCGCATGCCAGATGCTCAGAAAATATGTGCTGCTTGATTAATTGTTGGAGTTGCAATTAAGAGTTCCTACCCCGTGCGTGGCCGGGAGCTGCGTTGTCATAATTACAGGTGTATGTGCTGTAATTAATGGGTCGTGTGGAACACGCAGGCTGATGGGAAATGGTGAGGCGTTGGGGTTTGCCCTGGCACGAGCAGGTGGGGTCTGAGCGTCTGGGGAGGACTTGGCAGCCCAGGCTCAGCAGCCTCTTCCTCCTCCTGTCCCACGGTTCCGGCTGCAGAGCCTCTTATTCAGGCGCCAGGAGGGCAGGACTAGCTGAGGAGTGTTTGCAGTGGGAGGGAGTTCTCCGCTTCTGCTGCAAGTGCGGATGTGTGGGGGTGGGAGCCGGGGGGGGGGGGGCAGCACCGTGGGGGGGGGGGTGCTGGGGGATCAGGAGGCCGCAGAGGATCTGAGAGATGGGGACGGTGGGCTTTTCCGGATGAGGTGGGTGCGGGGGGTGGGGGGGTCCAAGACGCGTGGCCATGTGTGTCATAATACCTGAGCACCTGTGCACGGACGGGCAATTGCGTGAGGAACAGGGATATTTCAGGGCCGAAGCCGGGGAGCCCCCGCTGCCCGAGGGCCCGCTCGCGGTCCGACCGAGTAAGGGCGGCACCAGGGAGCCTGGGCGGGCCGTGTCTGAGGACAGTGACACAGTGAAGGGAGCCAGGTGAGGGCCAGCTCCCGGCACCTGGCTCTCCCACCGTGCGGAGGATGGCCCCGGAACTGGTCAGGGCTGCAGCCAGGCTCCCGGACCCCACGCAGCCTTTTCGTAAGCTTAGTGGGCGCTTCCAAGCTTGAGAGGCACACAGGGCCACCGTGAGGTTAAAGAGATAGCCATCCAGCACTTCCTGTCCCTGGGCTCTGAGGCCAGCTCCTGGCTCGGCGTCTCACCTAGGGGCACCTGCAGTCTTTGCTGGGCTCGTTTAACAGGCAGGTTCGTCCGTAAGAGCAAACTTAAGTCAGAAACCACTTTGAGAAGCAAGCGGACCGAATGCCAAGTGTAAAGACATCACCAGGGGAAGGCCGAGTTGGGTCGACCCGCGGTCACAGAATTCCTGAAGGAACCCTGTGAACGGGCTGCTTCGGCCTCTTCTTGCGACAGGTGAAGCCAGACTTACGGCAGTACACAGACTGCTTACTGGCTCCTATTGTTAAGACCCCCCAACGGCTAAGGGTGCACGTTCCTGGGAGGGCCAGCGCAAAGGTCCTGGGCCTCGTGGGACGGGAGATGTCAGCCAGTCTGTCGTCGACTGCTTGTGTTTTCTGATTCCTCCCGCAACAGATGACAGGGCTGGGACGAGCCGTGTCTTAGCTTTCTGATGTTTGGAGGAGACACTTGCATCCTGAGAAAGGAAGTTAGTAATATACTCACTCAAAATGGAAACATCAGTATTTTATTGATTTCATGCTTAGGAAAAGGCTAATTGAAGTATAATGTTTAAATAGCACAGAAGACCTTTTCGTTGCTCTGTTCAATTAGGGAAGGTAAGACAGAGAGAGAGAGAATTCACAGAAATGTGGGTGCCAGCTCCCAGGGGTGCCCCTGAGGGGCCAGGCTCAGTGCCCCTCAGCCGCTCCTGCCCAGCACGGGGCGGGGACTTCACGGCGCCTGTAGACCCAGCAGTGTCTCCCATCGGCCCCCAGGCACCGTGCCACAGGCCACAGCGGCTCTGTCCCAGCCCTCGGCTCGGCCTCCCGTGGACAAGCTGGCGTGGTCAGAGCCCTGGGTGGCAGTTCCCAGAATTTAATGAAATTCCTGGATATGTTTAACCTTCTCAGATATTTGAACAATGAAATTTAAATCTCGGATTAGGCTTGAGTGTGTTGGGCACACGAAAATCAAAGGCGAGAATTACGGGCCCAGCAGAGCCTCAGAAACCTTCAGTCTAATCTGAATGTCAGCACTTTTTACACAATGTACCCTGAAGAGGCAGATTTATTTCTGTAAAGGCTTAGCACCCGTGGGAGAGCCTGTGCGGCGGTCACGTTCCTGACGGGGCTCCGACCTGCACCTGCCTGGCCCCAGTGTACTCGGGAGGGTTGGGTGCACAGAGCGTCTGCCGCCCGCTGGTGTGGCTTCCAGGACCTTCCGTGCCCCTGGCTGGCTGTCCCCACACACGCCCTGGGCCCTGGAGGGGCGTGAAATCAGTGCATTGGGTCGACGCCTGCCCCCAGGACACCTCTCTCGGGTCCGGTCTGGTGGGTCAGGTGGGGCCCGGGGATTCAGATTCTCAACACGAATTCTGGGTAATTCTCATCATGTGGAAGGCTGGAAATGCTCGTTTGTGGGTTGTGACTGGCATTTCTGTAACAAGATAGAGAAGAGAAGGTATCAGAATTTGGTATCTCACAGGTGCGGTTTTGTGTGTGTGGACAATATACAATGTATTTCTTACTGTGGGTTCAAAATAAGGACAGTCCCCTGACCGCGTGTGCCTTGAGGCGCCCAAGTCTGTCTCTGCGCTTAGCTGTAGAAATTTCCAAAAGCTCTCAGTTGGGTAGCCCAGGCTGGCATGGGTCCCGGAGCACAAGGGGCCGGGACCAGCACTGAGGTCGGGCCCTGCCCTTGCTGAGGGGCGCCTGGCAGGCTCCCCACACAGTCTTGCTTCCTCCGCTCGCGGTCAGGCTCGGGGGTCCCGCTGGGCGGAGTCGCGGGTGCAGCCCAGCGGGGTTTCTGATCGCCCCCCAGAGCAGACAGGCGAGCCCGTGTCTGGTAAAGCCAGGAAAAGGGTTCCCTTCCTGTTCCCCTTCTCTCTTCTTGGGGGGTGTGGAGGAGGCGTCTTCGTGTGCACATTAACGGGAAAGTAAGCCGCATGATGAGTTTTATTTCACATCATAGCAATTAATGCAACGGAATGAAATGTTTGGTAAAATAAAATGCATGAAACATCAGTGCTTGTTTTGTCGCGTGGCTGTTCGGTCACAGGAGGGAAACTTGGCGTCTGTGAGGCTCGACCGTGGTGTCAGGAACAGGCAGCACCCCGACTTCTGGGCGTCTCTCTGAGCTCGTGCTCGCTCGGCTCCGTGTTTCCTTCAAGAAAAGGACAGTTTCTGACTGTGAACAAATTCCCCTGAAATTTTCCACCGAAGAAGACAAAGATATCATTTAGATGAGGAAAGATAAGAAACGTGTTTCGCTGGCTTCCTCAGGAGTCAACGCTTTAGAAATAGAAAAATTCTAGGGCCTGGAGGAAGTGCAGATGTAGGAGCCGGTGGGCAGCGCTGAGGAGACACAAGGTGACTCTTTCCCTCTGGTAGTCGTGACACGTTTTTCCAAGCAGCCCGCGATGTCGGTGGCTCCCGAGGGGCCCTCCCGCCAGCTGGGGTTGGGGCTGAGACGCACCCGTCTCGGGCGGCATGGGCGCTACGGTCTGACCCAGAGCTGTGGACGGACCCTGGTCCCGCACAGGCCACGTCCCCGGATCTGGCAGGAGCCTAAGGACAGGGCCGCCCTTCCCGGCGGGGCCGGCGCGTGGGTCATGTCTGGGCTGACGCTCTTTTCTGGGAACTGTGAGGGGACCGTTTCCCAGCAAAGGCAGTGAGCCGGCACTGGGCCCCAGGAACTCGTACAGTTTGTAGTGCTTCCAGATGCAACGGATACAATGTTAAAATACCTGTTTCTGCTTTTCCCTCCTTTCGAAACAAGCCCTCGTCGGAGACAGAGAGTAAAGAGAAGCGTATGTTTGAAAACCCTGTGTGGTTTCCGCTCTCCGCAGGCAGTGGCTCCGGGTTGACAAGGACGTTTCCCCTGTCGCTCGGTGTCTGTGCGCAGAATCGATCACCCCACCTACCAGCAGCGGCACACACTGTCACCTGCACGCTTGTTCTGTTGAGCACGTTTTGCACGGATCTCTCGGAACCTGTCCGTGTGTCCTGCGGTTGGCCCCGTGGATTGTTTCTAGCTTGTCCATATTCTAATTACCACTGACGTCGCATCTTTGTACACAAATGCTTGAAAAACTTTGAATTGGGTCACAAGGCATCAATGCCTAAGGCACGTGATACCTAACGTCACGTTGTCCGTCAGGGGCCTTGGGGGCCCGCACCCCCCACACCCTCCTGCTCGCCCCACTCCTCTCTTCAGATGCCAAAGTGAATGCCTTTTGGTTGTGAGTCACACATGCTCGTTATGAGACATCCTCACGGGCAGAACGTGTGAAGTAGGGTACGTGCTGCTGTCCGGGCCCTGTCCCTCTGGGCCTCGGGTCGCGTGTGCACACGCGTGTACACGTGAGTACATGCATGGACACGCGTGTCTGTGCACAGGAGATACCGGCTTATCTGGGTGTGTTCTCAGAAGCCCTTGCTGCCTTGAGTGTCGTATTTACCTGTTGGGAAGGCTGACCTTTCTCTTGCTCTGGCCTCAGTTTCTCTGCGATGCTCTCCTGTGCCCCGTTTTGGCGTGCACTTGTTCCCAGAATGCTGTGTGCCCACCCACCCCCCCCCCCACCGACACCGTTTGCATTTGCCTCCAGCCTGTGGTGGGTCGCCCAGCACGCAAGCACCCACGCTTGGCCGGCTGTCCTCGGGCCCGTCTGTGCTCGTGGGGACCCATGTACCCTCCTGAGTCAGGAGACGTGGCTGGGCATTTAGAGTGACCTGGGTCTGCTCAGACTTAGAAAACGTGTCTCAACCCTCTAAAATCTCAAGTGTAATCCTGGGGCAGGAGGAGCCGTAGGCAGATACAGGTAGATGTACAAGCCTCCAGTGCACACGCATGCATGTGTACGAACGTGCGCACACACGCGTGGATACGCAAGCCTGGGGCGCAGGGGTGACCTTCGGAAAAGTCGCCAAGCGTGTCCTGACGAGCAGGTGCTGACCCAGAGCTGACTCAGGGCTCAAGTCCCCAGCGAGAGTCTGACCTGCACACCCTGAGCTGGGTGGTCCGTGTTGTGTCTGGCCCTCATCCGTCTTCCTGATGTCTGCTCTATGACACGCAAGTGTCCCGGGCGACTTCGAGCCTCGTCCCCGCCGAGCGGGGGGAGCCTGTCTCCCGGGACGCACACCTGCCAACGAGAGTTTCGTCATCTCCCGGGACGAAGGGCAGCATGCACGAAGGAGCCTTCCGTGCCACTCGGACGTGCTGGTCCGCCTGTCCTCTCACCCCACGTGGGGTGGCTCTGCCCTGCAGGCCGTCTGGCCAGCAAGGGCTTTGTTCACCTCGTCTCCGGGCTTGGGGTCCGTTGGGCTTGTTGGATCACATGGGTGTCTCCTAAGATGTGCTCGGCCAGCCGCTCGCACGTTGCCTGGGGCCCTCGGTAATGCGAATTATTCTGGGATTCTTCAGACGTGCTCTCTGACCCTAGCCAGGCCTGGGGAAGAAAGCCCGCGGAACCAGACGTCTGCTACCTCTCAGAAGTCGGCACAATTAACACCCGCTGGGAGGAAGCTTCAGAACACGCTTCTCTGACTGCTCCTCACGGCGTCTCCGTTCACCACCGCAGTGACCCCTCGCTGTGCTGTCTGGTGCCGGCACTCGCCCCGAGACCGTGGTGGTGACCCCCTTTCGGGCCGAGACCAGGAATAAGCGCTCGGGGGCCTCCTGGGGCAGGTGAAGGTGAAGTTAACACCGAGGAAAACAGCTTCTTCCCTCCCGGGGGGCCTGCGTTCCCAACGCGCACTGGTTTGGGGCCAGAATTAGAAATTAACAATAAGTGGGGGGTTTGCATCATTTTCTCTTCTTCAGTCCCTCCCCATGGCTCGCAGCTCTGTGTCGGGCATCAGGCTTCCATCAGGGCTGAACTCCCTCATCCTTTTAAGGGTCATTAATAGAATTAGCCTCCAACCTGGGGCCGCCTGGGAAGAACTCTGGGGACGCTGCCCCAGCGCTCACTTCAAGCCAGAGGGGTCGACCCAGGGTGCGGCGGGCTCGGGCCCACGTGCTGGCCTGCACCACGGCTCCATGCCTGGAAACGCAGAGGTGCGTCAGGGGCAGGGCTGCGGGCTCTCATTCTCTGTTCTTCCCCCAAAGGGGGGTCTCCGAGGGGTGCATCGTGTAAGGGCTGTTCGCACGCAGGGCTTTCCTTGCATCCCGCGAGACACTTCACAACTTGCCCCGCACCCCTGTTTGCCTGCACGTGTTGTCACCTGAGTGAGCCCTTGAGCTGCACGTTCAGGCTCCAGGGGAGCATTGTGGGCGCCCGAACTTTACTCTGCACACATCACGCACTCACCTTCACAGAGACCCTGAAGCAGGTGTGCTGGCTCCAACAGAGGAGAAACATACTGAGGGATGGGCTCAAGGGCACACATCTTCTAGTCAAATGACTAAGACAATTTCTGACTCAAAATCCCTTTTCCCAGCTTGTTGTCCCAGGCCCAGACGGCCCCCTTCCCTCCTGACTGTTCCCATCATCTGGGTCCTGGCAGCACTTTGGACATGGGTCCACAGCCACTCACGCGGTTGGCCCCCATCACACCACGGCCAGAAAAGCCGGTCCCGGTTGTGATGCCCCAAATCCCATCCCGAGTCTGCACTTGAGAGCCTGGTGCCATCTGCCTCCAGCCACACACGGGTGCCTGGGCGTACCAGTGCTCTGTGGGGCTTCTGTCCTGACCCTCAGTCACAGCAAGGAGGACACTCAGGTCCCCTGAATCATCTCATACGGTGCACTGTGGCATGCCGCCCTAGAATAGAAGACTGTTCCTCTCTTCTAGAAAATACAAGAGCTTCAGAATGACGCTAACTGCCCTGGCCCACCGCGGTTGTGGGATTTCACGAAAGTCTTCCTCCCTGCCTCCTTCGCTGCTCTGGGCTTCAAACTCCTCATCCACCACTGTGGGCACCCAGCCTGCAGGGGCCTTGGGGGATCCTGAGCGCATGGCCAGGGTCTGTGCCCCAGGTAGGCACCTGCATTTGGGCCAGGCGAGTCCTGCACCACTCACTCAGTCAGCCTTGCATGGCTGCCCTGTCCCTGGGCTGAAACGGGCCCCCACCAGTCTTAATACAACTTACAAAATGGAATAAATTCTTTTAAGACTCCTAAGAAAGGAGATATTCAAGCCTAGGTAGTCTCACTGGAAAATTCTACCAAACATTTGAAGAAGACTTAATTCTATCAAACATTCAACAAAAAGGAGGGAACTCCTAACTCACTTTCTGAGGCTAGCATTACCTAGAGACCACACTAGACAGCACAGAAAAGCCACTACAGATCAGTAGTTTTCGTGAACTTAGACACAAAATTGTAAGCAAAATATTAGCAGATTTCTCCAGCAATGTATAAAGCTGTTGGACCAGGTGAGATTTACTCCAGGTGTGCAGGGCTGGCTCAGGATTCAAAAATCAACCAGTGTGATCCACCACATCCACAGGAGAGATACACAATCAGATCAACTGGTGCAGAAAAAGCGTTTGATAAGATCCAACACTCACCTGTAATGAAAACTCTCAGAAAACTAGAAATAGATATTTAACCAGATAAAGAGCATCTCCAAAAAGCCTAAAGCTAACAGCATACACATGGCAAGAGGCTGAATGTTTTCCCCTAAGATCAGGAGCAAGACAAAACTGTCCACCCTCACCACTGTTACTCAACCTAGTACTGGAAGGCAGGTAAAACAGGAAAAGGAAACAAAAATGGTATAGGTTGGAAAGGGAGAAATAGAACTGTTCCTCTTTGCAGATAGTATGATTATCTGTGTAGAAAATTCCAAGGCATGTACCCCCCAAACCACCTAAACAAATGAAAAGATATACCATGTTCATGGATTGGAAGACCCTATATAGTTTACTTGTCTCTTCTCCTCAAATTGATCTGTGGATTTGATAAAGTTTCTATCAAAATCACAACAAGAATTTTTGTACACATAGGCAGCTTATTCTGAAATTCATATGGAAAGGCGTGAGCTCCAACATAGCTCAAACAATCTTGAAAACCAGTTCTCACTACCCAGTATTAATGTTCATTATATAGATCCAGGAGCCAGAACCACGTGATGCTGGCAGAGAGACAGAGAGATGCACAGAACAAAGGAACAGAATACAGACCCACACCAGTATGTCCAACTGATTTGTAACAAAGCTGCAAAGCCAGGTCAGTGGAGGAAGCAGAGTCATCACAACAAATGACAGTTAAGCAACTGGTCATCCACAGGTGGGGAAAAAAAGAACCTCATACCTAACCTCATACTTAACCTCGGTTAAGTGTCTGACCCTTAATTGCGGCTCATGAGCTCACAGTTGTGAGATCAAGCCCCAGGTGGGGCTCCACAACTGACAGCATGGAGCCTGCTTGGGAGTCTCTCTCTCTGCCCCTCCCCCACTCTCTCTCTCTCTCTCTCTCTCTCTCTCTCTCTCTCTCTTTCAAAATAAATAAATAAATATTTTTAAAAATGCATCATAAATTTAAATGTAAAACGTACAGCTATGAGACTTTTAGAAAACAATGAGAGAAAACCATTTGGATCTAGGGTTAGGCAAATAGTTTTTAGACTTCACACCAGGGTGCCTGGGTGGCTCAGTCGGTTGAGCGTCCGACTTCGGCTCGGGTCAGGATCTCGCGGTTCGTGGGTTCGAGTCCCGTGTCGGGCTCTGTGCTGGCAGCTCGGAGCCTGGAGTCTGCTTCAGATTCTGTGTCTCCTCTCTCTGCCCCTCCCCTGCTCGCGCTCTGCCTCTCTCTCTCTCAAAAATAAATAAGCGATAGACTTGACACCAAATGCATGATCCATGAAAAGTAGACTTGATAAATCTGACCTTATGAAAATTAAAAACTGCCCTTCAAATGACCATTTAAGAGCATGAAAGGAAAAGCTAAAGTGAGAGAAAATATTTGCAAACCACACATCCAATAAAGGACCAAAATCTGTAATATATAAAGAACTCTCAAGACTCAATAGCAATCCACCCCCCCCCAAAAAAAACACAAACAAAATATGCAATTAAATGAACAAAATATATGAAAAGATATTTCACTGAAGACGATATACAGATGTTAAATGAGCACATGGAAAGGTGTCCAACATCATTAGCTATTAGGGAAATACAATTAAAACCATAAAGAGGTTATCATCACACACTTATCAAAGTGACTGAAATAAAAATAAACCCCAATACCGGTGAGGATGTAGAGAAATGATCTCTCATACACTGCTGATAGGAATGGAAAATGATATGATCACTCTAAAAATAGTTTGGCCATTTCTAATCAATCACGGAACTACCACGTGACCCCGTGGTTACACTCCTGGGCATTTATCCCAGAGAAATGACAACTTCTATTCACACAAAAACCTGTACACAACTGTTCATAGTAGTGCTGTTTGTAATAGTCGAAAACCGGACGCAATCCGATGTCCCTCTATGGGTGAATGCTTACACCACAGACGTCCTCACACGACACACTACTCAGCAGTGAGAAGGAGTAAACAATTTTTTTTCAATGTCTATTTGTTTTTGAGAGACAGAGAGCGAGTGAGTGAGTGGGGGAGGGACAGAGAGAGAGGGAGACAGAGGATGTGAAACGGGATCTCTGCTGACAGCAGTGAGCCCCATGTGGGGCTCACACTCATGAACTGTGAGATCATGACCTGAGCCAAAGTCACACATTCAACTAACTGAGCCACCTGGGTGCCACAAGGAGTAAACTATTAACACGCCCAACAACTTGGATGAATCTTCAGGGAATTATGCTGAATAAAATATGCGAATCTCTAAATGATCATCTAACGATTCCAGTTTATATAGTACTCTCAAAATGACAAATTACAGAGATGGGAAACAGATTAGCAGTTGCCAGGGGTTATGGAGGCGGGGACAGGGAGGGGCCTGGGTGTCAGGATGCACGTCCCGCATATGGGGCATCAGTGTCAATATCCCGGTGGTTTTAACACGGGGGAACTAGGTAAGGGGCACGCGGAATGTCCTTGTATTAGTGCTTCAATTGCATATGAAGCCACAGATATTTCAGAATAAGTTTTATCTTCAGAATGTGTATGCAAATATTTCATAGAAAGGTTTAGTAAAAGCTCTGGGCAAATGTGTCACCTTGAAAGTCACCTGTGGGTGTTGGATTGAATTTGAAGGGGACGGTGGACACGGGGGCTGTTGTAAATGCTAATATAGAGACACTTAGTTGGGATGAGGAAAGCGTCTCAGGAGAAGCGCGAGAGCATTCACAGTGTCTGACTGTAGGTTAGTATTGAAATACTGTCCACTTGCCGAAGTAAGTCGTGACGCATCCTCGGGTTGAGACAGTATGCACGCTTTCCGTAAACACGCTCGCCAGCGGTGTAGACAAGCGTGGCGGAGTGGCTTCTAATGGCGTCGAAGAAGCCCCAGTGCCATGTTTATACTGGATTCCCAGTGTCAGTGAGAGAACCACCGTTTACCAGAAGCGTGGACATCATCACACTCCATGGCCGTCCGTCCCGTCCAACCAGACGGCACAGACCCCAAACTTGTCCTCGCAGGTCTTGCTCGACCTTTTTGACTGTTGACTTCTTCTGGGGAGGGAGGAAAGAGCAGAGTCCTGGACACGAATCTGAGGACGCTCGAACTCCTGCCCCAGAGCTTTCCTGCTGTGGCGACCCGTCCTCCCAGTGTGCGGCCCTGCCCCTCTCTGCCCTTGACCCGGAGCCCCGCGGCCCGTATACGGAGTCAGCCAGCCACGAGGGAGAAGACCCAGGTTCCCACGGCTGTCTGGGGCGCTGGGGTTAAAGGTGTTCTTTTCCTCCTATTTTACTGTACTGTGTGATCTCCCATTTTTCCCATGGGTTACTTCTATCATCGGAACATTTTTTATGAAGTTGAACGTCTAAGACTCATTTAGGCGAATGAACGTAGAGAAGAATAAGAAAAACCAGAACGTACCCTTCTTGTGGCTAAAAGAACAGAGAAGAGTGTCGTATCTGCTGGGGGGCCCCACCCCTGGGTGGTCCCCGGGTCAGTCGCCATGCTGGGCGTTAGCTAGACGTAGACGGTGTGGGAGCGAGACGTTCCCACAGGAACGTTTGCTGACTTGAGTAAGGCCATGCACGCATCAGCAGGGCCAGCATGTGAGCGAGCGGAGGGACAGCCCGGCCACCATGAGGAGAGGAAGCAAGGACCGCAGAAATACAGCTGTCACACATACAGAATTTGCGGACTTTACTCCTGAACCAAGCAGATGCTTGGGGGCGGGCAGGTGGGCAGTAGCCCAGCTCCAGTGGCTCTTTGGCTCCCTGAAGCCACGGTCGTCACGCCCAGGGGTCCCGCACAGGTGTCGCACAGGCCGTCACATACTCGAGGGTCAGCAGGTACCGGGTGGGCACAGAGCTTTCTGGGATGCCCCGTCCTCTGCCCTTCCCCATCATCATGCCCACAGCCTCCCCTGCCCTGGGGCTCCTGGACCCCCACCACCTTTCCCATCTCTCTCGAGGCCTCATCCTTGACCCTGAAGGGGGGGCAGCCCACCCCCCACCCCGGGACCCACAAGCCGGCCGCCCTGCAAGAGGCCACGAAGAGGAAGCTCTCGGATCGAGAGCTCCCGTCACCCCAGAGGGCGTGCACGGGGCGAGGACCCCAGCACAGAGGGATGCCCGCCCACGCCAGGTGCTCCTGCATTCCAGAGCCTCGGAGAAGCGGGAGGGGCCGGGGCTCCTTCCTCCTCCCGACCCGGCAGCCCGTCACCCCGACTCTTCACAGCAAACGCCATCACCAGCTTAGGAGACCATCCGAACTGAGGAGAAGTAAGAGAACCCCGAATAATCGGAAAGGAACACGGCTGGTTGTGACCTGATCACTGAGGAGTCAGCGGAGAAGTTGTTCACGTGTTAAAACCCGGGTTCCTGGGCAGGTGTCCTACCTCTGAGTGTGGCTCCACCCAGAGCAGGAGCAAGACCGGGTGTGGACAGAGTCGGGGCAGGAAGGGAGGGCATCTCAGCGAGACGGATGGCCGTGAGAGGAGCCTCGGGGACCCAAAGCTGACGTCCTCTGCAGACGGCCAGGCTGGAAGCGGTGTGCCCGGATGGCCCCTACGGCCTCGGGATCTTCTTGAACCCTGACTCCGCTTCTGGGCTCCCAGCCCCTCCCGGGAGAGGCCCGTGGCCGCCTGTGGCCCCCTGACGCCCCTCAGCTGCCACAGACCACGGGCCGAGCAGTGGGTCTCGGCGGGGAGGGCACCCAGCTTCTAGGGGGGCGCCTGGGCACAGAGGAGAGAGGGGGTATTTCCGGGGACTCCCGTGTGTGCGTCGGCCGCCTGTGGTCTTTCGGGAAATTCTGAGCGAGCGTCCTGAGGAGGGCGCTTCACCTGAGAATTCGGGGGGTTCCTCGTGCCAAGTGTGGCCAAGAGGAGGGTGACGAGGTGTAGCCAGGGTGCCTTCAGGACTCCGCGTGGGGTGTGCTGGACATGTAAACGGCGCTTTCTTTGTGATCCTTGTAATCTGGACAACGACCCGGTGACAAGACCACAAGGAACTACACGGCTTTGGAGGGTTGTTACTGTGGTAAAATACACATCACGTGACAGGTGCCGCTCACCTGCCTCTAAGTGGCGGTTCGGGGGTGGGAATACATTCACGCTGTTGTCCGGCCATCACCATCCGTCTCTGGACCTTTCTCATCCAAGCACGTTAAACGGCAGCGCGGCGCCCCCGCCCCAGACCCTGCCTGCGTGTCGACACCTCAGTGCGCCTCTCGTTACCGGCTCGTTGTACTCAGCACGGCGTCGTCGAGGCTCGTGAATTTCTGCAGGGGTCAGAATCTCGTTCCTCTTTGAGGCTGAATGATATTCCAGCGGATGGATAGACCGCACTGTGCTCTCGATTCACCCACTGACGGACACGTGGGCTGTTTCCACCTTCCGGCTGTTGTGAGTGATGCTGCTGTGAACGTGGGTGTACAAATGTCTGACTGCATCTTGGGGCGGATGCCCAGGGGTGGACTTACCGGACCCTGCGGTGGTTCCACTTTTAACGTTCCGAGGAATTTCCACACCGTGTGCACAGTAGCTACACCCGTTTACGCTCCCAGGGCCCCAGGCCTCCACCTCCTTGCGAACACTTGTTGTGTTCTGTGTGTTTTCTTATAACGGCCCTCCTGGCGGGTGTGGATGGCGTCATTTCTCTAGTGATTAACGATGTTAGAGCATCTTTTCGCATGCTTATCGGCTATCAGGGTATCTTCCTTGGACAAACGTCTATTCAAATGCTTTGCCCATTTACAATCGTTTTGTTGGTGCTGCTGTGTTCTCTGGCTACATGGAGTATTCTGGATATTAACCCTTGATCAGATACATGGTGAGAGTGAAAACACTTCCTCCCTTCAATCTGATCTGTGGGCCTTTTCACTGTTGATACTGTTGTGTGTTCACAAAATGGCTTAGGGTTGAGGAAGTCCAATCAGTGGATTTTTTCTTTTGTTACTTGCGCCTTTCGTGTCCTCTCCGAGAGCTCATCACCAAACGCAGTGTCATGAAGGCACTGTTTCCTTCCAGGAGGTTTAAGGTTTGGCTCTTACATTCAGCCCATTGGTCCGTGTTGAGTCAGTTCTTCAGTCTGGCGTGCAGCGAGGGTCCAGCCCCTTTCTTTTGCACGTGGACGTCCAGCGTTCCCAGCGCCATTTGTCAAAGACCGTCCTCTCCCCAGTGGATGGCCTCGGTGTCTTCACCAGCATCCGTGACCACGCACGGTGACTTCATTCTGGGCTCTCTGCTCTAATCCTTTGGTCCGTAAGTCTGTCTCGATGCCAGCAGAACTCTATTTTTAGTGGTTTTGAAATCAGGAAGTGTGAGACATCCAACGTTGTTTGTTTTCAAGACCGTTTCGGCTGTTCAGAGATCTCACATAGATTTCTTCTGTTTCTGCAAACACGTGTTGTTGGGACTTTGATAGGGCTGCACTGGGTCTCCAGGTCGTTCTGGGTGGTGTAGACACCTTCGTCCAGTAAGTCTTCCAGTACAGGAACGTGGGGTGTACGTCCTCTTTTTTTAACTGTTTTCTAATGTTTATTTATTTATGTTTTGAGACAGGGAGAGAGAGAGAGAGAGAGAATCAGCAGGGGAGGGGCAGAGAGACAGGAAGGCACAGAATCCGAAGCAGCTCCAGGCTCTGAGC
The DNA here is from genome assembly GCF_018350215.1 of Panthera leo. Classification (NCBI taxonomy): domain Eukaryota; kingdom Metazoa; phylum Chordata; class Mammalia; order Carnivora; family Felidae; genus Panthera; species Panthera leo. The sequence continues at coordinate 94,031,878 of NC_056690.1, forward strand.
TGTCAATACAGAGCCCGACACGGGGCTCGAACCCACAAACCGTGAGATCACGACCTGAGCCGAAGTCGGACGCCTGACCGACGGAGCCCTCCACGCACCCCAGGGTGTACTTCCTAGTAGCTGTGTGATCTTTAATTTCATCCAGCAGCCTTGATAGTTTTCACAGAAAACTCACCTCCGTGGTCAGGTGTATTCCTAAGTATTTTATCCTGTTTCATGCGATCATACGTGCAGTCGTCTTTCACTTACAACGGCCTGGGCTCTGCAGGGTCCAGGGCCGCGCCCCACACATACCTGCTTCCTGGGGCCTCTGCTGTCCAGCTTCCCTCACTCTGCTTCTGCCACGAGGTCCCCCAAGTTTTGCAAACATGGACGGATTTCCCCCCCCCAACCTGGACCTGTCCGGTGAGTTGAGGACAGCAGTCGGGACACCTTCCGCCCGGCTCCTTATCACTAGCGCCCCGGTGCCACCATAGGACTGACTTCCTGGAGGAGAAGACGTAAGCGGCACAGGTATTTTCCAGGAAGGTATCGCTGTCGTTAGAAGCGGCGGTAGTCACCGACCCCGTGGCCCTCCCTGACCCCCGCGGCCTCTGGCAGGTGAGGTGCCACGCCGTTGAAGAAGGGCTGGGACGGCACACCCGCGACTCCAGGCTGCCGGGGCCCTGATGACTTTGCGGGACCGGGACGTTGGCTTTATTTGACTCGTTTTTAACTGTAGCAGCTGGAGACAAACGTGAAGGTGGGGGGAGCCTTCGCTCTGCTGACAGAAAGCAGAATTTCTTTTAAAAATGTTGTTTTCTGAGGCCTGAAAGTCACAGCAGCCACAGGCGGATTGCCTGGAGGCCCCTTCGCCGTCCTGATGGCGCCTCGGAGGGTGCAGCGTGCCTTCAGGAGCAGTTAAGTAGCCTTACGTCCGGCAGACGGGCTCCAGATCAGCTCTGTGTCTCCAAGGAGCAGCTTCTCCCGCCCCGAGCCCCTTGTGTCAGGGACGGGGAAACGCCTCCTGGAAGAAGCGGCTGGAAGGCACCTTCCTTGCAGGCGCCGAGCTTGCCGATGCTTTGCAGGGAGGGCCGCTCCCCAGTTACCCCGAGGTGGGCCTCTGGCAGCCTTGCCGTTGAAAACGGCCCCCCAGTTGGCTGCACCGAGCCGTGGCCCGCCGTGGCCCCGGGGTCTGGCTGCCATCACTGAGGACATGTGCTCCAGCCCCTCAGAGCCCAGGGCCCGGCCCGGCACCTGGCCAGGGTAGACGCTCCTGTGTGTCAGATGACAAACTGAGGCGCCTGTGACAGCAAGGAGCTGAAGGAAACGAAAGACAGGAAAGGAGCAGCTGGGTGCACGCGGCCCTGGTGGGGAAGCTGGCCCTGCAGCCCTGGGGTGGGACTGAGCCCTTAACCCGCCCCCCCCGCCCCCCAGGCCAGGGAGGGGCAGTGGCCGTGCCGGGAGGCAGGGGCGCAGACCACGTGCCCACAGGACGCAGGCCGTGGAAGAAGTCTGCAGAGGGATCCTGGGCAGGCCGATGCCCCTGGACGGCGCGTCCTCCACCCTGCGTCACGGCACGTGGCCACACGGACGCTCGCAACCTTGCAGGTGGACGTAAGGGTGCGGCTCAGGGTCGGCTGGCAGGGTCAGAGCCAGCGCTGTCCACCCTGCGGAACACAGACGCTGCCGTTGCAACCGTTCCAAACTTTCCTATGTGGCGGCAGTGACAGCGGTCGGCAGCACGTGTCGCTGCACCCACTGAGCGCTAACTCCCCCTCCCTCCCCCAGCCTCCATGGTAACTTCTAAACTACTTCCTGTCTCCATAACTTTGCCTATTCTAGCCATTTCACACGCTATCTGTCCTTCCTGTGTCTGGCTTACTCACTTAGCATAATGTTTTCGCCGTCTCTCCGTGTCGCTGCGCGGATCAGTTCCTCCCTCCTTCTTGTGGCTGAAAACATCCCAGTGCATGTTTAGACCTCATTTTCTTTCTTTTTTTTTTTTTTGGTAAAAATACGTAGTTTAATTTAAATTACCCTATAATTATTTTTTTCATTTCTTCTCTTAACTTCAAGAAAAAAACACTGAAGATTGTACAAATATACCATTGTCTTTATCCATCCATCCGTTGGAGGATGCTCCCACCTTTTGGCGAGTGTGAATAAGGCCGCTGTGAACACTAGCTTACACGTATCTGCTGGAGTCCCTACTTGCGAGTATTTTAAGCATTACTTAGGGGTGGGATTGCATGGTTATATTATAATTCTATGTTTAATTTTTGAGGACCCTCCAGACTCTTCCACAGCAGCTGCACCATTACATCCCCCCAGCCGTGCACGGGGTTCTGGTCTCTCCACATCCTTACCCACACCTGTTGCTCTCTGTCTTTGTGATTCTAGCCATCCCTGAGGTGGCAGGTGAAATGTCATTGGGGCTGTGATCTGCGTTTCCCCAATAGCTAATGACAGTGAGCATCTTTTTGGGCATTTATTGGCCATACGTATGTCTTCTTTGAAGAAATGTCTCTTCCAGTCCTTTGCCTGTTTTCTAACTGGGCTGTTTTGTTGTGGAGTTGTGGGGGCTCTTGCACATTGTCAATGTTAAGTCCTTACTGAGTACGTGACGGGGAAATACTTTCTGCGTTCCGTGGGCTATCTTCTCACTTTGCTGATAGTGTCCATGGGAGAACAAACGTCGTTAATAGAGCCCAATTGATCTATTTTTTCCTTTTGTTGCTGGTGCTTCTGTGGCATATTTAAGAAACCACTGCCGAATCCAAAGCTGTGAAGGTTTCACACTGTGTTTTTCCCTAAGAGTTTTATAGTTTTAGTTCTTAAACTTAGATTTTTTATGTACTTTGAGTTAAGTTTTATCAATGGTGTGAGGTAGGGATTTAAGTTCACCCTTTTGCACGCGGACACCCAGTTTTGCCAGTGCCATTTGCGGACAAGACTGTTTTTTCCACATTGAGTGGTGTTGGCACCCTTGTCTAAAATCAGCAGAACACGGATGTGAGGACTTATTTCTGGACTTCCTGGTACGTGACACTCATCAGTGTATCTGTGCGTCTGCCAGGGCCGTACTCTTGATTACTGTAGCTTTGTGGTATGTTTGGAGGTTGGGAAGTGCGAGACTTCCAACTTTGTTGTTCTCTTCAAGGTTATTTTGGCAATTCCGAGTCCCCAATATTCCTCATGAACCTAGAATAGGTTTTTTCTATTTCTGGAAAGAAAACACCGTTGGGGTTTTGAGAGGCCATCCTAGAAGTGGGCTGAACATCCTGGTAGGTTTGGCCTGTGCGAAACTCCCAGCACTAATATTTGGGGGAGGGTGTGAGGTTTCCAGTAAAACTGGTCAAATGCAGACTCACGACATTTCATTCCAGTGCCCTAGGGTTGAAGCAGAAGAGTTAGATTTAAAAAAACCAAAAACAAAAAGGCTTTATTTGAACTATTTTAGGCTTACAGAAAAGCTGCAAAATTAGTACAGGGCCTTCTCACCCGTCTCCTTAATGTCACGTCTCACCTGACGAGAACACAGTGACCCAACCAAGCCGTGGACGCTGGTCCTGCGCACTGACCGGGCTGGAAGCCTCCCTAAGCTGTGCCCACGTCCCGCTGATGTCTGTCCCAGGCCCCTGCCCAGGCCCCCACAGCACACTCGGCGTGGCCTTCTCAGCCTGTCCCCTGCCCCTTGGCTGAGAAGAGGGCCGTTGTCAGCCTGTGAGAAGGTGCGGGCCTGAGCCGGCCCTCTGTGCACAGCTCTTACTGCCCTGGATTGTCCCCACGGCTCCTCAGGTCGGGTCCCGCCTCCTCAGCCACAGTGACGTCGTGCTTTATGTGGCACGTGAGCTGAAGTCTCATTTAGTTCGTGGCATCTGAGGGGCTGTGGAGACCACCGTGTTTCTAAGGGTCGTAGCCGTGCAGAGGGTGCTCGGAGGGGGTCACCCTCCCGAATTTCTTCCTGTGGTCAGACACGTGTGTATTGTCACGTACCTCTGTGCCACCCAAAGCATGTCGCACTCTGCGTTTTCCTCTGCCCCTTGCGTTTCGCCTCACGGCCTGCCCCAGAGCGCACACCAGGTCTAGGGACCTTCCTCATTCTCTGCGCCCGGCAACACCCCACGTGTGGACCCCCAGGTGTGTGCGGTCCCTCCCCCGCACAGGCGTTTCCGGTGTCTGCTGTGGGGACCCGCGCTGCGCGCTCTGAGGTTCTCTGCAGACCCGCTCCGGGGGCTGCACCTGCAAGGCGGCCTCACGGTGCCGTGCGGTTGGCTTTGTAACTCATTCAAGCCTCCCGGACGAGAAATGATGTCTCACTGTTGTTTCTCTGACGATGAGTGTACGTCAACATTTGTTCACACGTCTGAGAGCCATTTTTGTCTTTTTTGTGGATTGCCTTTTCGTGTTTTTTCCCTCGTTTCTCTATGGGGTTTGTGGTTCTTTGTCCCTCAGTTGTAAGAGTTCTTTATACGTTGGCTTTTCTCCTAACCTCTTCTTCTTCAGAGTGTTCCTGACGACGCGTGCATCTCTGAATCGTAGCGTGACGTGACTGACTCCATAAAAGGCTTGCTCTTTTACTAGGACTGAATTGAACGTATAAACCGACGTTAGGAGAAAACTTCCTTGTGTAAAATGCTGGGCTGTCCTGTCCGAGAACAAGGGATGCCCTCCCTGTGTTCCGCTCTCCTTTTGTGTTTCAATTGCTCCTTGTAAAAGCTGTACACTTTCCTTGGGAAACATTTTCCCACGTATTTGGTTTTCTTCTGTTGCTGCCGTAAATGGACTTCTCGATCGTCACATCCTCTGTTTCTTGTGTGTGTGAAGAAAACTGTTGGCTTCGTGGCCCGCCACCTCACTCAGTTCTTTTGTTCCGTCATTAAAGTTTTACCATTGGTTCCCTGCGATTTTCCGAGCGTGCTGTCGTCTCCCGGCGGACACGGCTTTCCGTCCTTCGCTTACCCCCTCCTCTAACTCATGTTGCCGTGCCATGTCACTATTTCGAGCCTCAAGGAGGGTGGTGAGTGATTTCAGAGACAGCGGGTGTCCTTCCCTTGCTTTTTCTGGGAACACCTCTCATACTGAACCAGAGACTGGCTTTTCGCATGGTAGTTTACGTGTTAATGAAATATTCCTCGGCTTCTCGACGTTGTTAAGAGGCTTTCTTGGTGTCTATGGAGATAATCCGATGATTCTTTACCCCTTAGATTTATTTTTATGGTGTATGATGCTATTGAACCTGTCCTGCATTCCCGGAATAAATTCCACTTTTCCTAGTATTTTTTTAAGTTCATTTATTTATTTTCAGAGAGAGGGAACACGTGTGCACAAGAGTGGGGAGGGGCAGAGAGAGAGGGAGAGAGAGAATCCCAAGCAGGCTCCGTGCTGTCAGCACGGAGCCCGACTCGGGGCTCAACCTCACGAACCATGAGATCATGACCTGAGCCAAGATTAAGAGATCAAGGCCTAACCGACTGAGCCACCCAGGCGCCCCTCTAGTATTTTTTTTTAAAGACACGTTGGGGTTTTTTTCTGTTTATAATGTTTGCTTAGATTTTTTGCATTGATATTCATGAGCGATACTGGACTATCGTTTTCTTTCTTTGCACTAATCATGTTTGGCTTAAGTATCAGTGTTTACCTGCTTTGTAAAAGGGATTCAGAAGTTTTCTTTGTTTTCCATGCTCTGGAATAATTCCTAGAGCATCAGGACTATCAGGTCTCTTATGAGGTTTGGTAGAATTCCCAGTGAACTCATCTGGGTTTGGTACTTTTTGTAGGCTAGGTAATTCCTTCATAATTTTCTCTGTTTCCTCAGTGGTGATTGGCATGTTTACATCTCCCTCGTGGGATCAGTTTTGACGGTCTGTATTTCCTCTAGGTTCCCAGACTTATTTGCATAGAAGACTTCAAAGTGTCTCATGATTTTTTATATTCTATTTCAAAAGTTAAATTTTTTTGACTATAGTCATGTGGTTAAAAAAGGCGGGGGGCGGGGGAGAAGTTTGAGTGACCAGAAAAGACTGCCATCCTAGAATCTTTTTTTTTAATTTTTTTTTAACATTTATTCATTTTTGAGAGTGAGAGAGACAGAGCATGAGCGGGAGAGGGGCAGAGAGAGGCAGACACAGAATCGGAAGCGGGCCCCAGGCTCCGAGCCGTCAGCACAGGGCCCGACACGGGGCTCGAACTCACAGACTGTGAGATCGTGACCTGAGCTGAAGTCGGACGCTCGACCGACCGAGCCGCCCAGGCGCCCCAGCCATCCTAGAATCTTAAGCATGATTATTTTCAAAGCAACATGTTACAGACTACTGTTCGCTCTCAGTTTTCAGAGAATAAGCCAGCGTGTGGTTTGACGAAATGCCCCTTCCGTGCTGTCGGTTGGAGAACCGCCCACCGTGAAAGTAGTTTCAGTGCTTGGGAATCACGGGAGCCCAGAGACGGGGAGGCTCTGACCATCCCTGCTGCCGGCTCACACAGCTTCCAGAGCAAATACCGGGCTGTTCCGTGCCAATACAGACGTCTCACAAAGGCAGTTGTATCACATCACCATTTCATGGGGTGTCCCTCTCATCACATACAAACCTGTAGGACGCGACTGTCCCCCTGTCGTTGCCCAGGCTTGAAAAGATTGTCTTGAAAGCGACGCAGAAAGGAAGCTCCCTGAAGGGGACGTTGTGGGTCTGTGGGCTCAGGTTGTAGGACGTGCCCCCTGGGTCCGCACCTGCCCCAGCCTGGCAGCAAGGGGGGGCCCACGGTGTCGGCGCACAAAAGTCGGGGCAAGTGCGACAGCGTTCTCGTCAAACTGGCCGAGGGAACCCTGGATGGTGAGTTCTCCACGTGAAGGTCGCTGCTTCCGACTTTACGTGAAGACTTATTTTTGCAAAAGTGGGCAGCACCAGACCCCGTGGAGGCGTGCTGTCCCCTCTGTGGGGAAATGACGGCCACTCAGAAATCGGGCCATCAGCGCCCCCCCCCCCCACCCGCACACGTGCCGTTGGCACCACGGCGAGGCAGCTTCACAACTGCGCACACGGCTTCTCACGGAAAGTTGAATTATGTGCGCTACGTTCTGTTTCAGGGGCAGGGTGGTGATTAATCACATGTTTTATAAAATTGATTTGAAAAAGAAATTACCGATTAAGAGTTGTCGTGATTGAAAAGTAAAATTAAATCATCTGGGAAATTTGCTCCCTTCCTGTTGGGGTCAGCGAGATCTGCCGTTTGTGTCTGCCGTCACTGGGGTGGGGAGGGGGGCCAGCTTTGGTCTCCGCTGGTCCTTTATGGGGACGCGACAGAGGCCTGAGGACCAGCCTGGGGCCCCTCACCGAGGGCTCGGCAGAGACTCCCCGGGGTCGTGCAGCCAGAGTGGAGCCTGGCGGCTTGTCCGAAACAGACCCTGTGCCCTCGGATTGCAGCCCCCACCCCGGCCTGTCCGGTGCCGGGGGTGCCGGTGGGCAGAGGGCGGGAACAGGGAAACTACCGGAACCCATGGGAAGTTCAAACCGAGCTCCCGTTTATTTCCCCTGCTATTTCGGTGGCTCTGTCCTGCAAGCCAGGGCCAGGCCGCACCGGGGCCGTGGCGTCCGGATGGAGCGGGGGCTCGGGCCGGGACAGGGCAGGGGACTCAGTGGCTGAGGGTAGCAGCTCGCACACGTCTCCGCGGCCTTCAAGGAGCTGGGTTTTCACGTGGGTCGTGTGTAGCACCACCGCCAGGCTAGAAACCGACGGGCAGAAGCGCCCTGAGGGCCGTGCCCTGGACGGGCCAAGGTTCCAGCCCCTGCCCGGATGAGGGGCTGCACAGATTCTCACCGCGGGTGAGAGGTGCTCAGGGCGGGCTTGGGAAATGCTAGAAGGAGTGTCAGCCACTCCCTCCAGGACTGCGTTTCCTGCAAGCTTCGGGCCCGGAAAGCACCGGCGAGCAGATGGGCGACTCCCCTGCCCACCCGTCCGCTGCCCGCTGCTCACAGCGCTCACTTGGAGTGTGGTGGGCGGAGGGAAGTCTCTCTTCTCTGGACTCCACGAGCAAAAATACTTCCATAAATAGCTGCTTCAGAGGAAAAATGAAGTTGACAGTACATTTGCATACAAGTGTGCTAATTATAATCCTCTTACCTATACACTGAAACAGATTTAGCAGTTACAATTGGACTGGAGCAGCTCGTCTTCTCAAAAATAGGCCCCGGGCAGAGAGGGGCGTGTTAGGCACATACGAGGGCGTGTGTGTCTATCTTTGCAGACTAATGGGACCGCGGGTGGGGGGCCCAGGCTGCCCCTCACGGGTCTCGTGGGGCCCCGCGGTATGGCTGACCCGGAGGGGACGTGGTGCACACCTGGGGTCGGCTGGACCGGGGACACCGAGGCAGGGGGAGCAGGCGCCCCGGTTACAGCGACTTGTGTTCCAGCAGCTTCATCGATGCAGGGGCGGCTGGTTCTCGGGGGGAGGGAAGGAGACGCTCTGGGCACGTAGGATGTGGCGAGCACTGGCGTTGCCCAGACGTCCGGGAGGAGGTCAGAAGCCACCAGGTGCAGAGAGAGAGGTGAGGAGCCAGGACCCGGCCTCTCTGTCCCAACCACATGCCGGTCCATATGACCTTGGGTGGAACGCACAGGGCCGGGGGGGGGGGGGGGGGGGGGGGGGGACGGGCCAGGCCGAGCCACGATTATGTGTGTGCTGATGTAGATTATATCCGAGGAGATGGGTTGTGGTCATCACATTCTCTGACAAGTTCATGACCCAACCACGGTCAAGAAGCCGTGCCCTAAAGGGGGGTTTGACGTGTCGTTTCAGGGACCTGAGAAGCACTGGCAGGGGTCTGATGACATGGCAGCATTTGCAAAGGGCCGCCTGGGATGAGCCTCCGCACGGGGAAGCCGACAGGAGGTAAGAAGCGTGCCTGTCCCCAGCGTCCCACTCCCGAGAAAACTGGGAGGCTGATCTTTTCGGTGAAACCATCTCATTTAAAGAACCTTACCATACGATGCCACAAACGCACTGATTTCCTCAGAGGTTAGGTGAGGGATAGGAAGGAGCCAGCCTGTGTCCTGAGCTAGGCCACTTTGCACACCTGTCCCCTCAGGATGGCTCCCCGGAGCCCAGGGCTACTCGGGAAGGCCGGCAGGAGGCGGTCAAAGGTGCCAGCTTGAGTTTTAACTGCAGAGCGGGATGGACTGGGGTCCCCCAGAGAGCCTGTGTCCGCTGTCCCCCAGCCCCATCCTTTGTCCTGTGAGTCCCCAGGGCTCCAGCCTCCCCCATCCCCCACAGGACTGTTTATTCTTCCAGCCCCTCCCAAGATCCCAGACTGAAGGCTTGAAGGGGATTTGGGGTGCTCACCACCCGGAGGGGGGATGATGTCATAGCTCACAACCCAGCTCTGTGCCAACCTGCCTCACCTGCCCCCCGGGGGTCCCTCACCTACACCCCCTCCCTCACCTGCCCCCGGGGGTCCCTCACCTACACCCCCTCCCTCACCTGCCCCCCCAGGGTCCCTCACCTGCCCCCCAGGGGGTCCCTCACCTACACCCCCTCTCTCACCTACACCCCCTCCCTCATCTGCCCCCCGGGGGTCCCTCACCTACACCCCCTCCCTCACCTGCCCCCCAGGGTCCCTCACCTGCCCCCCAGGGGGTCCCTCACCTACACCCCCTCTCTCACCTACACCCCCTCCCTCACCTGCCCCCCGGGGGTCCCTCACCTACACCCCCTCTCTCACCTACACCCCCTCCTTCACCTGCCCCCCGGGGGTCCCTCACCTACACCCCCTCCCTCACCTGCCCCCCGGGGGTCCCTCACCTACACCCCCTCTCTTACCTACACCCCCTCCCTCACCTGCCCCCCCAGGGTCCCTCACCTGCCCTCCAGGGGGTCCCTCACCTACACCCCCTCTCTCACACCCCCTCCCTCACCTGCCCTCTGGGGTCCCTCACCTACACCCCGTCCCTCACCTGCCCCCCAGGGTCCCTCACCTACACCCTCTCCCTCACCTGCCCCCCAGGGGGTCCCTCACCTACACCCCCTCTCTTACCTACACCCCCTCCCTCACCTGCCCTCTGGGGTCCCTCACCTACACCCCCTCCCTCACCTGCCCCCCAGGGTCCCTCACCTACACCCCCTCCCACACCTGCGCCCCTAGGGTCCCTCACCTACACCCCCAGGGTCCCTCACCTACACCCCCAGGGTCCCTCACCTGCCCTCCAGGGGGTCCCTCACCTACACCCCCTCCCTCACCTACACCCCCTCCCTCACCTGTGCCCCCAGGGTCCCTCACCTGCACCCCCTCCCTCACCTGTGCCCCCAGGGTCCCTCACCTGACCCCCAAGGGGTCCCTCACCTACACCCCCTCCCTCACCTGTGCCCCCAGGGTCCCTCACCTGCCCCCCCAGGGGGTCCCTCACCTACACCCCCCCTCACCTGCACTGCCTGCCCCCCAGGCTCTCCTCACGGGCTTGAGCCCCTCCCCTCTTCAGTCTTTGCTGCTACTTTCCTCCTCCCCAGTCTGCTATTTTCCAAAACACCACGGCTCCCTTGCCGTCCACTCTTACCTGGCGTTGACAGACCTTAAATCTGGAGGAGAGGTAGAGAGTTTCATTCTACCCTGGGTTTACCACCTGGACCCTGAGACCCTGAGGGATCCGGGTGACGGGCCCCAGATACACAGCCGTCGCAGCCAGGACGCGTCTCCCAGCCCTGTCCTCTGACTCATCCCCCGGCTTCCCCGCCTGGGCGGCAAGAGTCCTGCTGGGCACAGCGCCCGGCTGGCAGGGAACCTCCAGCATTTGGACGTGTCGTTTCAGCGTGGTCTCAAGGGGACATCCCTTCCCCACGGCCCCGTGGAAGGCAGGTCGTCACGAGCCGGAATATAGACTTGGGCGCCCCCCTTGCTGCGAGCCCGGACTCCCCCTCCTCAGGGAAGGTAGAAGCTTCGTGGCCCTTAGAATTTGGCAGAGAAGGATACCCTGTGACTTTCCTTTGCCGTGGCGTCTCTGCGGGCCTCAGGCTCCGGGCCTAGCTCAGGTCTCTTGACGTCTCATCTGAGTCTCTTGCTGCACCTTGATGTGACCGGTCCTGTGGCGGACAGTGTCACGTGTGATTCTAATTTAACGCCCGCATCCGTGTGGCGTTTGGGGAGTGAGAAAGCAGGACCTGAGAGAACGAAACCCAAATCTGGCTACCACAGTTTCAGAAGTGCACTTTCACCGAGACCCACGGGTGGACAGAGGCTGCGCAGGTCAACCTGTGCTGCACGAATGAGAGGGACAGATCAGTGTGAATGTCTTTTCACGAGATTAACCTGTCCTGTCTGGTCAAAGACCAGTGTTGTGCGTTGACGGGTTCCCGGGAGCGGACATCGATGCAGCAGACGAGCGCACACCCCAGCTGGGTCCTCGGCCTGGGGCCACACTGTGTCCGGGATCCAGGCTCCATCCAAAGGCCAGGTGGCGGCTGGATCCATCAGACCGGGCGGGATCGGGAGAGAAAGGAAAACCCGCGTGACCCACAGCAGACGGTCAAGGGTATGAACGCCCAACCCAGAAAGTAACATCACGAGAATCACGTTGGGTCGGTTTGGAGTTTGTGTTTTGTTTTGTTTTGCTTTTGGCTGTTGCTCCCCAGGTTTTTTTTAACCGAGATTGAAACACACAAAGTAGAAAGAGTAGTGTGATGGAAACCTACGCATGTGTGTGTACATACACGAAACGTGTGTGCGTTCACATAAAATGAAATAATGAACCATTCTGGAACTAGCTTACAGAAATCGAGACATTTATCCCTGAATAATTAAGTATGAATCTCCTAAAAAATAAGGTCACTCTTTTCCATAACCACAATACCACATAACACTGAAGATTTCCCCAATTGTCCGAACACTGTCTTTTATAGATTTTTTGGGTGAAATTGATCTGGTTTATAAACTTCATCGCTTGGTATGTCTCAATCACTTTGACTCCATCAAAGAGAATCAGGCCATCCTGATTCTAGAACATTCCTCCCACTGGCTGATCCCCCACGTCACTGACTCTGAAGAATGCGGGAGTCATTCTGCAGGAAGGCCTTTGCTCTCATCTCTGTGTGGTGTTTCTCTCTCGCCCGTATTCTCTGGACCCTGGGATGTGGGTCTACGTGTCTGATCGGAGTGTGTACTCAGGGCAGAGCCAGACGGCTGCCCGTGGTGCCAGTCACTCTGCACATTGCGTCACGTTCGAGGCACATAGTGTCAGGATGGCCGTGCTGAGTTGTGCTACTGGGTTAAGGGGTGAGCCCAAACGTACTCACGGTAAAGCCACGTCCCCCTCTCGGAGGCTGGGTAGCCAGCGCAGAGCAGACGCCCGTCCTCCGGTGGCGGCGAGGGTTTTTTCCCTCCTCTCTATTTCTCTTTTATTCCTGCGTCACTACAGACTCGCGGCCTCTATTTGCTAATGTTTTACAAGAAGCTGAGTTGTTCCATGTCTAGACTCTTGGCACCTGCGGTAGGTCCCTTCCGTGTGCCTGTTCACACCGGAGTGCCTCTCTGCTTCTGGACACAAAGCACGAGATCCCACCCCGGACTCTGCCTGCCTCCCCTTGGGAATCGGCGCTTCTGGCCAACACGACTCAGGTGGGAAGGACCGGTCCCTGATGGCTAAGTGCGTTGTTAGCATTTATCTGTGTGATCTTCTGAGCTACGTGGGGAGTGTTCGCTCTACTCTCCCGAACGGCTACGGCAGGAGGTTATAATAAGACCCAGAGCCTGTAACATAAAACCCAACGTTTCCAGGTTTCACTGGAAAATCAGTCATCACACCAAGAACCGGGAAGATTGCAAACCAAATGAGGGACAGTCAGCAGACACTAACATCAAGATGACAGAATAATTTGAGCAGCTGCTGTAAAAACGCTTCAACAAGTGGTTACAAACACGCTTGAAGCAGACCCGAAAAGAGAGTCTCAGCAAAGACATGGGAAGTCTCAGTGAAGGAAGAGAAGACATAAAGAAGAAGACAATGGAAACTCTAGAACAGAAAAACACGATACGTGATGTGAGAAGCTCGGTGGGTGGATTCGGCCTCCAACAGGAAGGACAGAGGAGTCGTGGACGCAGAGCAGAACAACCGCATTTGCCCAACCTGAAAAGCAGCGAAGACACGGACCGAAAATAAAATGGACGGAGGCCCGGAGACTGCGGCACTGTAACCAGATCCGACACTCGTGCTGTCGGAGTCCCGGAAGGGGAGAAGAGTGGCGGGGCTGAAAGTTCCTGCAGAAATAGTGACTTACAACTCCCCCACATCAGGGGTGCCTGGGTGGCTCGGCTGGTGGCTCAGGTCACGGTCTCACGATGGACAGACAGCGCAGGCCGCGGTGGCCGGTGAGGAGCAGAGAGGGAGTCGGCTCCGTGAAGACGCCGGAACCAAAACTGAGGCAGGAGCAACAACCAAAGGCTTTAACTGCTGCGTTAATCATCTTGCAGCATCTGTAGTGTGAGGACATTGTCAGATCCTAGAGTAATGGCTTGTAAGCTGAGGCCAAAGCACTCTGAGCTTCCTCCTCGCGGGGACGCCCCCGTCGGGACGCCCCCAGCCTCAGCCGGGCGGTACCACCTCTCCTTGCACGGCTGCTTCCGCGAGTCAGACGGGCTAGTTTGAACGGGGTCCCCCCCGGGCACCGCCGACATTTGGGTGAATAGCTCTTCGCCGTGGACGTCCCGTGCCCCGTGGAGCCCTGACCTCCACCTCTGGGGCCGGTGGTGATGACCCACAATGTGAACAGATGGCACCCCGTGGCCCTGGGACCACGCAGGGCGCCCCGTGGTCTGGCTTTGCTGCAGGACCGACGACCGTGTTTCCCCGGGGCCGCCCTCTGAAGCGTGTTAACCCGTAGGACAGGCACGCCTGCAGGCGCCCCCGGGGGGAAGGCATCCCTCGTGACCGCGAGGCCCCCACAGGAGCTCTTACGGGGCTGAGCCATCAGGTTCACAACTGCACGTGTCACGCTGTCCCGGCACCTGCTGTTTATTTGTTACATCTCCCCAAAAGCCTCGGTGACACTGGGGCGACCACACCCTTCTGTTCACACACGTACACGTGTGGGAAACGCCAGGGACGCCCTGGGAAGTACTCACTCGGCTCTGGTCCACCCTTAGCCTTGATTCAAATTCAGACTTTTTTTCCAAGCACCCACTAAGTGCGGGTGGTGCTCTGGGCATTCGAGACACAGCAGCAACACGGACACAAGCGTGCCCGCCTAGGGCCGACCTGTGAGTGGACAGGAGCCCCCTCTTGGCTCTGAGATACGTGTCCCTCCCCGGCCGCCCACCGCCCGAGCCCGGGCTCGGTCAGGGACAGGGGCCGCACGTGCAGGCGTGGAGGCCCAGGGGCAGTGACAGGCCCGGGGCGCCCCAAGCCCTCCCTCGCCAGCGTGTGGTCACCCCTTCTGTGGAACAGATGATGCCCGCACACGCTCACGTCTCTGCGGCACGGCATCCGCGACGCCCGGGGCCTCAGCGGGCGACTGGAAAGCCTGCGTGTGGCCTCCCTGTGTCACCCAGGCTTCCTCACATGTGGCACCTGGGCCCCACGGCGAGGTTCCCGGGAGAGTGGGAGCCTGTCCCGAGAGACCCCAGAGCTCGGCATCCACCACGGAAGGAGCATCACTGGACGGAGTGGGCTCCTGCTCTGTGTCCTCCTCAAAAGCCGATCTGAGGTGCCGTCCCCAGAGAGGACAGCTACGGCACGAAGCTGATAAGGACAGACACCACGCTGCTCTTGGCCAAGAGGCCCTTTCAACAACGCGTAGGCACACGCACGCGTTACCATGTGCGGAGGACTCCCGTGCCAAGACTGTCCTAAACGCTCACGTGGCCTTTGCCTTCCTCACAAGGCAGGTGCTGTCGTACAATTATTTATTCCGGCTTATTCGTGTGGGATCTGTGGCTCTAGCAGAACCGAGTGACTTCCTGAGACTGCACGGCTCTTGAGGACAGGAGCTTGGTGTCGGCCCAGCCGCCTGGCCACCGTCATGGCCTGAGCGTGGGCTCCACCTGTCCCGTGGTGGCTGGAACGGAGGGCATTACAAGTTGCCGTGGTTGCCGCCAAATCGACTGTCCACTCCCTCGGTGACATTACGTAAGGAGTAAGCTTTCTCCCTTCTCACGGGGGTGAGGCCACGATTGGTACTTCCAGTAAGGCGCCACGAATCTCCTACCCCTCAGAGAGAGCTCAGAGAACTCTTCATTCCCTGAGGAACATCTCGTATTAACTTAATCCTCGCTCTATGTCTGCAATATTAAATCATGTCCGGGAGCCCGCGTACTGTCAGGACGTGTTGAATCACCCAAGAGGTTCAGACGTTAGTTAATGGAGAGGACGTGTTCCCGGATAATGTGGCACTACCCAGCAGCGTCACGGGAGGAGAATGTGGAGCCCTGTTTGCAGGCTGCTGGCGTCCCTGCCTGTGCCCCGGCCACCTTGGGTCTCCCCACACCGGTGACGGTCACACCCTTCACGCCCCTCAGGGCTCCCCCAGCCAGGGTGGGCTGTGGCCTGTCAGAGCCGGGTGTTCGTCCCACTGGTGAGGAGACCAGAGCTCCTCGGTGGGACCCCAGCCGCTCGCAGCAGAGCCACAGGTCAACCCCGGGCCCCTGACCCTGCTCGGTGTTCTTTCTGTGCCACAGGTGAGGACCCCGGCTCCCACCCTAGTACAACCTTTGTGGCCTCTTCCAGGGAAATTACGTGGGCTCCGTTCGTGGGCAACCCTGCGTCGGTTCAAAGCGGTTCAACAGAAGCCTCCTATGTGCCGTGGACTGGACAGCCACACTCACACCCGCTCTTGCCACCGTTCAAGGGGCAGGTGACGTGTCGGGGCCGTATGTGCTAGGGACATCTGGGGCAAGTCTGAGGCTCATTCATCCACTGGCTTGTCCCTTCAGCAAATATTTCCTGACTACCCGCTATGCTCCAGGGACGGTGTTGGGGTGTGTGATACGTCCTGGGCAAAACAGAAGAATGACAGCCATTCCCTCACGGGGCTCATATTCTCGCAGGAGTAAAAAAAAAAATAAGCGATTGGTGAGACAACGAACTACCTGCTCCTTCAGGAGGAGAAAAGTGCTATGGAGACAGGAAAGTACTCGGCTGGGGAAGGACGTGGGTGTGGGTGGTGGTGTAAACTGAGTGAGGGGGGCCCCAACAAGAGGTACAGTGTGAACGAAGGCTGTGGCTGCGGCTTCTGGGCAGGTGCTCGGGGCAGGGGGACAGCCAGCACAGGGACCCCTAGCTGGAGCGTGCCGGGAGGCGAGGGGGAGGGCACGGCACCGACCCCGCCAGCACCGTGTGGAGAGCAGCCTTGTCCGCGGGAACAGACCCGGAGCGTGGCGGTTGGTCGGAGGGATGGTGGGCGGGCGGGCTTCGGGAGCCCCCGCGGCTGTGGTGCTGGGCACAGGCAGCAAAGGGCGGGGGGCTGGCAAGGAAACCCGCCGGGGCGGCCACCAGCAGTCCTGGCCGGAGGGGGTGGTGACTCAGAGCCGTGCGGTGGCTGGCCTCCGCCGCTCGTCCACACAAGTCAGGAAATCCCCCCGGGGTCAGGCCCGTGGTGTCAGCAGCCCGCCGCCGTGACCAGGCTGGACGGATTCTTGCGGAAGCTGGCGCGGCTGGGACCACAGGACGGCTCGGAGGCTGCCGCCAGCGCTGTGCGGGCCGGCAAGGAGGTCGGGGTGCGTCGCCTGCTGGGTGCCGACGCGGCCTCCTTCCCGCGGGCTGACGCCACTCAAGGGGAAGCTGGCCTGTCCTCGCCGTGAGCCTCCTGGCGCACGGGGGTCTGGGCCCTCTTCATCCAGTGCGCGGCCTTGCGGGTCTAGGCCTATAAAATGCTGTAAGGGCAGGAGCACAGACCTCATTCCCCTGAATCTGAGCTGGACGCGAGTGCGTGAGCTGCAAGGCCAGCTTTGATGTCCGCTTCTGCAGCCGGCCTTGGGAGTGTGTGTGCGTTACAGACGTGGGCTGGCGGCCCCGTGTCACCACCACAGAACACGGCTTCAGGCGCCAGGCACTGTGTGGTGAAGCGCCCCAGGCCAGGCACCTCCTGAGTGCGGCCACTGAGCGTCCACACCAGCTCCCGAGTTCTTGGGATCGTCTTGGAGCACGGCCCCCATCGTCCCATGGCCCCCAGCGGGCTAGCTGGGAACTCTTTCCTGTTTGTTTTCTGTGAGCTTTCCTAAGTATGCTTGGATTTTAAAGCGAGGAAGCAAAGGCCTTCTTACACGTTCCACAACACACATAAAACGTCCTGAAAATGCTGTCGAGTCTCAAAACTATAGTCTTCTCAAATTTTGAGGAGGAGTCAAAGAATACCAGTGGGAGACTTGGGGGTGAACAGGACTTCCGGCACCAGAAGGGGCCCAGGAGGCGTCCAGGAGCCAACGCACCCCGAGGGTCCCACCCTGAGGAGGCAGAGCGGCACACGCGGCCCGGCTTCACTGCTGTCCGGGCCGCCGTCAGGACGCGGACGGTGCCCAGCCATCAGCGGCGTGCCAGCCGCTGCCAGCAATAAACGCCACAGAGATGCCAAGTCACAAAGAACGGGTAAAATACGTGGACGTCCTTCCATCCGGAGGACGCCACGAGGCAGCACAGCTCGGCCTGCAGACCCGGCCCCGCTCGGTGTGGCCTTTGTCCACAGCTCTGTGGGCCCCCACTTACCGCCTAAAGAGCAGGCAGCTAAGCAAACACCACCACATGTTAATTGATCTGGCAGAAAGGTGAAGGCAGACAGGTTAACAGGACCCGTTACTGATGAATCAGCAGGGCAAGGTGAGTGTGGGGGTGGCCAGCGGCCAGTGCAGACCAGGACCAGAGCCCCAGCTCTGTCACTCCACAGTGAGGACACTACTCAGCCTCCGTGATACTCGGTTTGCAACCTGCAAGACGCAGCCGACAGAACCTGCCTCTTGGGGTCCCGGTGCACAGAAATGACAGGGTATTCACAGAAGGCTTCCCACCTCACAAGCCCTTAGATGGTCCCCGAGCAGCTGGCGCTGCCCTTGGACCGTGCCCACCCCCCAGCTCCTGATGTCTGCCCTGCTCCCGAGGGTGAGAAGTGCCTCCCTGGTCGGGCTTCCTCTCCCTCCTCCACCCCGTGCTTCTCCTCTGGGCCTGGGTTCTGTTGCTTTTGCCAGTAAACGAGCTCAGGATTCTCTAGGGGCTGCGTCCCCTCTGCACAAGCTACCAAGCCGGCCGTCTCGAGATCGGGTGGGAAACAGACCGCCAGGGCATGAACTCCAGCTGATGCACCAGCCTCTCCCAGGGGACCCTCCGCAGGGCACCAAGAGCTTTGCCCGGGTCCCTTCTGCTCCCCTGGGGCAGGGTAACATCCCTCTCAGTTGACTCTGTTGTCCCTTGTCAATGTTAACAGCACCCTTGCCTTCTGAAGAGTGCCCCAGTTTGGAGGATAGGCTACGTGGCACGGGGGAGGAAGGTAATGGGCAGACGTTGGCACTGCGAGGTTCGCAGAAACAGTATCATAAACAGCAGCAGCTCCTATAAGAGACCCAGTAAACCAGCCAAGGTAATGGCATTAAATCCCCTTTCTTTCTACAAAAAGCAGAAGGTTCCTTCTTTTTTTTTTTTTTTCAATTTACATTCAAGTTAGTTAGCATAGAGTGCAACCATGATTTCAGAAGTAGATTCCTTAATGCCCCTCCCCCATTTAGCCCATCCCCCCTCCCACAACCCCTCCATAACCCTCTGTTTGTTTTCCATATTTAAGAGTCTCTTCTGTTTTGTCCCCCGCCCTGTTTTTATATCGTTTTTGCTTCCCTTCCCTTCTGTTCATCTGTTTTATATCTTAAAGTTCTCATATGAGTGAAGTCATATGATATTTGTCTTTCTCTGACTAATTTTGCTTAGCATAATACCCTCTAGTTCCATCCACATAGTTGCAAATGGCAAGATTTCATTCTTTTTGATTGTCGGGTAATACTCCATTGTGTGTGTATGTGTGTGTGTGTATAGCATCTTCTTTATCCATTCATCCAGCGATGGCTACTTGGGCTCTTTCCATACTTTGGCTATTGTCGATAGTGCTGCTATAAACATTGGGGTGCATGTGTCCCTTCAAAACAGCACTCTTGTATCCCTTGGATAAATGCCTAGTAGTGCAATTGCTGGGTCGTAGGGTAGTTCTATTTTCAGTTTTTTGAGGAACCTCCATACTGTTCTCCAGAGTGGCTGCACCAGTTTGCATTCCCACCAACAATGCAAGAGGGTTCCCCTTTCTCTGCATCCTTGCCAACATCTGTTGTTTCCTGAGTTGTTAATGTTAGCCATTCGGACAGGTGTGAGGTGGTATCTCATTGTGGTTTTGACTTGTATTTCCCTGATGATGAGTGACGTTGAGCATTTTTTCATGTGTCAGTTGGCCAAATGGATGTCTTCTTTGGAGAGTGTCTATTCATGTCTTTTGCCCATTTCTTCACTGGATTATTTGTTTTTTGGGTGTTGAATTTGATAAGTTCTTTATAGATTTTGGATACTAACCCTTTATCTGATATGTCATTTGCAAATATCTTCTCCCATTCTGTCGGTTGCCTTTTAGTTTTGCTGATTGTTTCCTTCGCTGTGCAGAAGATTTTTATTTTGATGAGGTCCCAATAGTTCATTTTTGCTTTTGTTTCCCTTGCCTCTGGAGACGTGTTGAGTAAGAAGTTGCCTGTAGCCAAGATCAAGGAGGTTTTTGGCTGCTTTCTCCTCGAGGATTTTGATGGCTTTCTGTCTTAGGTTTTGGTCTTTCATCCATTTTGAAGTTATATTTGTGTTTGGTGTAAGAAAGTGGTCCAGGCTCATTTTTCTGCAGGTTGCTGTCCAGTTTTCCCAGCACCACTTGCTGAAGAGACAGACTGTCTTTATTCCATTGGATATTCTTTCCTGCTTTGTCAAAGATTAGTTGGCCATATGCTTGTGGGTCCATTTCTGGGTTCTCTATTCTGTTCCATTGATCTGAGTGTCTGTTCTTGTGCCAGTACCACACCGTCTTGATGATTACAGCTTTGTAATACAGCTTGAAGTCCAGGATTGTGATGCCTCCTTCTTTGGTTTTCTTTGTCAAGATTGCTTTGGCTATCCGAGGTCTTTTCTGGTTCCATGCAAATTTTAGGATTATTTGTTCTAGCTCTGTGAAGCATGCTGGTATTACTTTGATAGGGATTGCATTGAATATGTAGATTCCTTTGGGTGGAATTGACATTTTAACAATATTTGTTCTTCCTCTCCAGGAGCATGGAATATTTTTCCTTTTTTTGTGTGTCTTCTTTAATTTCTTCCATAAGCTTTCTATAGTTTTCAGTGTATAGATTTTTCATCTCTTTGGTTAGATTTATTCCTAGGTATTTTATGGTTTTTGATGCAATTTTAAATGGGATCGATTCCTTGATTTCTCTTTCTGTTGCTTCATTATTGGTGTATAGGAATGCAACCGATTTCTGTGCATTGATTTTATATCCTTCAACTTTGCTGAATTCATGAATCAGTTCTAGCAGTTTTTTGGTGGAATCTTTTGGGTTTTCCATATAGAGTATCATGTCATCTGTGTAGAGTGAAAGTTTGACTTCCTCCTGGCCGATTTGGATGCCTTTTATTTCTTTGTGTTGTCTGACTGCTGAGGCTAAGATTTCCAATACTATGTTGAATAACGGTGGCGAGAGTGGACATCCCTGTCTTGTTTCTGACCTTAGGGGGAAAGCTCTCAGTTTTTCCCCATTGAGGATGATATTAGCATTGGGTCTAGAAGGTTCCATTCTTGAATCAAAGAGTGTGACACAGAGGAGGCTCTGAATAATCATTAGTTAGAGGGACAGATGCATGCTTGAACGAAACCACTGATAACGTTCTCTTGTAGACACTTTTCCCTGCATGTTCCTGTTTCTTGAAAGTTCCAGCAACTGTGCACTCCAAACCCAGAGCTGGCCTCACACTTCCCAGATGTCTGAGCTCAGTTTGTCCAGGGCAGACCCTAGGGCAGGGGTGCAGAAGCAGGCAGCTTACTCGGGAAGCAACCCCAGGAATGCCAGTCTGGGAGTCAGGAGTGACCAGGAAGGGAATGCAGAGCAGGTCAGCCTGAGAGGCCCCTCCCAGGACCAGAGGGCTCCAGAGGTCTCTCACCCCGGCTTCTCAGTCCTGGTGAGAGTTGTCCCTGGGGACACTGAGTCTCAAGTATCCCTGGTCTGTGCGGGGCAGGCAGGGCAGGCCTGGTAGCCAGAGAAGCCCAGGCAAAGAGACACGGGTGCTGCAGCTGGGGGTTCACCCAGTGTGCCCACAGGCCCAGGGGGACGGGGAGCTAGGAGGACGTGTGGCCCAAGGAGATTTGGGGGCTAAGGGACATGGGTCCAGGGGGACGTGGGGCCCAGGGGGACTTGACCAGGAAGACATGGGACCCAGGGAGACTGGAGCCAGGGGACATGGGACCAGAGGATGTGGGTCTAGGGAGATTGTGGAGGGAGAGGAACATGGGTTCAGGGCAATGTGCAGCTCAGGGAGACTTGGGGGCCAAGGGGCCTGAAGCAAGGGGATGTGGGGCCCAGGGAGACCCGGTTTCTTGTTCAGGTCCTCCTGGTCTCTTTGAAGATGTCCTTTTTCTCTGGTGTTTTAATTCCTTCTTTCACATCTTTATATATCTTTTAAAATTGTGTTATCTAAAGTTCCCAGGAGCCCAATTTTCTTCTTCGTGTGGCTCATGTGGGTTATTGCCCTGGGTGTTTTATAATTTTGTTTTGTAAATTCATCTTAGCTGGGGCTTCATCTGTGGGAATCCCTGAGACTGAAGGTGAGAGTTTGTCCCTCTAGACCAGTGGCTCTGTTGACACTGGGGCTGGTTTCCGGCTCTTGGTTCTGGTGGTGTCCCGTGCATTGGAGGGCTTAGCGGCACCCATGGTCCCTGCCTACCGTTGTCGGTCACACTCGGTCACAACAATGAAAAATGTCTTCAGGCCTTGCCACATGCCCCCTGGGGCAGGCTGTGAGCGACTGCTCTAGACCAGTGTGTGGCTCTAACACAGGCTGCAGGGGGGTGACTTCCTGAGACTGCCCACCGTGAGGGGTCATTTCCTGGCTTTGAGTTTCACAAACCAAAATTCCAACCTCAAAACCATTGTGCAGGTGGACTTTTTTTTTAAATTTACATCCAAGTTCGTTAACATAATGGTGTCAGGAATAGGAGTTAGTAATTCAGCACTCACATACAACACCCAGTGCTCGTCCCAACACGTGCCCTCCTTAACGCCCGTCACCCATCTAGCCCATCCCCCTGCCACCTCCCTCCGTCAACCCTCAGTCTGTTCTCTGTATTTAAGAGTCTCCTATGGTTTGCCTCCCTCTCTGTTTTTTATCTTATTTTCCTTCCCTTCCCCAGGTTCATCTGTTCTATTTCTTAAATTCCACATATGAGTGAAAACACATGATATTTGTCTTTCTCTGACTGACTTATTTTGCTTAGCATAATACCCTCCAGTTCCATCCGCGTTGTTGCAAATGGCAAGATGTCATTCCTTTTGATTTCCGAGTGATATTCCATTATATATATATTTACCACACCTCCTTTATCCATTCGTCGGTCGATGGACATTTGGGCTCTTTCCCTACTTCGGCTACTGCCGCTAGCACTGCGTGTGCCCCTTCGACCGAGCCTTTTTTTATCTCTTGGATAAATAGTAGTGCAATTGCTGGGTCAGAGGGTAGCTTTATTTTTAACTTTTTAAGGACCCTCCACACAGTTTTCCAGAGCGGCTGCACCGGTTTGCGTTCCCGGCAGGTGGGCTTTTAGGTCCGTGCTGCCGTTTTTCACCTAGAGCCAGGCAGAGAACTCTCATGATCTTCCTCTACTGACAGCTGCGTGTTTTCCAGTTTTTCTCTTCCCCGAGGACGTAGCCCAACAGAGGCCCGGTTAGTTCACGCCCTCAGCTGTCCTAATGGCTGAACCCACTTACCAGAGGTGGGTGTGTCTGACAAGCCCACACCCTTGACAACAGAGTGCTCAGACCTCCTCATCACACGCTGCACATTGGGAACAGGGTGTGTGTGCAGGCTGCTTGGAAGGGACTGTGCAGCCTCTTAGGTCAACAGGAAGTTGACTTAAAACCCTTTCGGACTCACATATGATTTATGATTGTATTGCTTTTTTTTCTTTTTTTGAAGACGAGAGAGAGAGGGAGCACGTGCACAAATTGGGGGAGGGGCAGAGGGAGAGAGAGAGAAGCCCAAGGAGGCTCCACACCCAGCTGGAACCCACCTCGAGGCTAGGTCTCTCCACTGTGAGGTCATCAGCTGAGCCAAAATCAAGAGCCGGACACTTAACCGACTGAGCCACCCAGGAGCCCTGTAGTTATGTTTCTAAGTGTATATTCGGGGGAAGAAAACTGTTTACAGGAGTTCCAGGTTCTAGCCCTCTTACTGATTATCCATTTGCCTAAGAGAATTCGGAGCACACATTTGATTTAGCCACAAAAGGAATCCTCCCTCCTGTTCCACAAATTTCGCGTGTGACTGACCGCAGGGAGCCTGGAAAGGGGGAGGGATCAAGGCCACGTGCAGCCCAAGCAGGCTTTCAGCACGTGTGTTATAGAAGCCGGGTTATCCTGGCCCTCGTGGGGAAGCCGGACTCGTATTCCGGGCAGAAACTGTCGTCCCACCTGCGACATCAGCAGCCCCAGGAGAGGGCGTGTGGGCTTCGCCCCCTGGGGCTCTTGATCCGCACAAAGGCACACCCTCTGCCTTAGCTCACAGGAGGGCGCGGCACCTCTGGAGCCTGTCCCGGAGCTGCAACCAGCCGGCCTCGGTGGCTCCAGAGACTGGACAGCCTCCCAGGAGGGCCACGGGCCACCCCCAAGAGGCCTCCCGGGCGCAGTGCTGCCGCCGCTGAGTCCCCGCAGTTTCAAGTGCGTGTGTTCAGATGTCCTGTTGCCTCATTAAGAAGTTCAGTCTGTGAGCCCTGGAGTTGGTGTGAGTTGGCGCCCCTCGGGGTCTCCGATCTGAGGAAGCAGCTCGGGAAATCGTGGCACCCAGTGTCCACCACCCAAACACTGGATTTTAAGTCACCCGGCTCTGTCTCTTCCAGCACAACTTCTTCCACATTTCCCCCAACTTGCTGCCCAGGCAGCTGCCTCTGGGAAGCCCTCCTGGCTGCCCCGGACCTCGCCGGTGCCCTCCAGAGCACCCCCCCCCCCACCGTTTCTCACACAGAGCTCACCTTGCAGTTGGGGGTGCCGGGCTGTCCCTACCCCAAACTGTGACTCCAAGGAGCCGTGTCCTCGGTGCCGGGAGGCTACTACCCCCAGGTGTTCATGGTCTCCGGAATGCAGGCACGGGGACCCGCAAGATTCAGTTCTGGTCACCCTCTGTCACATCCAGCACCCAGCTTGGCTTCCCAGGGTCCGCCTAAGCCTTGTTCCACAGGTGGTCCTCCTCCCTCGACCTCGTTTGAGGATCGGGCGAGCCCCGGCCTGGATCCCCTGGGGGCGGGGCACCTCCGGGGCGGCCGCCCTTGGTGCCGGTCACCGGGAGACGCAGCGGGTCTGCTCCGCGGGCCCCCCCGCGGACGGACGTGGGGGCAGCGGGGCCCCTTCCCTGGCGGGCCCCCCCCCCCCCCCCCCCGCGCCCGGCGCCGCCTGACGCCTCCTTTCCTTCGCAGGCGCTGCGTCGTGAGCGCGGCCGGGCTCCCGGGGCCATGGCGCTGCGCCCCGAGCCCGCGGGCGGCCGGCGCGTCGTCACCATCAACGTGGGCGGCTGCAGGGTGCGCCTGGCCTGGGCGGCGCTGGCGCGCTGTCCCCTCGCGCGCCTCGAGCGCCTGCGGGCCTGCCGCGGCCGCGACGAGCTGCTGCGCGTGTGCGACGACTACGACGCGGGCCGCGACGAGTTCTTCTTCGACCGCAGCCCGTGCGCCTTCCGCGCCATCGTGGCGCTGCTGCGCGCCGGGAAGCTGCGGCTGCTGCGCGGCCCGTGCGCGCTGGCCTTCCGCGACGAGCTGGCCTACTGGGGCATCGACGAGGCGCGCCTGGAGCGCTGCTGCCTGCGCCGCCTGCGCCGCCGCGAGGAGGAGGCGGCCCAGGCGCGCGCGGGGCCGCCGGGGAGCCCGGGCCGCCGCCTTCGGGACCTGCTGGACGACCCGCGCCCGGGGCCGGCCGGCAAGCTCTTCGCCTGCGTGTCCGTCGCCTTCGTCGCCGCCACGGCCGTCGGCCTGTGCCTGAGCACCATGCCGGACATCCGCGCGGAGGAGGAGCGGGTGAGCGCGGGCGGGGACGACCCGGTGGCGGTGGTGGCGGCGGGGGAGGTTGGGGCCAGCCGGGGTGGGGGAGGGGGCCGGAGGCAGCCGGGCCGAGGGAGAGCCAGCCGAGCCCTGGTCCGTGACACCCCCTCCCCCGCTGGGTGGTTGGCGCCTGCAGGTGCCAGACGCCCCCCTGCTCCGGTTAAGGGCACCCCGAGGGGGCCTTCTCCAGGAGGCCCCCACATCGGACCGGCTGCCGTGCCCTGACTGACTAGACAGTTTCGAGAACCCAGCGAGAGGCCTCTCTCTGGTCAGCAGGCCTTCCCTGAACCTCTCCAACAGTCGGGCCTTCAAAGCCTGGACAACTTGGAGCTAAAACGTTCAGTGTCCTGAAGGTCTAGGGAGTTGTGTGCTCTGATCTCAAGTCCCGTCATCTCGAAGCAAGGGGACGTGACCGCCACATTCTTGCGGGTCACGGGAGCCAGGGACGGGCGTCTGCTGAGGCAGACCCGGGGCCGGTCTGTTGAGGTGCCGGGGCTGTCTCCCAGCAAATGGTAGACTTCCCGCCCCTCTTTGGTCTGTGACCATGTCAGCACCCAGCTCGTGTGGCCAGAAATGTTGCTTCCGGGTTAGGATGTCACCACGCTCACCAGCGTTTGTGCACTGAGTGCACCGTGGAAGGTTCAGGGAACGTTCGGGGAAAGCCTGGAGTGTGCTGTCTGGGGCGAGAGGGATGGAAGGCGAGAGGACACCGCAGTGTTTGCAGCACAGAGCCCAGCGCCGCCTTTCCTCCTGGGGGGTGGGGATGACCCCTCAGCAGTCCCCCTGCCCCGCCCTCCAGGGGCGGCACAGAGGCTCTGACTGAATGAACCCCTTTCTTGGGCAGAGAGCTCACCGTCACAGCTTAGAGCCCTTCAGAGGTCAGGAGGTCGTGCCTGGAACACATCTGGTGGGGTCAGCTCCTTACCGAGAGACACGGTGGAGAGCTGAAACATTAGGCATTAGCCGGCTGGACCGAGAGCAGGGCGACCCTGACCACAGATCGCGTGTAAATGTAACTGTCGGGAAATTGGTTTGGCTCCCGTGGCTGTTTGGGCGTCCGATTCCTGAGCCGTGGCTCCCGGTTGTGCTTAGGTTTTTCTAAATGGCGGTAACGCCATACAGCACATAGGAGGGGAGCCATTTACGTGAGAGTCAGGACACAAGAGAAGTTGGAGGTGCCTCAGTTCGTGACATCATCCCAGGAGTCGAGCTGGCCCTCTCAGAGCATCCACTGGCCTCCGTGTTACCCACTGTTCATAGTCGCCAGCCCCCCTCCCCATTTCCTGAAACGTCACTTCATACCGCCCAGGTCCTGTTTTACCAAATCAGTTATCGGACTGCGGGGTAATAATCCAGTGTCGGTGAGCACGTGGTGACGTATGTCTGTGCGCTCCCCGTTGCCTCGTGAGGGACGCCGATGGAGCATCTGGCCCGCTGCACGTGGCAGGTGCCGAATAAACAGCAGGTGCTGTCACTCGTCACCTTTCTAGGTGTGATGAAATATACACAAAACGTATCAATGTCTTAACCATTTTAAAGTATGCTGCCCGGTCGTCTTAAATGCATTCACATTGTGTGGTTGTCACCACCACCCATATCCAGGACTTTTTGTCCTTTCCAAACCGCAGCTCTGTCCACTTAAACATGAGCTCCCCACC
The DNA here is from genome assembly GCF_018350215.1 of Panthera leo. Lineage (NCBI taxonomy): Eukaryota > Metazoa > Chordata > Mammalia > Carnivora > Felidae > Panthera > Panthera leo. The sequence goes on from NC_056690.1 coordinate 94,058,785, forward strand.
GGGCGCCCTCCCCCAGCTCCTGGAACCCTCCATCTGCCATGTCTCTATGACTGCGACTCCCCTGAGAGCCTCACATAAGCGGAATCCGACGGCATTTATGTTTTGGGGACCGACATCTCACTGAGCGTATTGTCCTTAAGGTTATTCCGTGTCGCAGCAGGTGTCTACGCTTTCTTCCTTTTTAAGGCTGAATAACGTTTCAGCGGTACACGTCTACCACTTCTGCTTATTTGCTCGTCTATCAGTGGACACGTGGGTTGGTTCCACCTTTGGGCCACGGCGCATTATACTGCCGTGGACGTTCACGTAAAAACATCTGCCCGAGTCCTTGCTCTCGGTCATTTTGGGTAGACGCCCAGGAGTACAACCGCTGGATCATACGGTCATTCTACGTGTACTTTTTCGGGGAGCCTCCAGACTGTTTTCTGCCGTGGCTGCACCACCGACTCTTTGCAGGCACAAGGCAGACGGGGTGGAGGGCGGAGAGGAAGAGAGAAACTTGGGAGCCTTTGATTATTTTTTTGTTGGTCTTTTCCAGTAGAATTTAACTTGAAAGTTACAGGGCTAAAATATTCCATGTGTGATCTCTGGGTCTAAACAAGTGGCTAAGAGACTTCTTTCTAAAGTGGAAGCATTGTTCTGAAGCTCCCAGTGAGCCCTCCGAGGCCGGGTGGGCAGGCCCGTGGGCCACCGGCTCTGATGTGCGTGGGCCACAGAACTGCTTCTCCTGAACCACATTCGAGTGGACGATCTGACCACGGGCACCCAGTGTCTTCTGGAAAACCGCGCTGGGGGCGCAGGGCATGACCTGGAGAAGCAGAGGTGAGTGCAAGTGCTCCCCATCAGCTGTCTCCTCTCCGGCAGTGCCAGCATCAGCGGTCGTTTTCACGTGTTGGCCCAGAGAAGCACGGAGGAGAGAAAACATCGTTCCCCGGGATTAAAGGGCTTGCAGAACAGCTGTGTGGTTCCCAGGGCTGGTCCCTAAAATGCCTCTGTGAGTGAGCGAGTGCCCTTGCCGGGGGTCCCAGCCCTCAGGTCCGGGGAAGCCGTCTCCGTCCACGTCTGTCTCGGCCCCACACGGGATCCTCCTGTGGACATCACGGGATCGCTAACTGCCACACAGAAACCCCTTCCCTGCGGCGGGCTGGGGCTCTGCGGCTGGTGGAGTGACCCAGCTGCCGGGGAGGGGCGGGGCTCTGGGGCCCCACGATGGGGTGACTGCCGGGGAGGGGCGGGGCTCTGGGGCCCCACGATGGGGTGACTGCTGGGGAGGGGCGGGGCTCTGCGGCCCGGAGGGGACGGGGGCGGGGGTGGGGGGCGGGCAGCTGGCCGAACCTGTGCCTGTACTTGACGCCCCTGAGCCGTGCACTTAAAAGGCCTGAGGTGGTAAATGTTACGCTTCGCATATTTTACGCATGCACACACATCTGCTCGCCTGTGTGGCCTGTGTGGGTGGGAGACCGTAGCAGAGACCCCGGGTTCTTGGCCAGGGCTCGCCCTTTGCCCCGGTTGTCTGTCCACCCTTCCCCGTGTCCACCCTTGTGCTGGGGGTGCTCGTCAGCTTGGCGTGAGGCTGAGGGCGTAGAGGTGCCTCCCCACACGCTGGGGAAAGCCAAGCACCTGGAGACTGGAGCTGCACGATGGCCGGGGTCACCTGGTGCCACAGCTGCCCTGGCTCAGCAGAGGTCCCGGTCTCCTGCTCTCCGGTCCCTTCTGGAGTCCCTTCACTCACCCTGGGGCACACGATGTTCTGGAACTAGCTGCTGCCATTGGGTGGGTGGGGCCTGGGGCAACACAGAAGCCAGGCTCTTCTGCCCAGAGCCACCGGCCCCACTTCCTAACACACCAAGGACCCGGGCCGGGAAGCGTCCCTCCCCCACTCAGCTCTCCCACAGCAGTGACAGTGAGTTCTGGGGGCCTTCGTGAGCTTAGAGGGACTTCCCCAGCAGGCAGCCCCTCAGGGCTGCTCCCAAAAGGCCGGAGAAGACGCACAGCCCCCTCCCAGCTCATCCCTGCCTCCTGCTCCTTCCCTCTAAGATGAGGAGGGCCAGGGGGGCACAGAACTACTCCCCCAACTCGGTGGCCCGTGACCATCCAGATGCTGGCATAGAAGCACCAGCACCCCGGTGCCCAGAGGACCCCAGGTCAGGCCGAGCAGCAGGCGGGGACTGGGCCAGGCCACAGCGCTGGCCCCGCATGACCCCAGGGCGAGGCGTGCAGCCAGGGGACCCTAGGGCCCCTCCTATGGCTGGAGTCACCCTCGGGGCTTAGCCCAAGCCGCCAAACCCTGCCGTTCCGAGGGCGACAGTGTGCGTGGTCAGGCCCAGGTCAGGCCCAGTTAGCAGGTGCTGCTCACGGAGAGCACCTCGTATCTGACTCTGGTTCCATCGCGGGTCACTGCGTGTGCTCCCTGTGGCCTGAAACAAAGTGCCACAGACTGCCTGGTGGCAACGCCCACGTGGCTCCCCCCAGTCCTGGCCCCCAGCCCGCTGGGCTCAGACCACTGGGGTGGGCCGGGCCAGCCCCCGGGGGCTCCGGGACGGCCCCGGCCTCCCCCTGCAGCTTGCAGGGCAGGTGTGCTCCTGGTCGGTGGCCTCTGCCCCCTTCGTGTTCTCCTTCCTCAGGCCTCCGTCTCGTGAGGACCCTGGATGACATCGGGCCCCTAATCCAGGACTGTGCCCCGGGGACGGTAAACACTGCAGTGAGCTGCTGCTGTCCTCAGGCTGCTTGTGCTGTGTTCACAATCTCCGCTGAGCAGATGGGCGAGAGCTCCTCCTCCGGTAACCAAGCCCCCTCCTGGGAGGGCGTCTGGGCCTGAAAACCACGAAAAGTGGTAGCTGGGCCTGTGGCGTCAGACCTGCACCCTGCGGAGTCTGCAGGGGGGAGGCGAGGGTGAACCTGTACTGAGCGAAGAAGACCTTACCGTCGGGCACGTGTGTCTGTAACAGGAAGTCAGCCGCCTAGAGCGCTGTGGAGCACACCCCAACCCTAAGTCATCCGTGGGCCGGTCGCCATGTGTCACCGACAGCTCTTTGAGGCACGCTTCCTCGTTTCGGGGGCCTCTCCGAGCACACCCCGCCCCTTCCCCACTGCACCCCGCATCCCCCCGGCCAAATAGCAGCCCCCAGGGCCACGGCTGCCGGCTTCTTGGCCCCCACCTGCAGGACCTACCCTGCCGGGCCCCAGAAGGTCTGCAGCTCAGAGCTGGCCCCCCCTCCCATGGCTCCCACCGACAGCGGGGCTCACTCCCCAGCACCTGGTCCACGGGCAGCTGTGGAGTCCCAGGACGGAAGGCTTGGTGGCATCCTGAATTCAAAACTCGTGGCCAGGTCTTGGGGCAATCTGCCCGGTGGTTCCACCTTGTGCGCAGAGACCGACATCGGTAACATAAACATCCGTGGCCAAAGAAAGTTACGCTGAATTCTCTGATCGCCAAAAAATACTCACTAAACCAGAACATGCCCAGTGCATACCCTCTCTTTCCCACGGTTCCCAGAACACACAGCACAGTAGTGAGAATCCAGAGGTGTCCTTTGTGACCACGTGGGAGGGTCTCCACTCGGCAGATGAGTCCACGTTCTGATGCCAGGAGCTCACAGGGAGCGTGGGGTGAGGGGGGGACAGAGCCGGAGTGGTGCTGTCGCCGCTGTTTACAAGGAGACCCCAGGCCCCAGTCTGAGGGCCGTCTCCAAGCTCCCTCTCCCTAGAAGGCTCGGCAAGTCCCCGTGGCATCTGTGGTCTGCACCTGCAGGGTGGAGGCTCTCCTGTCTCCCTCGTCCCCTCTGCTGTGGTGCCCGCACACCCACTTGGGGGCGCCCGTGAGCACGCGCTTGAATTACTGTGTGGACCCTCCATCAGGAGTGAGCAAGGTCACCGAGGCCCAGCTCACTCCAGTGGCCGGGAGAGGCCAAGGCCGTGCTGAGTGTGGGCTGTGGCCAGACTTGGCAGGGAGACCTCGGTTCTGGCGACTCCGTGCTCGGAGCGGAGGCCTCAGAACTGTTTGGAGGACGGGCCACGGGAAGTTTAATTCCGGCAAATGGCTCCTGGGTTCCTTTTGTGCGGCGGCAGCTGGGGTGTTGCTGGGAGACGGTGCTGAGCGCCCACCCCGCGGCTGGCCGTGGGCATGGGCCACGCACAGCAGACTGTCGGAGAACAGGGTGTCTTCGGGGAAGGCGCTCGGGGAGGCGGTGCGTGTCAAAGCCGTCACTCGCTCTGAGGTGGTGCTGGTCTTGGGCTAAGTCAGGTTTTGCCCTTAAAGCCCACGTGATCAAAACAAGACCCGCGTATTAGTTACAGATTTCATGACTGTGACTGCAGCCTGAATTCACCGGGAACATTTTGGCAACAGCATCGAAAAGCTGGTGGCCAAGCTCCCACTGCATGTGGCCGTGACACACACACGGGGCTTTGCCAGGTGCTCTGAGTAAGAGCCTCGCTGTTTGTGAGCTTTGTTAGGGTTTTCCAGAGAAACAGAATCAGAGCCAACGAAAGGGGACCTGTCTCTCCTCCTCCTTTCATCCTGTTGGACAGAAATGTCTGTCCTGTCCCCGGCCGACTGTTGCATTTTGGGAGCACACACCTGGTCCAGTTCACAGTTCACAGCCGGGGGGGCGGGGGGGGGGGCACTTTGCCCTGATGGATCACATCTGGAGTATCGCCTGCCTTAGACAAGGGTCAGCTAGGCTTTGGCCTTGGACTTTGGAGCTGATGTTGCAAAGACGTGAGACTGTGGGGCTGTTGGATAGAACGAATGAGTCTTGGGGCGCCTGGGTGGCTCCGTCGGTTAAGCAACTGACTTCGGCTCGGGTCATGATCTCACGGTTCGTGGGTTCGAGCCCCGTGTCGGGCTCTGTGCTGACAGCTCCGAGCGTGGAGCCTGTTTGGATTCTGTGTCTCCCTCTCTCTCTGCCCCTCCCCCACTCACACTCTCTCTCTCCCTCAAAACTAAATAAATGTTAAAAATATATTAAAAAAAAAAAAGAATGGAGGAGTCTTGCCTGTGGGAAGGACAGGAACTGCGGTTGTCTCGCCAAACTCACATACTGAAACCCAATCCCAAGGGGATGGTTTTAGGGGGTCAGGCCTTGAGAGGCGATTAGGTCACGGGGGCGATTAAGCCCCCATTAGTGTCCTTAAAAAAGAGGCCCAGAGCCCCCCTCCCCTCTCCTGCCACAAGAGGACACAGTGAGAAGACACCGTCTACAAACCAGGAGGCAGACCCTCACTGAATCTGCAGGCGCCCTGATCTTGGACATCCAGCCTCCAGAACCCTGAGGAACAAATGTCTGCTACCCGGCCCCCGCCCTGTGGTTGTTACGCTGCTAACGGACAAAGCCAGTAGGCGGAGGAACCCCGGGCTCTGAGCACAGCGCAGGGACCGGGCTTTCCTCTCGAGCTCTCACCAGAGTTTTCTGTCCAGCACGAGAGAGCTATGCTGGCCGGGGCCGCTGCCAGAGGGCCAGACGACGGGCGTCTCCCTTCCGTATCCAGGGGCGGTGAGTGGGGTCCACGGGCAGCTGTGAGTGCTCAGCGTGCAATGCCCCCCTCGTCCAGAGAGGCTCCGGCCCCCCCAGCAGGGGACAGGTGGCTTCCACAAGGAAATGTAGCCGCACAGGGAGCGGCCTGTGTCCTACGTGCCATTGGTGCACACACGTGGAGGGGCTGGGATCGCTGTCCTGACCGGGCGGCCACAGGCCCAGGTGACACTCAGCTTGCTCTTTGCTGACGGGAGGAAGGAAAGACAGACGGGTCAGCAGCCTGTGCCACCACAGCCGGGCCCGTCAGACCGTCGCGGGATTCCCCACGGCTGAGGGATACGGACGGTGGAGAACAGCATAGGGAGTGCCTGCCCCTGGTGGCCAAGGAAGCCACAGGACCACTGCCAGGAGAGGAGGCTTCCAGGACCCCCCAGAAACAGAGGATGAGTTTGGTTGGTTTATTTTCCCGTTTGCAAAGATCTGATCCGATGATCCGCGAACTCCAGTGGCAAATTTTGTGCAGCGAACCACGCCTGTTCTGGGGGACAGACATGCCTGGTGTGGGCCCTGGTTCACCTTCCTCTCGATAAAATTAGGTGATCGTTCCTCCGGGGCTGCTGTCTTGGGCACCAGCGGCCCCACCAGCCTGCCCACAACTCCGGTCCAAGGCCGCAGGCCATCGTCCGCGCCGCTTTGGAGAGACCATTGCCTGCTTTCGCAGGAGACCCTTTGGCGAGAGCCTCACAGGCTGGAAACAGCCAGGAGTGCCTGGAGATAAATGTGAGGACTTTGCTCCGCCTCTGACACATCTGGCAGGAAAAATGCGGGATTTGTGCTTCAGTCTGGAAAAAAGACTCAGGGCACCTGGGTGGCTCAGTCCGTTGAGCGTCTGACTTCGGCTCAGGTCATGTGTCACCATTTGTGAGTCTGAGCCCCGCGTCGGGCTCTGCTGACAGCTCAGAGCCTGGAGCAGCTTCGGATTCTGTGTCTCCCTCTCTCTCTGCTCCTCCCCCACTCACGCTCGGCCTCTCTCAAAAATAAATACACATTAAAAAAAAAAAAGCCTTGCACTCGAATGCCTAGAATAGAGGCTTCAAGATTCTTGTTGTTGTTGTTGTTGTTGTTGTTGAGAGCATGAGCAGGGGAGGGGCAGAAGGGAGAGGAGAGAGAATCTCAAGCGGGCTCTCTCTCCTGAGTGGAGCCGGATGCAGGGTTTGGCCCCACGACGGTGAGATCATGACTTGGGTGGAAATCAGGAGTTGGGCACTTAATCGACTGAGCCACCCAGGCGCCCCTCTTTTTTTTCAAAACCATTTTTAGAGCAGTTTCAGGTTCAGAGAAAAATTGAGAGGAAGGCACAGAGATTTCCGCTAGACCCCTGCCCTGACACGCACAGCCTCCAACATCACCAGCATCCCCCCAGAGTGGTGCATTTGTCCCTGTTGATGAAGCGACACCGATGCGTCATTATCAACCAAAGTCCGCGGTGGACATTAGGGGTCACTCTTGGTGTATATTCTGCGGGTTGGGACCAAAGTAGAAGGTCACGTGTTCACGGTTATGGCATCACGCAGAGCGGTCTCACTGCCCTACAAACTGTGTTCGGCGTGTTTGTCCCTCCCCCCCACCGCCCCCCACAGCCACTGGTCTTCCTGTCTCCACAGTTCTGTCTTTCCCAGAGTGTCCTATACTTGGAGTCACACAGGATGTCGCCTTTCAGACTGGCTTTTTCCACTCAGCAATAGGCATTTAAGGGTCTCCCGTGGCTTCTCGTGGCTTGTTAACGTGTCTTCTTTTATTGCTGATAGTATTCCATTGTCTGGATGGACCACAATTTATCCATCATCTACTGAAGGATATCGGGGTTGCTTCCAAGTTTTGGCAGTTAGGAATAGACAGATTATGAATAAAGCTGCTGTGTTTATTGTGTGCAGGCTTTTGCACAGATACAGGTTTTCAATTCATCTGGATAGCTGATGAGTGCGATTGTGCGATCGAACCTAAGAGAACACTCAGCTTTACAAAAACCAGCAAACTGTCCTCCAAAGCGGCCGCACCATTTTGCATTCCCACTACGCTGGATAACAGTTTCTGGTGTTGCGCGTCCTCTCCAGGATTCGGTGTCGGTATTTTGGATTTTGGTCATTCTGACAGGTGCGTGTGGCATCTGGTCGTCGTTTTAATCTGCATTTCCCTGATGACGTCGACGTGAAACGTGCTTTCCTGCGCTTACTTGCCATCCGCGTATCGTCTGTGAGAACGTGGTCAAGCTCCTGGAGGCAGGTCTGAGCACGTGGTGGGGCCACCCCGTGGCGGGAGCCTCGCACACTTGCCCACGCTGAGCGTCCAGCCGTCTGGCGATCACAGTTTGGGTTCTCCTGCCCGGCGCTGGCTCCCGCGGCGGTTTGGAGCGTCTGCCTCCGCCTGTCTGCTGTCTCTCCGGTCTTGGGGCCACATTCTCCCTTCTCCCGGATTCCAAACGAGCCACCGCTCTTTCCATCTGTTCAGCTTTTAATTGGTAGGATGAAGCCCTTTGGTGCAGAACTGGAGACAAGCTCCCAGGCTCTTTTTGCCAGAACCTGTCCAAGGCTCTCCTTCCCTGTCACCGTCAGAGGCAACACTGGGTGCCTGCTCAATTCTCAGGCTCTACACACAGAGCAGGGCCCTTCCCACTTCCTGCCCGACAGCTGCAAGACCTTGCAACACCGCTGCCTCCTTCCAGAGCCGCGGCCACCTCATCTTGTAGATGCAGACACTTCAGAGCTAGTGAGATTAAACTGAATAATTCATGTAAATTACTTTGGATGGTGCTTTGCACACAGAATTGAATATGTGGCCACTCTCTTTGCCTTTCCGCGAACGAGGGTACTAAACTGTGTGCAGGATATGGCAGTGGTGGGGGGCGGGGGGGGGGTGCAGTGCCCAGGAGAGCCTTCTTCTCCCAGAGCTGGTTTCTGTAAATGGTCTGTGGAGCAGCAGAGAAAGCCAACCCAAAGACATCAGCAAACCAGACGCCCGATCTTGCATGGAGATCAGCAGGTGCTTTGTCACGCCTAGGATGTGACCCAGATATGGCCAGCGCTCTCACCTCTGCCTCCCCTCCGGGTGCTCAGTGGGGTTCAGAGCACCTGGCCGGGTCCGCACCCTCCCTCCTGGCCCCTTCGGGAGCCCCGGGACTGCCTGCAGCCCGGGTTCGAGCAGGACTCCCACCGGCCGGCAGACAAGACCCCCTCCCCCACTGCCCACAGCCCAAGAGGGAGAAGGTGGGCTTTACTGTTACTGCACAGTGAAGGAGTCTTTCTGTCCCTTCTTTCCCTGCTGCTGCCGGCGGCTATGAGAATATTAAATGCTTATCGGAAATAAGTGGAAATAGAAAGATCTCTCCAAGTGTGTATAATCTCATTGCCTCCCAGCGTTTCCCTCATAGGATTGAACTATTTTGACTTAGAAGCTGCATTTTTAAGGGACCTAAATTCATCAGGCATCACCACCCAGGAGAACAGACCTGAGAATTCAGATGATTTTAGGCTCCACCTAAGCCTGAAATATTAAGTATGACATCAGGGTTGGGGTTTTTAAAAATTTTTTTAATGTTTATTTATTTTTGGGAGAGAGAGGGGATGGGCAGGGGAGGGGCAGAGAGAGAAGGAGAGAGAAAATCCCAAGCAGGACTCAAACTCACAAACCTTGAGATCATGACCTAAGCCGCAACCAAGAGTCAGACACAAACGACTGAGCCACCCAGGCGCCCCACGAAGGGATATTTTTAATAATAATACATTATTCTAATTCGGCAAAACGGCTATTCCCAAATGAGGAGCTTCTGCTGTTTGTTTTACCAAAAATACTAATTTATCAACACATGTAGTTTGCTAAAGGTTTGGAGTTGGGACACCGGCAGGAAACACATTTGTGAAACTTGTAAACTGGGGGCTCTTGGGCCCTCCGGGGGGAGCAGTCGGGGTCCCGTGCTGCCCGGGCTCTGTCGGAGCTGCGTTTCCAGGCGGGGCTCACAGGGGTGGATGTTTTCTGAGTTGGCCCGGAAATGTCCATCTCGAGACAGAGCCGGGCTCCTCCCCGAGAGCGGTTTTGTGGGCTCAGGGTGCCGCGGAGCTGGGGGAACACAGCCGCCGAGCCCGGGGTCCTGTCCCGGGACAGGTGCGTCGGGTGCCTCCCGCCTGCCTCCTGCGCTGTCGCTGCAGCCCTAGGGGTCCCCGGGCGGCCTGTCCCTCTGCCCGCCCCCCACCCCTGCCACCAGCCTGGGGAATTTGCAGCTCCTCACAAGTGCCTTCCTGGCTAAGCATACCACTTGCTGCCTATAGAAAGGTCCAGAGCCTCACGCACCTTCCTGCCCTGCCTCTCAGAGCCTCTTTATGCCGTCGCAAAGCAGCACGCAGTCCGCCGACAGTGCAGCGTGGAACAGTCGTGTCGTTCTGTACCTCTTGAGTATCCCTCCTCACCGCTTTTGGTTCTAGTTCTTTGCGGACGTGAGGCCACGTTGGGATGCATGTTCTCGCTCACAGACCTTGCACCGTCTGCTGGCTGTTTCCTGGGTATTCTCATCCGTCACGCTGCAGGCCCCACTTCTGCCCCAAAGGGCCCCGTGCGGTCACGTGAGCACCTCACGGGTCGTGTCCCCGAACGCTGGGCCGTGTCCCCGGAACAGTTCGCCTGCGTCTTAAAGAAAGCCGGCTCCCGGTGGGACGCGCACTCGACCAGCCGGAGGCCAACGCCCTGCCGCGTGTTTCCTTAGCACTCACACTTTGAGGGTTTCTTGTCTTCTGCTTCGCTGGCTTGTGGCTTTGCTTCTCGCTCTGTGTGCGCAGCGGCTGTTTTCCCAGTGGCCCCGCATCCGCCGCTGGGGTCGGGGAGGATGGCCTCCAGCCTCCGCCACCTTCAGGGTCCCCGGGGGCCTCACGCTGCCTGTGGCGTCCTCCCCTGCTGGCCCTCGTGGGCCCCTCTGTCCTCTGCTCCACGCCCGAGGTGGCCTCTCTGTGGGGCTCCTGCGGCCGTCCCCTCCAAGGCCACCTCTGTATAAGCCTTCCCGCGCTGCCCCCATCATCCTCTGCACCTGTTTTACTGACGGTAGGCGCTGGGGCCCTCCTGAAATGTGTCTGGCTGTGCCTCCCTCACGCCCAGGAGCCCCCAGTGAAGAGACGCACGGCGGGTCCTCACGGGAAAGACGTGAGTGACGGCTGTGAGGTGAGGGCGCCGCTGCCCTGGCCCAGGAGACACCCTGGGAACCCTGTGCCCCCAGCGGACGAAACCACGTGGCCTCGGCACGGGCGGGCACAGACACAGCCTCAGAATGCGCTCGGAGGTCCCAGCGCCCCAAGGGCACCCGAGGTCACACCTGCAGGGGGAGGCTGCCGGACGGGGCAGAGCCGCATCTGAGGGCGGGGCACGCACTTGGGGCGAGGCCCCGGCTCTGAGTGCCCACCTCCCGCTGCCCGTCGTCCGGTGCGGCTTTGCAAGCTCCCCGTGGTCGCCTGGCTCGCCAGAACCTTGCCTCTGACCCGAGTGCTCCTCCCGGCACCAGGCTGAGGGGTGGCGATCCCGTGCACACACCGCATCTGGTCAGCAGGTGACAGAAGACAGACCACAGACGCGTTCATTTCTAATAAGCGATTAGCACAGTTGGCATAAGCAAGTTCTTTGCTTAGGAAGTATAAAACATGAATGGTAAAGTAAGCGTAAGTGTTCCTTTCACGCATGAAATTCTAAGTGACAAAGAAGACGGATCTAGATCTGTGAACACACTGCCATCGGCCGTGACGTCCAGGAGCTGCGGGAGACGAGGACACGAGCGCGAGCATCAGCGGACCCGTGGCAGACACCTGTGTCGAGCCCCATTTCGCACACACCCCGTTCGCCCCTTCAGGCCGCACAGCTGAGAGACCGCATCACCAGGTGGAAGGCTTTTGTCCGTGTTCTGTACTGAGAGCTAATTTGCTGCGTTATTTGCACATCAAATGAAACCCAAGGGGACTAGCTGAGAAGTTGTTATAAGTAAATGAATTTGTCAACGTAGCTGGCTTCCAAATAAACATGTGAACGTCAGCCGCTTTTCAATATATTATCAGTAATAGAAAATTTAATGCAAAAACTATCCTGGTCACTAATAAAAAACACACGAAATGCCCAGGAACAATCTTAGCGAGAAAGGTTGGATATTTATAACAGAAAAAACAGTAACTCTACTGTGTGACACAAAATGGCTGAATGAGGAGAGGCAGGCACATCACGTTCTCGAATGAGAAAATCACTCCCCCGGGGCGCCTGGGTGGCTCGGTGGGCTAAGGGCTGAGTCTTGGTTTCCGCTCAGGTGGTGGTCTCACGGTTCATGAGTTCAAGCCCTGAGTCAGGCTCTCTGCTGTCAGCGCAGGGCCTGCTTTGGATCCTCTGTCCCCCTCCTCTGCCCCTCCCCTGCTGGTTCTCTCTCTAGCTCTCTCAAAATTAACAAATAAACTTTAAAAGTTATTAAAACAAGAATTGAAATCAATAAATAATTAAAAATAGTCTAGTTTCTTTCAAAAAAAACAGAGAAGCCCATTTCCTACCGGCAGAGACGCAAGGAGGTCATCGGCCGCACCCAGCGTTTGCGAGCTCCGCGCGACCCTCGCGTCCGGTGGGAGGGACTCCCACAAGGGAAGGCCACCGGAGACACCTAAGTGTGCTCGCCACCGAACCCACGCAGTGCGCCTGGGTCACTGGTGCTGCGTGTCTGGGAAGCTAAGGCCCCACACGAAGGACGGTGGCTGCGAATTATGCGCTGAACGAACGACACTCCTCGGTACACGTGTGTTCGAGGCTGTGGCACCGCACAGTGTCCGTCCCTGCTCAGGGCACCAAACCGTGGGCCCTTCCTCGTTTGTGTAGAGACCCTTCGTGGCATTTAGTCCAGGACGCTGCTCACAGGAGAAACCAACAGACGCCAGACCGGGGCCCCTTGGAAGACCAGGCCAGTTCCAAGTAGGGGCGGGCAGAGTATGGAACACTTTACAGTGAAGCTGGAACCATTTCTTTTCGAAAGACGGCACGAAACTAGTCAACGGAGCGACAGCAGGAACGTGAATTGACACCCTGCCTCAGTGGAGATAATTTGAAATGAATACATTCATTATCTCTATGTAAATGTTCGCTATTTTTAAACAATCTGTTCTCTGAAGTAGATTTAATATTCTCCCACTTTTCTAGTTGCACTACAAGAACCTTTTTCCATAGATAATCGGAGAGAATAAATCCCAATTCAGTTCAAAGTCAAATTATTATAAATTCACAGTGAAATGAGTTAATAAATATTTTCTTTTAGGCACTTATGGGAGGCTGAAGATAAAATCTGCACACAGAGTCATTCATGAATGAGTAGATAAGTCAATAAGGGTATGTCCTTTTTATAGGGTGTGTCCTTCACGGTGTCCGGCGTGGGGACGGAGGTGGACTCTTGACCCAGCCCTGCAGCTGAGGTCACCAGCTTTCCTGGACTGCTTTGCCGCCTACACCGGGCCCATGAACAGCGAGATGGGCATCGGTGTCCAGAAAATACACAGGCGGCAAAGGCACGTGACCATTTAAGAGTTTAATTACACGCCAGGTAAACACAGGGAAAGTCTGCAGGCCTCGGGGTCTCTGCTGAGACCCTCACTGCGTTCAGACCCCTCACGCCGGGGTGGTGGGCCTTCGGGCCGGGAGCCCCGACGTGCCCCTGCTGTGTGGCTTACAGAGAGAAACCCGCCCCCCTGGCCTCCGCCCCACGCCCTTATTCTCCGGTTGAACCCACGCGAGTTACGGCACAGAGTGTGGTGGAGCCCGCAGAGCTCGCTGCTCGGTGCTCTGAAACGAGAACAGGGCAGGGATGGACGGCTGTGCGGCGTGGCCTCGCCCGAACTCCGTGTGCCGAGGGCCCCACAGCCTCTGTTTGCCTCGTGGAGAGAGGGAGAGGACCGGGCTGCAGGTGCAGGGTGAAGGTCGCGGTGGCCTTGGACCGCGAGCGGCCGGGGCCTCTGCCTCCCGTCTGGGCTCCGTTTGGAACGCACTGACAAGGTTTATGTGCTTTTCCGAGTAAATGTTAAACTTCTGGAGCTACATGGAAAGCTCGGACATAACGGGGAGCACCTTCAAAATCCTGCATGGGATTAAGTTCTACCCGTCGTGCGACATCAGACTGTCATAGCAATCCAGGCCGGGGGTAGAACGAAGGCTTCCCAGATGTGCAGAGGCTCAAAAAGTTACCCCCCACGACCGTTTCTCATGAAAAGTGAAGGCTACACCTCAACAGAGTAATGGGATAAACCAAACAGTGGGGGTGGGGGGCACAGCGTTTAAGCAGCTCCCATCGGCGGCGGAGAAACTCCAGACACAGCGTTCAGCAAGAGGGCCGGGGTCCCCGCAGGGCAGGCGGGGCTCGGAGAGCAAACAGAACCCGTTAACAACTTGATGTGTTTGGGCATTTGGAAAAAATACACCGTGCTTCAGAATAGCAAGCTAAGCAATTTTAGAATGAGGCCATACAACTTTAAGAAAAGGAAAACACTTTATGAGGGAAAAAGCCGTAATCGTACACCACTACCTGGGGCCAGCAGTGAACAAGATTTACATTATCTTAATAATTACCGATTTTACCCCAGAATGTGACAAAACTATTTTTGAAGGAAAAGGGTCATGGGTGTGGCGGGGGTGGTGAGGTGGGGGAGGTAAGGGAACCAGATCCTGAACACAAAGTCAGCACAAATGCATGAAGTTAGTATGCCTGTAAGGAGCCAGATACACATATTATGAAATAAAAATACGGAAATAACTGTCAGAAAAACCGAGTAAAATAGAAAATTATTGCCTCCGGGAGATAAGAGTTGGGGTGAGAGTACTCTTTTTTTCCAATAAGCCTTTTAGTATTTACCGAGTTTTTTTTTTTAATTATACACATGTGTTCGTTTTGTAAAACAATTAAAATTAAAAACATGTTCAATCACCAAAACTCACTCAAGAAGAAGTGGATAGGGGCACCTGGGTGGCTCAGTCAGTTGAGCATCTGACTTGGGCTCAGGTCGTGATCTCACGGTTCGTGGGTTCAAGCCCCGCGTCGGACAGCTCGGAGATGAGCCTGCTTCGGATCCTGTGTCTTCCTCTCTCTCTGCCCCTCCCTCGCTCGTGCTCTCTCTCTGTCTCTCAAAAATGAATACATGTAAAAAAAAATTTTTTTTAATTCAATTCACAGTTTAAAATCTTTGAAAAAGAAGACTCCAGTCTTAGTGGTTTCACTGGTGAATTCTACCCAAAAATGTAAGGAAATTGAAATAATATCTGTTCTGCACACTATCTTCCAGAAAATAGAAGAAGACAGAGTACTTCCCAACTCACTCTGTGAGACCAGTATTATCCTGGTGCCAAACCAAAGATGTTGCAAGAAAAGAGAAAATACAGACCAACACCTCATGAACATAGATGCAAAACTCCTCAACAAATATTAGCAAATCAACTGCAACGTATAAAAAGGATACCACATCATGACCAAGATGAGTTTTCCCAGGAAAGCAATCCGGGTTCAACATTTGAAAATCAATCAGTATAATTTATAATATTAACGCACTGAAGAAGAAAAGTCACGTGATCATCTCAATAGATGTAGAAAGAGCATTTGAAAAAATTCAATATCCATTAACGGTTAAAACAAAAACTTTCAACAATATAGAAATGGAAGGAATTTCCTTCACGTGATCGAGAACACCTGCAGCCGATGACATACGCAGTAATGAAAGATGGAACCCTCCCCCCCCGAGATCGGGAACAAAGCCTGGCAGTCTTGCGCTAGAAGTCCTAGCCAGTGCAATGAAGCAAGAAAAAGAAATAATAGGTAAATGATTGGAAAGAAAGAAAACTGTAGATTTTTAAATGCATGAAAAAGCTTGAAGAACAAGGACGTGAGCACGCTCACCTGCCAGCCAGCAGCCCACTCTGGGTCTTCACCCAGGAGCAGTGACTCATGCACCCATCCGTAGATCTGTACAGGAAGGTGCGTACGGCTGATTTGAAACAGCCCCAAACCGGAAGCCACACAACGCACACCAGCAGATGTGACAAACGTACGTGCGTATGTGTGCTAGTCAGAGACCAAGAACAAACCACTGATTCCCAAACAACATGACTGAGTCTCCGATTACACTAAGTGGGAAAAGCCAGATGCAAAGATCTGGCATCATTCCATTTCTGGGACGTTCTGGAAGGGGCAAAGGGCGTCAGTGATTGCCACGTTGGGGTGGGGACGGTCTGGCTACAAAGAGGTGGCACAGAGATGGCGGGGGCCACGGTGGTGCTCGCGGGCCTCGACGCATGTCCGGAAGGAGCACACATCCTCCCACGTAAATCCGTGGGCACGTGTCCGCTGTTTCCTGAGAACCCATTTCCCAGACCAGGATTTCCAGGCCAAATGTACACACACTTTGAAGGCTTTTAAAATATAATTGTGAGAATTTGTACAAATTTATTCTCTGCCCAGTGACCGGGGATCTACCTGGAACCACCCAGGGCCTCCAGACCCTTGGCCTGGCGGAGAGAGTTCAATCTGTGTAGCTACTTAGGGGAACAATTCAGCAATTGCTGACAAACGTGAAAGTGTCCCACCTGACAAAGCAGGAAAGCCCTAGACAAGCTCTAGCAGGTGCACACGAGAATATTCCCAGTTGCGTTTGCCTGTGTTGGGTTTTGTTGTTGTTGTTGTTGTGCGTTTTGTCCCGGTGATGGCGAGTGATAACATCTGCCTAAGGTTTAAACACATGTTCCCAGTCTGATGTTCGGCTTAGTAGTGCCTGGACATACAGGGACACGGAAGGAGCAGAACGTGCTAGCTGAGCCGGCTCCCTTGTAGGCAGCTGACCTTTGATTCTTGAGCCACAAGTCATTGAAGGATGCCAGTTCCTATCCTAGAAAGAAAACAAAAGAAAAATAGGACGGACTCACGGCCCAAGGGCTCAGGTGCCAGCTGGGGTGACTTTGTTCCCTGCCACGTGCTAACTTTGAAGGTTGATACCCAGACCTGGGCGGCCACTGGGGAAGGGCACACAGTGTCTTGTGGCCTTTCACCGAGAAGGGAAGTTTGCCAGTGAGGAGCCCAGTGAGGGTGTCCAAGCCCGTCTCCGGAGGAGGGGTCGGGATGACCGTGGGGGCTCCCGGCAGGAGGGCTCTGCGTCCCGGAGCTCAGAGAGTTAGGGCCCTTCTGTTACCTTCAGCCCCTGCTGGGAGCAGGCCTGTGTGCTGACTCAGCTGTGGCTCCCAACCTGCTGTCCCCGAGGATGACCCTGCACTGGGGCTCTTTCTTTCCCCCAACCACGGGCCTATCCCCACGTCATGGACCCTTTCCACAGGCTTTAGAGACCCTTGGGCCTCGCCTTCCCCAGCACCACCACCCCCACCTAATGCCCCCCAGGCTTCCTGGCGGTGGGTCCAGTGCTGGGGCTGTGACCTCTGGCCCCGGCCTCATGTCGTCTGGGCCTTGAGGCCAGGTCTCCTCTGCCTTTGCTCTCCTGGTCCTCAGTCCCTCCCCCACAGCCTGGATGCCACCTGCTCCCTGTCGCTGCCTGGGGCCAGTCCTGGCAGCGGAGGCCCGCACCAGCCTTGACCCTCCTGAGTGCAGCATAACCCACAGCTCCTGGCCGTTCCTGCAGGGGTGTCCACTCCACGCTGCTCCAGCCGCCCTGTTACCACCCCCGTCTGGGCTGGGACCGTCCCCCCAACCCTAACGTCTCCATCTCCGGACCCCAGCCCTCCTTCCATTAACGTCTCCATCTCTGGACCCCAGCCCTCCTGCCATTTCCTCTCGTCTCACGCTGCTTCACGGCTTGGCTCTCACCTCCCTGACCATGTCCCTGCCTCCATCCACAGGAGCTGAGGCCTGGCCCCACGTGGCCCAGACATCCCCTGCTTTTTCCACCTGTCTCCCAGGGCCTCCACACGCCTGCAGGGGCCCCTCCTTCCCGACACACCCCAGCTTAACGCTTGTACCCCTGATGAGAAGCCCCTGCACCTGTCACTGTCCCTCTTGGCGTCCACCGGCCCCACAGCACCGGCCGGCATGTGTCGGCAAAGGGACCTCACTGAGGCTTCGTCCTCCGCTGCGGCTGCCGTGGGGCCGGGGCCCCAGCGCGGCAGCCGTGTGGCCAGAGCAAGAGAGCTCTGATTCCTGGGATCCCCTTATTATCACTTTATATTCCTGCGGGGCTGGGAGGTGAAGCACATATGGGTTCCGGAGCCGCTTTACCTGTGCCCGGGGGGGCGGGGAGGGGGTTTGCGCATATGTGGGGCTCCCTGGCACCTCCTGGCACATGGGAGGCGATGTGTCCCACATGCGCATGTGGAGGGGGTGTGGGGGGGAAGCGGACCCCACACTCCCCGGGGGTCTGCAAGACCGGTGCTGCCCAGACCCATCTCAGGGTTTGGGGTCCACTTTCTGTCCATCCACAAGTGTCTGTACCAGAGTCCCTGCGTCGTCTCCAAGACCCCAGGGCCACAGCCCCCTCCTCTTGCCCCCGACAGTGAGCAGACGGTCAGAAGCCGTCGGCTGGACACCCCATCCAGTTCCCGAAGGCCAGTTCCCGAGTGGGAGCAGGGAGTGACCACAACAAAGAGACAGATGGTGTTTTGCAGCCTAGAGCCAAGCAGGCAGAGGTCAAAAGGCATCGGCCCAGGTCCGGCAGAGAGAGGCATCCGGGGACCCCAGCCCCACCGGGGCAGGCGGGGACAGCCTGCATGCCTGTGCCGCTCAGCAGGGCTGGTGCGCAGACAAACGTGTTATATCCGTTCGGGTGCGGTTTGTGACCTGGGCACAGCTCCACACGCCCATGAAAACAGAAGCAGAGGCCGGACAAGGGCAGATAATGAGAGGGAGCCCTTCAAAACTCGGTGAGCCACGCCGAACGTGGGTTTATTTCTGACCCGATTTTGTCCAAACAGGCCAGATGTGTCAAATTATGATAAATCAGGGTCTGTTTTCTGGGTTAAAGTTCCAGAAATAGCAACTTCCAATTAACCTCCACGGCTGGTCCTTAAGCACAGGGCAGCCGGGGGCAGGGCTCTGGTGGGCTCTGACAAGCTGTGTCATCTCGAACCCACCCACCGGGGTCGGGCTGGCTTCAGGCGAGCATACTGGGGTCACTGTGCATGCGCGGGGTTGGGAGACAGCCTTCCCCGGCCACCCCCCGAGAGGCCCAGGGTCTCTACATCTGCTCCTTCTGAGCATGGAGGTCACGCCCCGGACGGGGACTCACACAGCTGCACTCGGCCGGCCGGGGTGGCGGGGGCTGGGCCACAGTCGGCCCAGACGGATGAGGGGCCTCATGGGGGTGCGGGTGGGGCTGGGGCCCCAGGACACCGAGCGTCCCTGTGCCGTGGTGCTCAGACTCCTGCCTTCACCTTCCAGACCTGGCTCTGGGCCGGACTTCAGCCACCCTCCTCCGCCCCGTCCCGGGTCCTTCCACAAGCTGGGACTTTTCTAACCACACTGGCTCCCGTGGGCCCCGGCCGGCCGTCTTTTTACTGAAAACTTGTCAGTCGGGTTCCCCCTTGGATCCAGTTTTCCCACTCCTGAGGCCCCAGGCTCTCTGACCAGCCCGGGTGCTGAGGTGTTGCCCTGGGGAAGTCCTGTGACCTCCCTGAGCCTGACCTAGCTTGAGCTTGATTCCACACCAGGGGTGTGACAGCGGGACCCCATCCTGGGGAGGGTATATTCCCCAGGCTCGCCTGCCCCCTGGGGTTCAGGACTCAGAGCCCTTCCACCATCGCCCAGCGCAACCAGCCTTGACTTGTCTGCCATCGGGATAAATAAGCATCACAAAGAGCTGGGACAAAACTCCCACCGAACCTGGGGGCAGGGTGGCTCTGGGAGCAGGGGTCCCAGCTGGCACGGAGCAGCGCTGGAGAGGCCTGACCGAGCCCGTGGGATAACAGCGGCCACGGTCGGCTGCTGGTGATGCCAAATTCTGCACACCTGGGACAGGAGTCCTGCAGAAAATAAATGGGAGCTGGCCCTGGTCCTAAGGAACTTTCCGGAAGGATGAACGGCAGACGCCCTCGCTGTGTCCGTGCCCCCAGTCGCTGTGGACTGTCCTCCCACCAGGCCTTGCCCCTCGAGTGCCCTCCTGCCAGGACCTGTGCCTCGCCAGCCGCCACCGGGTGAGCATGAGTAGAGCCAGCCTGCAACACCGTCTGCGGGGGGAGAGCAGCTGGCACCCCTCCCCGGGAGCCCAGCGGCTGATATCCCCACCTCACTGGTGTTCTCCAGGGACCCGGGATCTGCAGGGCTGAGGTTGACAGATGGGAGCAGGTGGAGAGGCCAGGGCACCCCCAGAGCATGGCTGGGGCAGCAGCCCTGGGGCGCTCCACATACAGCAGCCCCCGATCCCAGCTCTGCTCTCTCCATGCGACTGAGGGACACAGGCACAGGGGCTGACGCGACGCCACAGACTGGACACGCTCAGGCCCCCAAGCTGTGCTGCAGACCTGTCCACAAAGAAGCCGGGCCCCTCCAGTCAGGCCGCAGCCCCCGCGTGTCTTTAAATCAAGGGCAGCAGAGACGCCACAGGAGTTTCTGGGACAGGCGCAGCACCGTTGGCAGCTGCAGTGAGCTGGCTGTCCACTCCCGAGCCAGGATGGGCCAGGTGACCCCTGGGAAGCCTCTGGACTGGCCGAGACACCACCGGCCCCGGGAGGAAAAAGCCTCTTGGAAAGATGGGCCGTCGAGGATCCCCAACCGGTGGCCCGCACACCCCGGGAGAGGGTCCGAAAACCCCTTTGTCTGGGCTGAGGCGCCACGGCCTCTGTTCGGGACAGACCTGCCAAGGTGTAAGTTCAGGGGACTTACACCTAAGCTGTGCACCTGCAGTCAGGCATGTGGAAGTCAGAAGCAGCAAGCGTGTGGCCATTATTTCCAGTCGCCAAACAGAGACGATGAGTAATGAGGCGGCTGAGGCATCGGGCTCTGACAGCTCGTTAATGGAAGGGCTGAGCTCTGCTGGGTGCACACACACCGCCTGAGGCAGTGAGCCTCTGGCTGGGAGTACAGATGGGAGACAGGTTTGCGGGAGCCCGGTTTGCCTCGGGTTCCTTGAACACCCACGACGAATCGGCGCCTGGCCCTGGACATACGAGACAGGACTCGGGGAGAAGCCCTGTGGGTTCCTACTCACCGCTGGCCTTCAGAGTGCCGAGCTCAACGCTACGGTAAATGTTTGCAGTGCGTAAAAACTGATCGCAAGCCACCACCTGCCCCCATTTGAAGCAGCAGCAGCTGTCTGTGGGTGACAGAAACTCGCCAGGACTGGCCCCCCGGAGAGGGCTCAGGAGCTGGGCAAGTGTCAAGTGTGAGGGACGTGAGCCAGTGGGGGACAGCGCAAGGCCCCCGGTCCCTCTCTCCTCCAGCATGGGGTGGGTCCACGAGAGCACGCGGGCATCGGCTGAGTCTGGCGTGTTCTCTCCAGCCCCCGGGGAGGGGGTTCACTCCAGGTGGGGGTTCAGGGTCAGAGGTGAGACGGGGCCAGACCAGGGCCCGCCAGCAGCTGGGGGCTTGCAAAGGTCCGCACGTTCTGCCTTCCGCTGCATCAGCAGATGTCCGGGAAGGCCCCGGCACTGGGACCCCCCCCGCCACACTCAGGTTTGCCTAGAGACTAAGTGTTCTTTCAAAACAGCTTTACCGATCTATAATTCACATGCCATACAATTCAGCCGTTTAGAGTGAGCGGTTCAGTGGTCTTTAGTACATTCACAGCGCTGTGCGCCCATCACCACAATCTAATTTTTGAACGTGTCTATCACCCCAAGGGAGACCGGTGCCTCTAGCACTCAGCCCCCTTCGCCCCCTCCCCCCCCAGCCCTGCGCAGCCACTAATCTGTCTTCACGCGTTCCGTGTCCTGGGCTCCGGCGGGAGCAGCATCGGACAGCAGGCCCTCCGTGGCTGGCATCCTTCGGGTCACATCTGTGAAGATCTGCCCGTGTTGCACACGAAGTACCCGTCCCTTTTGATGGCCCAGTGGTACCCACTGTATGGATTCAGCAAGTTGTGTTTACCCGTCAGTCCGCCGGTGGACATTCGGGTTGGCTCGTGCGGCACCCCCTGGCGAACACCGGTGCGCGCTTTTGTGCGCACGTGTGCTCACCTCTCTTGGGCGCACGCCCAGGAGTGGAATCGCTGGGGCATGTGGGAATGCCACGTTTAGCTGCGTGAGGAGTGCCAGACTCTCTTCCAAAGTGGCCGGACTGTGTCATGCCGCGCCAGCTGTGCGTGAGAGCCCCATTTCCTCCACGCCCCCCAACACTCGCTGGGCTCATTCCAGCCGTCCCGGGGGGAGGGAAACGGTATCTCTTGGTGGTTTCAATTTGCATTTCCCTCACGATTAATGATGTTGAGCATCTTTTCACGGGCTTCTTGGCTGTTCGTGTATCTTTCTCAAAATGTCTATTCCTTTGCCCATCTCTTAATCGGGGCTTTTAATTGTTGAGTTGTAGGAATGCTTTATATATTCTAGACACAACTCCCTCATCAGATGTATTGCTTGCAAATATCTTCTCCCGCCCTCTGGGTCCTTTGCTTTCAGATGGTGTCTGGAATAGTTGCTCCAGCCGCTGCAACAAAGGACCACAGACCGTGTGGCTGAAACGATGGAAACCTATTTTCTCACAGGTCTGGAGGCTGGAAGTCTGAGGTCAAGGTGTCGGCAGGGCCGGGTTCTCCTGAAGCCTCTCTCTGTGGCCTGTAGACACTCTCTTTCCCATGACCTCCGTGTGAGACTGTGCCCTGATCTCCTCTTTTTATAGACACGTCAGTCATGTTGCATTAGGGCCACCCTCGTGACCTCATGGAACTTGAGTCACCTCCTTAATCAAGACTCTATGTCCAGGGGCACCTGGGGGGCTCAGTCGGTTGAGCGTCCGACTTTGGCTCAGGTCATGGTCTCGTGAGTTCGAGCCCCGTATGGGTCTCACTGCTGTCAGTGCAAATCCTGTTTCCGATCCTCTGTCGCCCTCTCTGCCCCTCCCCCACTCACGCATGCTTTCTCTCTCTCTCTCCTCTCTCTGTCTCTCTTTCTCAAAAATAGGTAAAACATTAAAAAAAAAAAAAAAAAAAAAGATCCTGTGTCCCAATACAGTCCCCTTTCTAGGTGCTCTGGGTCAGGGCTTGAACATACGGATTTTGAAGAGAAACAATTCAGGCTGTACAGTGTCCTTTGAAGCCAGAAGTCTTAAATCTTGATTAAATGCATCTATTTTGTCTTGCTTGCTCATGTGTTTGGCGTCATCTCTAAGAATGTTTTGCCAAATCCAAGGTCATGAAGATGCTAGGATCTTCAGCCTAAAGAGCTTCCTTCTGAATTTTTGCAGGGCAGCTGCGCTAGAAGCAGATTCTTTCAGTTTTTGCTTCTCTGGGAAAGTCTGTATTTCACCCTCACCCTCGAATGACGGCTTTGCTTGGGTACAGGATCCTCGATGGCCACCTTTCCCGAGCACTTTGAACACGTTTCCCCACGGCATTCTGGCCTGCGCTGCTTCTGCTGAGATGTTAGCCTGATCCGGGTCACTTTGCGAGGACACGCCGCTTCTGCCTGCCCGGGGTTGGGGTAGGGGGTGGGGCGGCTCTGCATTTCGCCTGCTTGCGATCCGTGGAGCTCCCGGGATGTGCAGGTCACTGTGTTTCCATAGATTTGGTGACTTTTCAGCCCTTATTTATTTCTAAAAGCGTGTGTCTCCTCCTCCCCCTCCCCGCTCCTTCCGCACTGGCGTTTTACAAACTCGCCCCACACTTTTCACACTCTCCGCGGTCCCCCTTCTCTCTTCTCGCATAATCTTCTAGTTCACCAGTTCGTTCTTCTGACGGTTCACATCTTACTGCGGAGCTCCTCCCGTGATATTTACTTGTACTTTTCAACTCCAAAATCTCCATGTGGTTGTTTTAAAACGTTTCTCCTTGTTGATATTCTCCATTCGAGGCAATGGATTTGTCATCGCACCTTTCACCTCTTCCATCTGCCTCTGGTTCCGTGAACACATCGGTGACGCTCCTTTGAAAAATCCGACATTGGGGCCTCTCAAACGCAGTTTCTGTTGCCTGATTTTTTTCTGCTGTGTGGATCATACTTTACTGTGTCTTTGCCTGACATGACTTTTTCATTGGAAACTGGGCGTTTTACGTAGTACACTGTAGCAGCCCTGGGTAATACACCCCCCCCCCCCTTTTTTTCAGGGCTACTGTTATTTGCCCATTTGTTTAGTGATTGGCCGGATTGTTTTGGTGGAGTATATCCTTGCCCTCCCCACGCACCCAGACACACCCAGAGCTGAGCCCCTGACGCTGCCCCTCCGGAGGCACAGTCTGGGGGCGCCCACGGTCTGAATGTCCTCCCATTTTCCTTCACTACCACCCGCACGGTTCCGGAGAACCCCTCCAAAGTGGAACTTCTCCCTGCCGTGTTACAAATGAAGCCTGTGCAAGAAATGAGCTGCTTTGGGAGCCGGCTTCTGCCCCCAGGCAAAACCTCCGCGCAGGGGCTGGGGAGTTGGGAATGGGGCTTTGGTGACTCCCGTCCTCTCAGCTGAGGGCGGGGCGCGGAGCGACCCCGCAAGCCCAGGGACAGGGCGCCCCTCTCCTCAAGCGCACTCCCCCAGGGGGAGCCCCGCGGCGCTGGGCAGTGGGGTGTCCTCCCTGAGCCCGGGGTGGGGGTGGGGAGGGGCTCCTCCTCTCTGCTTTTTAAGCGAAACTTCCTCCATTTTCTTGAAGAGATGTTCCATTTGCAGTTTGCCCCGGGGCCCGTTTGCAGAGGCTTCAGTGACGTTTCCCTGCGGCGCCGGGGGCCGTGGGCAGAGCTCCTCGCCCCGCCCCCGATCTGGAAGCCAGCCTCCTCCGGCGGGATCAGACCGTCCGGCACAGGAACCGCCCCCCCCCCCGCCCCCGCCCCCATCGGCGGCGCTCCGGCGAGGGTCGGGGTCCCGCCGGGAAGGGCGGCCCGGGCGTGACCCCCCGCCCCCTCTCCTCCGCAGGGCGAGTGCTCCCCCAAGTGCCGCAGCCTGTTCGTGCTGGAGACGGTGTGCGTGGCCTGGTTCTCCTTCGAGTTCCTGCTGCGCTCGCTGCGCGCCGAGAGCAAGTGCGCCTTCCTGCGGACGCCGCTCAACATCATCGACATCCTGGCCATCCTGCCCTTCTACGTGTCGCTGCTCGCGGGGCTGGCGGCGGGCGGCGCGGGCGCGGGCGCGGGCGCGGGCGGCGCGGCGCTGCTGGAGCGCGCGGGGCTGGCGCTGCGCCTGCTGCGGGCGCTGCGCGTGCTCTACGTCATGCGTCTGGCGCGCCACTCGCTCGGGCTGCGCTCGCTCGGCCTCACGGTGCGCCGCTGCGCGCGCGAGTTCGGGCTGCTGCTGCTGTTCCTGTGCGTGGCCCTGGCCCTGTTCGCGCCGCTCGTGCACCTGGCCGAGCGCGAGCTGGGCGCGCGCCGCGACTTCTCCAGCGTGCCGGCCAGCTACTGGTGGGCCGTCATCTCCATGACCACCGTGGGCTACGGCGACATGGTGCCCCGCAGCCTGCCCGGCCAGGTGGTGGCGCTCAGCAGCATCCTCAGCGGCATCCTGCTCATGGCCTTCCCGGCCACGTCCATCTTCCACACCTTCTCGCGCTCCTACTCGGAGCTCAAGGAGCAGCAGCGGCGCGCCGTGGGCCCCGAGCGGGCCCCGCGCGACGACAGCACGCGCTCGGACAGCACGCGCTCGGCCCCCGCCACCGAGGACGGCGCGCAGGGGCCCGGGGGCGGCCACGGCTGCCGCCCGGGCCCGGGGGCCGCTCCCGAAGAGCCTCTGCAGAAGTAGAGCCTTCGCCTCTCCTCCCGCCCGCCGCGCGACCCGGCGGGGGGGGGTGGGGGGGGTGGAGACGGGGGAGGGGAAGGGAGGGGAGGGCCCACCCCGTACGGCCGCCCCGCGCCCCCCCCCCCCCCCCCCGCGGGCTGTCCACTGCATGTCGCTCGAGCCAGCGAGGTGCGGGCGAACAGCGCTTCCAGCCCGGTCGTTCCCTCATCCGCTTTCCGCCTTCCCTTTGGAGCTCGGCCTCTGGCCCAGAAACTCCGAGCTTGCAGCAAATGCCAGAAGGCTCTGCGGCTGGCCCGGGGCGGGCGGGCGGGGGGGGGGGGGGGGGGCGGAGGGGGCGGGTAGGGGAGTTCCCTGAGGAGCAGCCGGCCACAGGGGGTCTAGGGGCCGAGCCCCACCGCGAGGGAGCCCCTGCCTGCACATGGCGCGCTGCTGAAGCCCACACCCCCGACAGGGACAGGGGCAGAGGTGTCACATCCACACGGCCACCCACGCCCAGACCTCTGACCTCCCTCCCGCAGGCCAGCTCCGTGGGGGCTTCCTGGACCCCCCTTCCCCCCACAGGCTCTCCCTGAAAAAGACTCTGCAAAGCTCAAGGCCTGCATGCTTCCCGGCCCTTGTGCTGGCCTTGGACGTGCTTACCCTCCGAGGTGCCTCAGGAACACCCCCTGGTTCTCCAAGGGCCGTGGGGGAGGGGCTGGGTGTGCAGCCGCTGGAACCCCGTCCTCACCAAAGCATGAGCCTGTTTCTGCTGCGGGCATGAAGGAATGGAACTTTCCGAATCATGTTACTTTGTACTTTTTCATGTTAATGAGTCGGGCCATGACATGGGAGACATTGCTGCCACAGGCCCCTGGGAGGATCACCCATCACCCGCAGCATCCCCCCCCCCCCCCACCGCCCCGGGACCCGCTGACACCCGCACCCACCCTGCCACCATCACAGCTTTGGCAGGGGCCCTGGTGCGAGGCCAGAGCCAGGACAGGCTGGGGTGGGGCTGGGGTGGGACCCTTGCTCTGGGGACATTTCCTAAGATGCTACCGCAACCAATAAAAAGTGCCACCTCTCCTGCACATACCTCTGCTGAGTTCCTGTGGGCGGCACCGGCGTCTGCCCCAGGCACAGGGGCTCCCAGGCCAGGAAGGGGTTTCCTGCCATCGCAGGGAAGTCCGTGTGTGCAGATGGCGGGGCACCTCTGCCTGGACAAAGCCCTTGCATGCAAAGCCAGGTTGTACCCCTCCGAGTCCTACCGCAAAGAGCCCTGTCCCTAAATCTGCAACCACACTGTGACACCCCCCCCCCCCCCGCCCGGGGGGCTGGTCATTCTCTGGGAACTAGGCTGGAATAGAACCGGGGGCTGGAACTGCAGGGTTTACACAACAAGCCCCAGCTCTGGGGCGGGGTGGACGGCCTCTCGGCAGACAAGTTTCCCCTGTATCTGCTTCTCCTCACTCCCAGCCTCACTTTCACACACTCACAAACACACCAGTACCTGGGCTCCACCGCTGGAGTCTATAGGTCAGTGCCAAGTGGGCAAGGGCAGTGAGGAGTAGGGAGGCTGAAATAATGGTCTTACCAGCAGCCAAGAAACGTTCTGGGATCAGAATGAGCTGAGGGTCCCCAAACCACATGCAGGTGAAGGCTGTCTCCCACCGTCTGCTCTCGCATGGATGCTCACATCAGCTCCCTGAGGCAGAAAGGGTCCCCTTGTATCAGATGGGGACACGCTCTGTCCACAGTAGACCAGGCCATTCGCACCCGGCCTGACACCTGCCCCCCAGCCCAAGCTTCTCCCTGGGGCAGGCTCCTGGCAGGTGGGAGGCTGGGCTCCTGCCCTGGAACCCGCACTCCCTGGGGCAGGCTCCCCTACTCCTTCCTTCCTGGGTCCACGTACTCAAGCAGAGGCCAGCAGGGCTC
Organism: Panthera leo; assembly: GCF_018350215.1. Classification (NCBI taxonomy): domain Eukaryota; kingdom Metazoa; phylum Chordata; class Mammalia; order Carnivora; family Felidae; genus Panthera; species Panthera leo. The sequence goes on from NC_056690.1 coordinate 94,086,004, forward strand.
TGCCAGGAGAGAGGGCAGGGAACTGGGGGCCAGGGGAGCCCCCCTGAGTGCAGGCTCTCGGCAGACTGAACCCGGAAGCCTAGCCCTGCCTCTTCCTGATGTTTCAGGTTAGCTGCACCCCCAGAGGATGGGGCTCGGGAACCCACAAACACACCAAGGGTGGCCGCGCTCTTGCAGTGACAGCATTGGGTCTTGCTCAACCCGGGTGCCGTAGCTGGTGCCTGTGGGGTTCCCACGCGTGGAGGCCACACTCAGGGTGCCCACCCCTCTGCTCCTCATTTGGCTCGGCTGTTGAGCCCCAGGGGCAAACTGCTTTTTCCTGTGCCGTGGGGCTTGCTCAGCATCACCACGGAGACCTCCAGAAATTACCCGAGTTGTCTCTCCAGGACCAGGTCAGAGGTGGTGGATGGCCTGAGGAACCTGTCCCCTGTCCTCCTAGCCCGGGGCCTCAGTGGTTCTGTGGGTGCCCAGGAGTACCCCCCCAAAGACTAGGAGAGCCCGTGGAACACCACAGGTCCCAGGAAGGAGGGGCACCTGTCAGCCGTTCTGCGTGGGGTGCACTTTTCCCAGCGAGCCCCAGGTTTGCTTTCCCCTCCCCCACGGTACCAGCCACCCCGCCTCCCCACCCCCCAGCCCCCTCGCCGTCCCTTCCACACAGTCCGAGCTCCTGCCGCTGGGCGCCGGGCAGGCCTCTGCTGCCTGTGGCCTCACTTTCCCCCTCTGGGTCAGGGACCAGGAACTCGCCAGGTCCCCACCAACTGCCCCCTCACACACTCTGACAAAATCTGTACTGAGACATCTGCTGTGGGATAGAATTGTGCGAGCCCTACACCGTGACGCTGACATTGCCAATCTGTTCGAAATGCGCAAAGGCAATGAAGGGGGGCAGTTTGGAAATGTGGCCGTTATCACCTCCAGAATCATGCGAAGAGCACTGTCCAGCTCCCGGAGTATCACTGACTCGGGAGGCAGGCTCTGACACCAGGTTATGATCACTGGTCAGTGACTTGTCCCAAACCAGCAGGCCAGCCAGAGGCCTCTGGCTCACCAGAAACCGTCCTGAGTGTGTAAGGGGTGTGATTTGGGGCCGTGACGTTCCAGAAACCACCCCCCCTTGCCCTCGGGGCCGCTTTGTGTATATACAGTGCTTTCCCTCTTGTACCTGAGCCCTGCCTCGTCCCCCCACCTACGCCCATCACACCCACCCGCTCCCCCCACACCCACCCTGGCTGAACTGTGTGCTTCTGGACAACCTGGAGAACCATGCGGGCCGAGCACGGCAGCCCCAGGACGGAACCAGCTCCAGCATCGGTGTTGGGGAGTCTGAAACCCTCCCCCATACTTGCTGCCCAAAAAATCCCTACACACTTTGCTTTTGGGAAAAACGCACCACACACACACACACACACACACTCTCTCTCTCTCTCTCTCTCTCTCTCTCACACACACACACACACTCTCTCTCTATCCCTCTCTCTCTCTCTCTTTCTCTCTCTCTCTCTCCAGTCCTTGGCCAGCTGGAGACCGGGACAGCAGAAGTGGCCCCAGAGCCGTGGGCAGGGCCACAGCACATTCACAAGCCTCCGTGTGTGTAAGTTCTCCGAGGCCCGGCAGGATGAGCTAGACCGTGGCGCTCACCCCGGAAGCCGTGACAGCGTCTCCGCACTGCTCCCACCTCCCAAATGCGGTCCCGTCAGAGGAAGGGCCATGAAAACAAACAGGAGGCCTAAGGCTGCGGAGGGTGGCCTTCGCCTGTTTTTAAGTGGGGCCGTTAAAACCTGTGCCCTCCCCCCGACAGACAGCTGTGTCCAGGGCTCAGGGCACGTGCTGTCCCGGCCAGGGCGACAACGGCCCCGTGGCTCTCCGCTCCGAGAGGCTCTCTGCTCGGAGACTCCTCAGAGGGACACGGCACTCTCTCCGTGCCACTGCCCTCAGTGGCTCGTCAGTGGAGCCGCAGGAAGGGGCCGCAGGTGAGTTTTCAGGAACACAGATGGGTTCACAAAAAAGACACCTTTGTATATTTTACCGCCTTTCATCTTACTGTGGAAGTTTTCACTGCATGCATTAACTTAATTAAGTTGATTTTAGGTAACACATGATCAGAAAGCAAATAAAAAGCCACCGCCAGGCAGGACTGTTGTCCTGTGGCAGTAAGCGGCCCCCAGGGCCCACGCCGGGGATGTCTGCTGCCGGAACGAGGGCCACACCTGCGTCACCACCTTGGATCGGCCCCAGACCAGACTCACTCTCAGACTAGAATCCAGGGCTGGGGGGTGACGCATCCCAAAACTTAAACTATCACTTCCACGTACCTTCACTTTGTGTACGGTTTTGACATTTTTTGTATCTTGCCCCCCAGTGTAAATTGTCTCCGAGAAAAAAAAAGAAAATGGCTCAGTGCAAACAGCTTCGTCCGTACTTGCCATACAGAACGGTCGATTATTCTTGAGACACGGCTCTTGGCCTAAAACAAGGCACTTCCCGCCCTTCCAAAGCATTCCACGGTCGGGGCCCTGTCGGCACAGGGCCGTCACCGGTCCGGGGCTGGCCTGCCTGGGGAGGGGGCACCTGAGCGAGCAGCCCGGGTCTCACAAGGACAGCCGCACCCCACGGAAGGGGCGTCCACCCTTCCCTGGAGACCCTGAGGTGAAGTAAGGGCGGGGACCGGTTCCTCCCTCTGTCCTGGGCCCTCGCTCCCGAGTCCATTCACGAGGCCACACTGGATCCGCGAGCGGTTTATTGATTCACAGTCACCACGCTGACAGAACGGAGCGCCCCCCCACCCCCCACCTGGGCGCGGCCGGTCACCACTGCAATCGCTGACGTTTTAATTCGGAGGCAATTACTGCTGCAGACATGTCCCTTCATTTTTATAAACTAAGCATTTCCAGGTCATCTCACAGGCCATTAACTCGGCAGGATCCTCGCTCAAACACGCAGGAGTTTTTGAGGAAAACTCTGGAGGAGGGAACGGCTGTGCACAGCAGACACCACTAGGACTGTGGCACCCCGGTCAACCCCCCCCGAGAGCTGCCCCTCTGCCCAGCAGAAGGGAAGCCGCGTGGAAGCATCCAGAACACAGGCTCTGGGGGCCTGGGAGCTTGCCCAGGGCTGCTGGGCACGGCTGAGATGCTCACGTGACAGTGAAGGGGGGAAATACGGGGCGACCAGAGTCACCCAGCAGCCCCCACCGCAGCCAGATGCAGGGGATGTGGAGGACCAGGGGTTCGGCGGGCAGAGATGCCGGGGCCCGGCCCGCTACCCCGGAAGGTCACCCCAGGCCTGAGGGCCCAGAGTGTGGGGTGTGGGACTGGCTCGGCAGCAGGGACACGGGCCACACGTGTCCCCACTCCTGGCCTGCAGACCGGCCCCCTGTCCCGAAGATGGAAGGCTGTGTGCTGCAGACACGTGCATTCCCCAGGATACAGGGAAAACGCCCCGCAAGGCAGCCCTCCTTGGGGGACCCGGTCGCGGGCCCCTGGCTTTCCTGGGAGCACACGCGGGCCACCGGCACCCCACCACACCCCTGAGCCCCAGCAGGGTCCACACCGGTGCCTGCCAGGAAGAAGCCAGCGTAGCAGTGAGGCCCAGGGGGCCCACAGGACAGCCCTGGGCCCCTCTGCCGAGCTGACGGCCGAGTCCTGAGTCCCATGAGGCAGCTGACTGCAGGTGGCCCCGAAAAGGCCAACTCTGGCCGGATAATCAAGAATGCTCATGACGCGCGTCCTCACGGCCTCCTTTCCACATGTATCAGGCGGGCTCTGCGCCCGGGCCCTTCTGAGACCGGGCTCTGCACTCCGGAGGGGCTTCATGGTGTCCTCTGTCCTGTCGCAGCCCCAGGTCAGCCTTTCCCGGGTTTGTGAGCACGTTCCAGGCTGCAGACAGGCGTCTTGTGAGAGGAAGGAAGAGAACACTCGCTTTTCCATCGCCCGAAAGCGGCTGCAGCCCAGCCCTCGCTGTGAACCCCACTGGCGCCCGTCCTCGGGGCGGGCGGGCACAAAGGGCGGCACCCAGGCCCCCCCACCGGCCCACCCCAGACCCACAGAGGCTGACAGAGATCCCGACGGCTGAGACCCCTCTGGGGCCACGGTGCCTGCCCGCCCCGACGGGGAGGCCGGGCGGCCGGGCGGCGCCTGCGGCTGGAGACCGCCACGCGTCCTTGTCCTCCTCCCCGGCTGCCTCAGAGGGCCTTGGCACTGGCGGGGTGCGCCGCGTGGGGGACGGGCTTCGGGGGATGGCGGGCGAACGCGTAGGCCTGTCCCAGGATGGCCAGGTCCACCAGCACCTGCAACAGGCCACACACGGAGAACTGCAGGGGCGCGCCGTTCAGCAGGAAGTAGGCGGTCTTGAAGGCGTCCCCGCTGGTCCACATGAACACCATCTTGATGCTGCAGAGACACCAGCCAGGGGTCAGGAAACAAAACGGGGCTGGGGGCTCAGCAGACGGGGCAGTCGGGGGACACCCGGCCCCAACCCGTCCCTCCCATCCCTCCCATCCTCGCCATGAGGGCCCTGCGTGCCCCGCCACGGGGACAGGGAGGCCCTTCGGCCGGAGGGGCCTCAGCTGTGCGGGGCAGGAAAAGGCCGACACAGCGGTGGGGCCCCCACGGCCTCACAGGTGCTCTGCCCCTCGCGGCTGCGGGCACGTCTGTCACGTGCCCCTCAGGAGACTCGCCGTGGCCTTAGCACAGGGGAGACCACCCCTCCCCACGCTGCATCCCAGGGAGTCGACCAGGCAGGGGCAGCAGCCACAGCCACAGGACCTCAGGACGGCCGCACTCGGCCACAGGAGCCTTGCCCAGGACAGGTGGTGGCCCCCTCAGCCTCAGCTTTCCCCTCCTGGCCGCGGAGCCCCCGGTCTGCACCCAGGGGACAAAAGCAGGGGCTGCCAGGAGAAGCGGAGCAAAGCCGGCCACTCTCGGAAATCCCTGCCCGGCCAGACCCCCCCCCCCCCCCCCACGTGAAAGCTCACTGGAGGGTGATTCCCTTCCTGGTCACGGACGCCGACCCCCCTCAGACACCTCAGACCCGTCTGTAGGGGGACAGGGACCCTTGGTGAGTAAAGAGGGAACTGTCACCCACGTCACTGCCCACAGCCCACATGCACACCACCGAGCCCTGGCTCCCCGAGCGACGAGCGGAGCACCGCTGTGCCTTCCCGCTTACGCTATGTTTAAATCGGACCGCCTCCGCCAGCAGGCCGAACCTTCTCCAACCAATGAAACCAGGCCACGGGGTTTGGGGGTGGTGCCACCAGGCAGCAGGAAGGACGGTGAAGTTCCCCAAGCAGACAGGGTGCCCGTCAGAGCCGCGAGCACCAGACCGAGAAGAACTTACGTCGAGGGCGAGGCAGGCGCTGGGCTCTCAGAAGTGGGCACTCCTCCACCCCGGAGCCCTGGCGTTCGGACAACCTCAAGCCCCAGGCTGGTTCCGACAGAACCGGGGTGAGGAGCCCCGTCTCCTGAACCCCAGCGCATGGAGGCAGCAGGCGCTCAAACACGGCTCTTGGTCCCATCCTCCGCCTGCTGAAGTGTCACACTGGCCATGCAGGACCGAGGGAAGCGGAGAAAACAGCCTGAGGTTCTCGGGACGGTCGCTGGGGAAATGGCCTAAGGCCGAGCTCCACCCAGCTTGTCTGTGGGCAGGCATCCACGTCCAAACAGCCCACGGATACATCTCACTTGGCCCGTAGTGTTGGTTCACGTAGTATTTCAAAATGTTTGTTCTGAGTTAGCTGATAACTAATTCTGCATTTTGAAAATCCAGATTTATTATATATAACAGATCTTTTTCTGGCTGCTTTCCACATTTAACGTTGGTTTTTAGCAGATTGTGATGTGATACATGTTTGGGATTTGCCAAACGTCTGAAATCTGTGTTTACCTAACATCAGATTTGGAAAATTTTCAGCCATTATTTAACTATTTTTGTCTGCTCCACACTCCTCTCCTAAACTCAGACGACATCAATGTTAGATCTTTTGGTGCTGTCCCTACGTCCACTTTTACCCCCAGTTTTTCTCTGTTGTTGAGAATGTACGATTTTTATCGATCTGTCTTCAGGTTCAGACTCTTTCTCCTGTTACCTTCATTCTGCTACTGAACTCACGAAGTACATTTTTATTTGGTTGTAGTTTTTAATTTAAGATCTTCTATTTGGTTCTTTCTTATAGCTTCCACGTCTTTGCGGAGATGTTCTGTTTTTCATTCATCTCCAGAGTGTCCGCTCTCGCTCTCTAGAGTGGTTTCCAGTGACCGCAGTGCCTCTGTCACCTGGTTCACGGTCCTTGTTGTCAGCTGGTTCCCGTGTCCTTTGACAGCTGCTGAGATCTTCCCGGTTCCTTCATATGTTGAGTAATTTTGGTTTGTATCCTGGACATTGTTAACATATGAGACTGGATGCCTTATTAAACCCTATGGAGAATGTCGGGTCTTGTGTTCTAACAGCAGCTGATGTGGGCTGCAGGTCAATTCAGCTCAGTTTTCAAGGCCTCGGCAGAACCACCTGGGTCCGGACTGTGCAGGCAGCACTCAGTGGCCGGGCTGGGATGTGGGTGGTGGTCCTCCCCAACATTCAGTTTTCAACGCCTTTGGGATGTAGGTTAGGGCCAAGTCCATGCATGCATAGCTTGGCGTGAGCCCAGGAGTCACACGCAACTTCACAGGATCCCTGTCCCAAGATGTTCCTGTCCATCTCCCTGACTCTGTGCCTCGGGGACACTCCTTTCCCAGGTCCTCTGGCTGGAAAGCCAGGGCTTTAGTGTCCAGGTCCACGTGGTGGCAGGGTGGAGGGAAAGAGCCACAGGATTCCCCTTTACTCTCAGGGGCAGGTGTCTGTCCAGCCACCGCTCACACGGCCCCAGCTCGGCAGACAGCCCTTCAGGATTGGGACTTGCCTGGAGCCAGGACATAAGAGCGAGGCCAAAACATCAACGACAACAACCTCGGGCGTCTCCTCACTCTCTGCCCTGGAGGGGGCCCTGCCCCACGCTGGGACCGGTGGAGGAGGCCCCTCGTGGAGCTCTTTCCACCCTACCCAGGGCACAGTGCTGAGTTCCAGGCTGGCAGAGATGGACGGGAAAACGGAACTCAGGTCAGTCATCCATGTGTCAAGTCGTGGTCTCCTTCCCGTGACCTGCCCGCGCCGGCTGACTTCTTGGAGTCCCCACAGCTGCTCCGTGCCTTCTGTCCAGGCCTGCAGTTGTGCTCAGGGGGAGAGACGGGCTTGCCCCGTGCAGCCTCGTGGGAAAGATCCGAGATTGGAAGTTTGGGTCTGCATTCTGCCACTGGCCACCTTCCCCAACTGGTCCCTGTGGACATCGGACCTAGTCCACCCTGGGCAGCATGGCTGAGGAGCAGGAGGGACGGTGCTGGCTGCTGTGACATTTCCCATGGGGATTTGTCACCTGCGGTAATCAAAACCCTCCACTTCCCACCCCGTGCCTCTCTCTCGGTCTGAACTGTCCTGGTCTGGAGCACCAGCTGGGGATGTCTGCCTGTGGGTGACTCGGCATCATGGCTCAGGGCCTCAGTGGGGCTGCAGGGCAGGGACTTGGGCTAATGGCACCCTTAGAACTGGGGGAACCGTGGAGACGGGGGGCACAGCACGGAGACGAGCTGAGTGAGGGAAGCGGTGTGAACGGGGGACAGAGCTGACAGCACGCGGTCCCCTCCAGGCCTGGGCTGGGCCACCAGGAGGCCGCAGGCACCTGGCAGACTGGGGCCCGGGTGCACGGAGTGAACTGCACCGCGGAGGGCCGGCCTGTCCAAGCTGCTCACAGCCCCCACACTCACAACACCACACTTTCCGAGGAAAACCCACAGCCACAAAGCAAGCACCTCAAGGAGAAGCTCCGAAGGCAAGCGAGGTTTCTGCCATGAAGACAGGAGGGAAGCAACGGGCGCTCAGAGGAAGAGGCTCGTTCCATTCTACGGACTAAGAGCTCAAGGCACGGTCTCCCCCAGAGATACCCAAGTTTAGGAGGGGACTGAAAGACCCTCCTCAAAACACAAGGAAAGCCTAACGAGCCACAGAGACAGTTCCAGCTCAGGCAGCAGGGTCGGGCAGACGGCCGGGCTGGAGCCTTCTCAAGTGGGGCTTTGGGGTTGCAGCCAGAGCCGGAGTGACACCAGCCTGGAAAAGCCCTGTGTCCCCAGCCCCTCAGGGCCAGGCCATTCCTGGGGTGAGGGTGCCGGTCCTTTGATGGCCCCCTGGCCAGAAGCTGGCCCCTCCCTCCACTGGTGGCTCGGAGAGAGACAGGACTCCACACAGCGGCACTCCCTATGGGGCAGGCAGAAAATGCAGCTGAGGTCAGTCCCAGTACCCGAGGCCACCCCTCCCCTGGCGCCCTGTCAGAGCCCCTCTGCGTCCTGAGTGCACAGGTGCACGTGCAGACGTGCGGTCACCGCTCAGACGTGAGGTCACCTGATGTAAAGAACATTTTTAGCCGCACAGACCAGACGCCTCACCCAGCCTCGGCCCTTGAGTCAGCTATGGCTCGGGGTCAGGAATGTGACAGCCTCGCTGAGGTCCCACGACCAGCCGCCTAGGTCAAATATTAACCAAGTTGTTCCCGCCCCGTCTGGTGCAGGAGAAAACCAACACCCTGAGCAATCTGCTTATCGGGAAGGAACGCCCCTGTGCAGACAGCAAGGACTCTGATGTACAAGCTCACGTTGTCACCCCAAGACTGTGTGGTGCCCTGCCCCCAAGACTCCCAGGACCTTCAGTGGGCTGTGAATTCCCATCACTTGCAGCAGCTATGGGACAGAGGAGCGAGCCGCAGAGGTCGGGCCATCACTCTTCAGTATGTCTGGGGTGTCTGGAGTGCCACCCAAGGGAGACCCCGACTCCTCCTCCTACACGGAGCCCAGGGTTTCCACAACGCAGGAAGCCCAGCTGGTCGCCTCCCAGGCCCCAGGCCATGTCCTTCCTGCTCAGGCTGGTAGCCTGGGAGCTGGAGTCCTGGTCAGGCCACCAGCCCCTCCCACACCTGGCCATCCCTACCCCCTCCCACTATTTTAATCCCAGCTCCCATTACCTCATTCTTGGCTCCTGCATTTTTTCCTCTCAGACTACTCCTAAAATACCTCTCACCTCATCCTTGCCCTGCCCCGCAGTCCAGAAAGCCTTCCCCACAGCACACAGGTCAGGCAGGCCAAGCCCTGTGGCCTCCCCAGCCCTCCCCTCAGGAGCCCAGGCCCAGACCTTGCCCTCCTCCCACCCATCAAACTCCACCCAAAACACATCCCAAAAGAGTAGGTTTTTGTCACCTTAGGTCAGACAATGGTTTCTTGGGCATGACAACTAAAGCATAAGCAACACACACACACACACACACACACACACACACACACACACACACACACAAATATGCTGGACTTCATTCAATTTAAAAATCTTTTGTGCTGAAAAGGAAAATATCAGGAAAGTGAAGACAATCCACAGGATGGGAGAAAAAACTTGCAAATCATATACCTGACAGAGTTCCAGTATCCAGTGTGGATAAAGAAATCTACAACTCAGTAATAAAAAGACAAACAACCAAATTTAAAAATAGACAAAAGGTCTGAACAGCTATCTCTCCATAGACATATAAATGGTCAAGAAGCACACGAAAGGATGTTCAACATCATTAGTCATTAGGGAAATGCAAATCAAAACCACAACAAGATCCCACGTGACACCCACCAGGATAGTGGGGACGTGGGGGAGAGCGCAAGCAGGGGAGGGGTAGAGAGAGAGGGACAGAGGATCCAAAGCAGGCTCTGCATTGACAGGCTGACAGCAGCGAGCCCAATGTGGGACTCAAATTCACGAACTGTGAGATCATGACCTGAGCCAAAGTCAGACGCTCGACCAACTGAGCCACCCAAGTGCCCCCAAATTTTTAGATTTTATAAAGCCCAACATGTAGTTTTTATGTTGTTTCCTGTGCCTTTGGTGTCACATCCAAGAAATCACTGCCAAATCCAATGTCATGATGCTTTTCTCCTGTTTTCTTCTAAGAATTCCATTGCTTTAGGTCTTACATTCAGGTCTTTGATCAATTTTGAGTTAATTTTGGTATACGGTGCCAGGTAAGAGTCTAATGTCATTCTTTTGCATGTGGATATCCCATTTCTCAGAACCATTTGTTGAAAAGACTGTCCTTTCTCCACTGAATGGTCTTGGCACCCTTTCCGAAAGTCACTTAACCATATATGTAAATGTCATTCGGGACTCTCTAGTCCCCTGGTCTCTTTGTCTTTATGCCAATAACACACTGTCTTGATTATTGTACTTTTTAGTTATTTTTGAAATCTGAAAGTATGAGTCTTCTAGTTTTGTTCGAGATTGTTTTGACTATTTGGGGGTCCCTTAATATTCCATATGAATTTTAGGCCTGGTTTTTCTATTTCTGCAAAAAAAAAAAAAAAAAAAAAAATCACTGGGATTTCGACAGGGATTCCATTAAATCTGAGATTGCTTTGGGTAGTACTGACATTATAACAATATTGAGTCTTCCAGTCCATGAACATGGGATGTCTTTCCATTTACTTATGTCTTGAATTTCTTTCAGCAGACTGTTTTGTAGTTTTCATTGTACAAGTCTTTTATCTCCTTGGTTAAGTTTTTTTTCAGAAAAAAAAATTTTTTTAGGTTTACTCATTTTTGAAAGACAGAGAGAGACGGAGCACAAGCAGGGGTGGGACGGAGAGAGGTGGGGGGACACAGAATCCGAAGCAGGCTCTAGGCTCTGAGCCGTCAGCACAGAGCCCGACGTGGGGCTCGAGCTCACGCACCGTGAGATCATGACCTGAGCCCAAGTCGTACGCTCAACCGACTGAGCCACCCAGGCGCCCCTCCTTGGTTAAGTTAATTTCTAAGTATTTTACACTCTTAATATTACCATAACTAGAATTGGTTTTGTAATTTCCCGAGTGTCCTGCAAGCTGCTCTTAGTGGCACTGGGGGAATTAAGCTGTTGTGTCATTTCCCACATTAAGAAGCTTGAATCTCCTGCCTCTGGCGATATCTGTGGACTCAGCTTCCTCTCCGTGGATCACGGCCTCCAACCTTGGGCGCTGGCAGCCTCCACTCTGGCCTGCCTCTGACCCATGGAGAGTTCTTTCCCATCACAGAAGTTGAACTTGGAAAATTGAGACAATGTTGGATTCAGCTGCCCGGGTATCCCCTACATACCGGATACGGTAAGTTGCCTACAGGATCCAACCAGTAAACAGTGACGGTGCAGGTGCAGCAAACACACAGGTACAGGCAGGTGGACTTGGAAGCAGCAGGTGTGGGATCAACATGAGCCCACTTTGAGCACGCTGTGGCCACAAATCAGGTGGTCAGCCTCAGTGAGTCCGCAGGTGCCGAGGGTCCCCAGGGAGGGGACGCCATGCCCCAGCCACCGGACAGGCCTCCCGCCGCACATTCGTATCTGAAAGTGCACACTAGTCGTCTTCTGTCTTGCTTCAGTGGAACAGACACCCATCCAGGGAGAACTGGGTAGGGAAGGGCCTGTAAGCCGTATCACGGGAGAGGGAGCCAATGCACCTGAGGAGGGTGAGAAGAGGCCCCCAGGGAGGTAGGGCCACGATGCTGCCTTCACACGCACACGACCACCCTGGGAGGGGCTGAGGCTCTGCATGGATCTAGGCGAGAAGGCATGAGAGGTTCAGGTACTACTACAGCCCTCGAAGAGAGCCCTGCACAGCTGTAAGTGCTGCACGGGGAGGGAGCTCCCCATCGCAGGAAGCGAGCAAGTGCCAGAGGAACAACCAGTAGGAATGGCGAAGATTCTGAACCAGCCAACCCGGGGGGCCCCCGGGATTCCAACGGACACCCCGTTCCAATGGCACAGGTGACTCTCATCAGGCCAGGCCAGGGGAGGGCCCTACCCAACGCCTTCAAGACTGGCGCCCCACCGGCCTCCCGTTACTCGGAGGACATCTGAAGTCACGGATGGCATCGGCACACCTGCTCCGCCGTGACAAGAGTGAATCCCATGACACAGGGCCCCCACCGCTGAGTGCACCTCTGTGCTCCGCAGCCAGAGCGCTGTCCCCTCGCCCCCCCTTCTGCACTCGGCACGTCCCTCCCACCGTCATGCTTCAGGGCCAGCCTGAAAGAGTGGCGCTCAGATCCTGCACCGCACACCTGCCTCGCGAGAGGGCCGTGGCCTCCCCCAACCCGCCCCACACTCACGTCTCTGCTCACACACCCAGACGTCAAAGGGCCAACGTGTTCACACCTAAACTGCTCCTTGCCCGGCGGTTTCACAAGCGTGACCGAAAACACGGCAGCCGTGTTCGCGCACGTTCCGTTCTTACCAGCTTGGAGGCACTGGCACCACTGGGTCCAGCGAGAGCCGCAGGGGCCGCCTACCTCATTCCCTCAGTGGACTGGTGGCGATAGTTGCGGTAGAGCTGTGGGACACCCAGCATGGCCTCGGTCAGCACGGCCAGGAAGCCCAGGGTCTCCACAAACAGGGCCGAGTCGATGGACAGGTACGTGATGTAGCCCGCCACGCCCGTGAAGGCCACAACACACTGCACGTAGTCCCCGAAGCTGCTCCAGTGCCAGAAGTGGCGAGGGTCAAAGTCTAGGGCGAGAGGCGAGACAAATGTAAGCCAGGCGTACGGGTCAGGGCACCGTGAGGAGAGGACGTGAGCGGAGCGAGGAGGTCAAAGTCAATGGACGTGAGATGGACGTGGGCTGTGGGGCTCCCTGTGCTCTTGGCAGGGCCCTTGTGAGGGAGCTTTGATATCAGTCACCGTAAAGACGTTAAAATCCTTAAATCCTGTGATAGTATAGTGCAGGGGTTGTACCGGAGCCTCTGAAGTCTCTTCCCTGGGTTAGAATCCTCACCCCTTCCTCCACAAGTGGATCAGTTCACCAGGTGTCTTGGTGTCTTCAGGTGTGAAAGAGGAATAAGGTAACCTACCTCCTATGGTTATTCTAACGGTTACGTGAGTTAATCTTACAAACCCGATGAAGTGCCCAGCCCATAATAAGGGCCAATAAAGGTATGTACTTATCATCACTACACAGTCGATCAAATGTTATCGTTCGCCTGACAGATAGATGTGTCCTGCAGAAACCAAATCCATAAGCACTCACAAATCAGCAAACTACGTGAAGTTCTTGGGCTTTGGCAGATAAACACAGGAGGTCCTGGGGACAGAAGCGGCGTCAGGGCAGGTCAGGGAAATGGGGATAAATAGAAAGAGAGCTTGAGGGTGCAGGATGCACCCGATCCCGGCCCAGCCCTTAGAATGGCAGGATCTGGAGCCAGGGCGCCCTGCCAGGAAAATGACCCAGCAAGGGCTGCAGGCATGGGCGCCAGTACGGGGCGGCAGGTCCGGCCCTCCAGGGCCCGGGAAGTGTCGGCAGGGAAATATTCAACCTGCACACGTGTGCCTGTCCTGCCGGCCCCGTCCCCCCACCCCTTCCGGCTCCATTCCCTCACTCTGTGCGAGAACACTGCCCAGAGTCTGAGCTAGAAAGGGGGAGCGCGGGCAGGAGGCGGGGCATGGTTTGCAGGTGTGACGTCACACCAGAGTGGGGGTCACCTCCTAGAGCAGGGCAGGGTATGAGCCAGGCTTGCTTCAGGAACAAACCCCAGCTGTAACACGGGGGTGGCCTGAGCGTGCAGGGGAGCTGGGGGCAAACACTGAGGTGTTCCCTACAGAGAATATGAAGTCATGAGAGGATGTGACAAGGGGGCGGAACTCAGACCCGGATGAAGTTCCTGACTTTGTGCCCAAGGAGTGGAAAAAACAGGGTCAGACCGAGAACCTGGGCCAGGACAGGGATGGACTACGAACAGGCGAGCTGAGGACACCAGGTGAGGTCCAGGGGGCTTCAGGAAACAGGGTCTGAGGTCAATCGGTCACAAGCCTTTCTCTTTTAGGTTCTCAAGGAGCAGGTCAACTGGCAAATGACTAACAGAATACCTTTATTACAAAATTTCTGAGAAAAGACTGAGACCGGACCCTTACCTAAGCAGACACAAAAATTATCTCAAAAAGACCTAAACATGAGAGAGAAAACGGTAAGACTCTCAGCAGAGAACACAGAGGGAGAGCATCAGGACAGTGGATCTGTCAACAGCTCCTTAGATATGAGAACAAAAACACAGCAACAGAAGAGAAAATAGACCAATTCGACTGTATCAAAATTATAAACTTCTGTGTTTCTAGGAAAAAAAAACTCTTTGAAATTATTGGTCTTGGCAACGATTTTTGGATAGGACACCAAAAATGCAAAGCAAAAATAAACAAGCAGAACTGCATCAAACTGAAAGGCTTCTGCAGAACAAAAGAAACGACCAGCAAAATGAAAAGGAGACCAACAGAATGGGAGAAAATGTTTGCAGACTGTCATGTTATAAGGGGTTTATACCCAAAATATATGCAAAACTCATACAACTCAGTAGCCGAAACAAAAAACAAAAACGAAACAAAACAACCCAATTAAAAACTAGAGGACTAGAACACGTATTTTTCCAAAGAAGACATACAAATGGCCAACAGACACATGAAAAGAGGCTCCACATCACTCATCAGGGAAATGCAAATCAAAACCACAATGAGATACGATCTCACACCTGTCAGAATGGCTAGAATAAAAAAAAAAAAAAAAGGGATCAGCGTTGGTGAGGATGTGGAGAAAAGGCAACGCTAACTGGGGCGGCCACTGTGCACAACAACATGGAGGTTCCTCAAAAAATTAAAAATAGAAACACGTGATCCAGCAATTCCCCTCTGGGCATTTATCCAAAGGAAATGAAGTCGCTATCTTGAAGAGACATCTGCACCCCACGTTCACAGCAGCGCTATTTACAATAGCCAAAACATGGAAACAACCTAAGCGTCCACACCAAGAGATGAACGGAGAAAGACGACTGGTGTATATACATAATAGACTATTATTTAGCCATAAAAAAGGGAAATCTTGCTTTTGTGGCAATATACATAGACCTTGAGAACCTTGAGCATAATGCTAAGTAAAATCAGTCAGAGAAAGACAAACACTGTGTATTCTCACTCATATGTAGAATCCAAAAAAGCCAACCTTGCAGAAACAGAGCAGAATGGCGGTTGCCAGCACTGGGGGTGGGGGACGGAGGGAGATGTTGGTCAGAGGGCACAGACTTCCAGCTGTAAGATGAATAAGTTCTGGCATCTAATGTACAGAATGGTAACTATAATCAACAATACTGTATTACACACTTGAACGTGGCTGAGGCACCCGGCTGGCTCAGTCGGTGGAGTGTGCGACTCCCGATCTCGGGGTCATGAGTTTAAGCCCCATGCTGGGTGCAGAGTTTACTTCAAAAAGAAAAAAGGAAAAAAAGAAAGGTGTTAAGAGAGTAGATCCTGGGGTGCCCGGGTGGCTCAGTCAGCTGACCACCTGATTTCAGCTCAGGTCACGATCTCACGATTCGGGAGTTCGAGCCCCACAGGCTCGCTGCTGTCAGCACAGAGCCTGCTTCGGATCCTCTGACCTCCTCTCTCTCTCCCCCTCCCCTACTCATGCTCTCCCTCTCCCTCAAAAATAAATAAACATTAAAAAAAAAAGTAGATCTTAAATGTTACCTCCACCAAAAAAAGAAATAAATAAATAATGTGAAGGGATGGAAGCATTAATGAACCTTACTGTGGTACTTATATCACAACATATAAGTGTGTTAAGTCATCACATTGTACATCTTAAATAGGTTATATGTCAATAATACCTCAATAAAGCTGAAAAAATGAAATTTTTTAAATAGTTCTGTTTCAAATAACATAATCAACAGAGTAAGAAGGTAACCCATGCAATGGGAGAAAATATTTGTGAATCAGATATCCAATAAGGAACTTGCATCCAGAATATATAAAGAATGCTTACAACTCAAAAAAAAAATTTTTTTTACGGGGCAACGTAATTGAACAGACATCTCTCCAAAGGACATCTATAGATGCCCCATAAGCACATGAGAAGATATTCAATGTTATTAATCATTAGGGAAATGAAAATCAAAAGCAAAATGAGACACAACTTCACAACCATTAGGACAGCTGCTTTTAAAAACAAAACAAAACAACACAGGGCACCTGGGCAGCTCAGTCACTTGAGCATCCGACTCTTGATTTCGGCCAGGTCGTGCTCTCCCAGTTTGTGAGATCGAGCCCCACGTCGGGCTCTGCACTGAGCCTGGAGCCTGCTTGGGATTCTCTCTCTCCCTCTCTCCCTGCCCCTCCCCAGCTCGTGCTCGTGTACTCGCTCTCTCTCAAAATAAATGAAAAACAAAAAAACAGAAACAATTGTTGGCAAGGACAGGGAGAAACTGGAACCCTGTGCACTGTCGGCGGGTATGTGAAATGGTGCAGCCGCTGTGGAAAACAGTATAGAGGGTCCTCACAAAATTCAACACAGAATCACATGACCCAGCAATTCCACTTCTGGGGATACACCCAAAAGAACTGAAAGCAGGGACTCAAACAGATATTCGTACAACCATGTTCACAGCAGCATTATTGGCAATAGCTGAAACACAGAAGCAATTCAGGGTCCACCAACAGGTAAATGCATAAGCGAAATGTGGCCTGTACATACAGCGGAGAATTATTCAGCCTTAAAATGGAAGAAAAGTCTGCAATGTGCTAAAACATGGATGAACTGAGAGCACGATACTGAGTGAAATAAGACAGGTACAAGAAAGAAGGGAAAGCAGACCCCTACTGCTGCCCAGGACAGCGATTCTAACAAAGCAAAGGTGGCAAAAGGAACAGCCAATCGGTCACCACTGCTTCCCAAAGGAAGGGTGAGGCATCCTTCCACTCTGGCAAAGTCCAGTGTCGAGAGGAGGAAGAAAACCCCACATCAGATGGGTAGTCACACATATAAGCAGCTAGGAGCGGTTAAGGGAATACAAAAGCCAGGAAAATGAAAACTGAGCTGCCACTCTTTTTCCAGTCAAGATGGAACAACAGAGACCAGACTTACTGTCCAAATAGCCACAAACTGGGCAAAACAGACGTCTGCAAAACACTGGACACGAGGCAGTAAAGGACAGGGATCTCTAGGAGACGCAATACAGGTGAAGTGAGCCCCAAACTGCCCCAGGTTCGGCCTGGAGTTTCCAGGGTGCAGAAAATGAAGTGAGAACCAGGCCAAGCCCCCAGAAACCCACAGTGGGGAAGACAGAGCTGGGTCTAGGACACGAGGCGGCTGGCGTTTGCAGGACAAAGCAAGCACCGATCACAAGACCGGGCAAAGAACCACCGAAAAAGGTAAGCATTCACAGGGTGCAGCATTCCCAAAGGGCCAGGAGCAGTGTCTTCCTTTCAGCCAGAATGGGAAACCTCGAAATTCACAGGGCTTTAGGTGAACATTGCTTCAGCAGTGGGGAGTAACTAGCCCAGGCTGAGCAATGCTCCCACCTAACTCATCTTAAAAGCAAGATCTAAAAAGATCACACTGTTTACAAGTTACTTAACCACATCCCCAGAACAAAGCTCACAAATATTTATAGAAACTTAAAAATATTCAGCAGATAGCAAGGTAAAACTCACAATGTCTGACATCCACTCAAAAATTACCAAGCATGTAAAGAAACAGGAAAATGTGATCTATAATGAAGAGACAAATAGACCAACTGGAAAAAAAAAACAAAAAAAAATTGGAACCAACATGAATGTTAGAACTGACAAGGGCCTCAAAACAGTTATTATAACTATATTCCATTTGTTCAAAAGTTAGGTTGGGATACAGAAAATTATATACATATTTTTAGACTCTACTCCCTCCCAAAAAAACCATCTAGGCATAAAAATCACAACATCTGAGATGAAAAATGAATATATGGATGGGGTTAATATCAGATTAGATGAAGAAGAAAAGATTAGGAAACTTGAAGACATAGGAAGAGAAATTGCAAAATATAAAAGAAAAGAGAATTTTTTTAAAAAATAAAAAAATAAAAATTAAAAAAAATAAAAATAAATAAATAAATAATTTTTAAAAATAAAAATAAATTTAAAAAAAAAGAGAAAAGAATTTTTTAAATCAACCGAGCATTAGTAAGCTGTGGAACAACTTCAAAGCACATAATATTTGTGTGATTAGAGTCCCTGAATTTCAGGGTTGGGGGAAGGCAGAAAAAAATTGCTGGAGGAAAAAAAGGGCCAAAATCTTCCCAAATTTTATGGAAACGTTAAGTCATAAATCTAAGAAGTGCAACGGATCCCAAGCACAAGAAACATAAAGAAAACCACACCAGGGCACAACATAATCAGACTTCTCACCAAAACCAGTAATAAGAAGAAAATTATAAAGGCAGCAAGAAAAAAGGATATATTACATACAGAGGAACAAAGAAGAATAATGTCAAGTTGCTCATCAGTAGAAGACAAGACAGCAAGGGAGCAACGTCTTGAACAGACTGAAAAAAAAACGTGTCAGCTTGGAATTTTATACCTAAGGAAACTATTGTTCAACATGAAGGCAGATAATGAAGATTTTTTTTTTCACATTTAACAGCTTAAAAAGGCCGGTGGCTTCGGGTCCCTCCACTACCGTGAAGAGTCCTTGTGGCTCCTTGTTGACCTAACATAGTGAATGCAGTTAGCCCAGGAGGCTAGCCCAACCCGCTACAAGGGTCATTCCCACCTACTAGGGTTGCCGGGACCTCTTGCCCTCCTTCACCAGATTTTCAGCTACTGATGTTACAAACAATAAAATAATGGAGCATAGAGTTGAGGAAAAGACTTAAACCAGATTTCTCTTCAATCAGTTAAAAAATATGGATCCTGAATCACAGGGACCACAGATTATCAAAGTGACACCTCTTCAACAAATGTTTGCCTCTCGTGCTGGAGCTATCCTGACATCACTAATGGTAATTCCTCTGGATGTTGTGAAGTTTCAACTCCAAGCCCAATGCAACCCATTCTCCAAAGGAAAATGTTTTGTGTAGAGTAATGGACTTATGGATCGTTTATGTGTTTGTGAAGCGGAAGGCAACAAAGCATGGTATAAGAAGCCAGGACGTTCCCATCGGATGCCTTTTTGAAAACCATTCGAAATGAGGGCATTAAATCCCTGTGGAGTGGCTTTCCCCCTACTTTAGTGATGGCAGTTCCTGCCACAGTCATTTAGTTTACCTGCTATGATCAATTAACTAATTTTCTGAAATCAAAATTAGGAGAAAATAAAAGTCATATACCAACTGTTGCTGGAATTGTTGCCAGATCACTGTACTGGTATAATTATGAAGTCTTAAAGAAGCCGCCGTGTGTGAAATCTAGTTTATATGAACCAACATTCATGATCCACTTTACTTCTGGGGTAGTCTTGGTTATACTTCCGGGGCATCGTCTGGTTATACTTCTGGGGCATCGTCTGGTTTTTCTGCAGCTATCGCAGCTTTGCCCTTTGACGTGGCAAAAACACAAAAGCAGACACAACTTTGGATATGTGAATGTCATAAAATTTCTCTGCCTCTGCATATGTCAACGTGAACTATCATGAAGAACGCTGTTGCTAAGAATGGGTTTGCAGGATTATTTACAGGACTCATTCCCCGTTTAATTAAAACTCTTCCTTGGGGCGCCTGGGTGGCGCAGTCGGTTAAGCGTCCGACTTCAGCCAGGTCACGATCTCGCGGTCTGTGAGTTCGAGCCCCGCGTCAGGCTCTGGGCTGATGGCTCGGAGCCTGGAGCCTGTTTCCGATTCTGTGTCTCCCTCTCTCTCTGCCCCTCCCCCGTTCATGCTCTGTCTCTCTCTGTCCCAAAAATAAAATAAAAAACGTTGAAAAAAAAAAAAAATTAAAAAAAAAAAAAACTCTTCCTGCCTGGGCCATTATGATCAACACCTATGAATCTGGGAAGGCTTTTCCCAGAAGCAAAATGCTCTAAGACAGCAATACTAGTGATGCTGTTTCAACCTGAAATAACAACCAAAGCCAAATAATAAGTTGGAGACTCTTAGGCAAGAACTCTTTCACCATTATCTTGAAATGATTTTATTATTTTCTATTTTATAATTTAAATAAGTAGTAATTTCTACTTTGCCTCTAAATCATAATCCTAATTAAAAATAAATTTTGTTACTCTAATTTTTGAGATATTGAGAACGGTATTCCAGAAATCACAACCATTAAATGTTCTCGTAAAGAAAAGAAAAATTATTCCTTAGCGCTGAAAGCAATAATCTGAGAGTTTCATAACTGAGAATGTTTCGGATATATCATAATACTTTGAATTGTGTGCTGAATGATGTAGAGAGTCTGGAAGAAAAATGCCCAAGTCTTTTATGCACACTTACATCATATACATAGATATTTAGGTATTTCAGCAAAGTATATAATAGATAGCAGGCTTTAAATAACATTATTCGCATTTACCAAATAATACCTATTAGATACCTTCTTTAATTCAAATGCATTAGTTTTTTTGTTTTGTTTTGTTTTTTAACTTCCTGTTGCTATTTTAAGGCTTCACCAGAGTTAGGATTTCTTCACTCAAAGGTATGGCTATTTTATATCTTTATGAACCAAAATTAACTGTTTATATGATACAGATATTTTTGATAATTAAAGACTCTGTATAATGTTAAACGAAGTCCTTTGGACAGAAGGAAAGCGACACCAGATGGAAATACAGATCTAACATCTTCAGTTTAGATATGGTAACTAAATGGATTGGGGCACCTGGGTGGCTCAGTCGGTTAAGCATCTGACTTCAGCTCAGGTCATGATCTCACAGTTCATGAGTTCGAGCCCCATGCTGGGTTCTGTGCTAACAGTTCAGAGCCTGGAGCCTGCTTCAGATTCTGTCTGTCTGTCTCTCTCTCTCTCTCTCTCTCTCTCTCTCCCCACTCCCCTGCTCACATTCTGTCCCTCTCTCTCTCAAAAATAAATAAACATTAAAAAAAAATTTTTTTAAGATATGGTAACTAAATGGGTAAATGTATTTGATTTTTCTTCTTATAACTTAAATCTCTTTGATACACAATTGACTATCAAACAAATTTAAGAAACAGTAGCGTTTTAGCATATATAAAGCTAAATACGCCAAACAATCACAGGGACAGGAGGGGTCAGTGACGCCCTGAAGGTGAGGTTCTCAGCAGCATGTGCAGGTGGCAGGACGTCACTTGAGGCAGACAAAGGTAAAGGTGGACCATAAACCCACAGCAAATGCCCATCAACACGTGAATAAAGAAAGAAAACTTAAAATTAGGAAAGAGAGGGGCACCTGAGTGGCTCAGTCAGTTAAGTGTCTGACTCTTGATTTTGGCTCAGGTCATGATGTCACGGTTCGTGAGATCAAGCACCACATTGGGCTCTGAGCTGACACTGTGAAGCCTGCTTAGGATTTTCTCTCTCCCAATCTCTCTGCCTCTCTCCCACTCGTGCTTGATCACTCTCTAAATAAATAATGTTTTAAAAAATTAGGGGGCACCTGGGTGGTTCAGTCAGTCGAGCATCTGACTCTTGATTTTGGCTTAGGTCATGATCTCAGGGTCATGGGATCAAGCCCCATCAGGCTCCACACTGAGCAGAGAGCCTGCTTAAGATTCTCTCTCTCCCTCCACCCCTCTCCCCCACTTGCATGGTCTCTCAAATAATAGATAGATAGGTAGATAGTAGATAGATAGATAGATAAATGTGTTAGAAGGAGAACTCAAAAAGAAATTAGGAAAGAGAAATTAGAATATATCTTGAACCGACTGAAACAAAAAAGCTACATCCAAGTTGAATGCAGTGCTGGGAAAGACTCGCGGCCGCACGCATGGTCCTCGATGCCCGCACTGGAGGGCAAGCACACTGGGGGGTGAGCAGCGAACAAAGTAAACCCAGAGGAAACAGATAAAGGGAAATAAGAAGGATAACAGAAACCAATATACAGAAAACAGAAAAATAGAGAAAATCAATGAAACCAAAGCTGGTGCTTGGAAAAGATCAATAAAATGGATCAACCTCCAGCCAGAATGATTAGGAAAAACAGAAAAGGTGTGAATGTGCTCCCAATGAAAAAGGTAATACACATGACCCCATATCCATTAAGACGCTGAATTTGAATTAAAAACTTCCCACAAAGATAACGTCAGGCACAGAGGGCTTTCCTAGGGAATTTTATCAAATATTTGAAGAAGAAAAAATAACAATTCTCCAAAAACTCATCTAGTAAATTGAAAAGTATGGGATAATTCCCAACTCATTCCATGAAGCCAGCACTGCTCTGACACAAAAACCAGATAGAGGTGCTACAAGAAAACTACAGACCAATATCACTCATGATCATAGATGTAAAAACTCTGAACAGACTTCAGCAAATAAAATCTAACAATATATAAGAGGGTTAGTATATCATGACCAAGTAGGGTTTATCCCAGGAATGCAAGGCTGTGCCAATGTCCATAAATCAACCAATGTAATGCACTATATCATACTAAACTAAAAAAGAAAAACACAGGATCACATCAGCAGATGTAGAAAAAAAGCATCTGACAAAATTCAACATTCGGTCCTGATAAAAATCCTCAACAACTGAAGAATAAAAGGGAACATCCCCAACCTGTGAAAAAAACAACCCCACACAGAACCTGCAGGCAACAATCGTCCTCGTGGGGAGCAGCGAATGCCCTTCCCTAAGATCAGACACAGGGCAAGTGCATGCACCACCTTCTGCCCGACGCCACACCCGCCTCACTGTGGCGAGTAAGCAAGAGAAAAGAGACAGAAATTTAGAAAACAATACCATATATGATACCCTCAAAAAGTATGAAATACTTAGGGATAAATCTGACAATGTGCAATACCAGTACGTGAAGACTGGGAGGGAAGCAGTGGTGACATTTTAAAAAACGTAAATAAACGGAGACACACACAGTGCTCACGTCCAGAAGTCTCAATGTTGTATGTGTAAGAGTTCCCAGAGCATCCCCAGGCCTGACGATTGTTCTAGAAGGACTCACCCAGGATGAGCTTAATTCCTCCAGCAAAGAACTATCGACAACGTGTGAAACGTTGTCGACCAAGGAAGCTCATTAGAGACTCAAGGCCCGGAGTTTTCATTGGGTGCTGGCCATGTAGACGCTCTCTGCCTGGCACATACCAAAATCCCAGACTTCCAGAAGGGAAGCAGGTGTTCAGTGTCTACCATGTCGGGCCAACAGTCCCGGCACAGAGAGCCACTCCACCGGTTCTGGGAATGAAGCAAAGTCTCCTACAATGCAAGTTCCCGGACACCAGCCAGGGGCCAGCTTTGCAAGCAGGCCTCTCCAGAGACCACCGTTATGAGCCTGCTGTGTTAACACTTTCTGCATAATCGTAATTTTACCCAAACTAATCTAAGATCCAAGATAATCCTAATCAAAATCCTAGCATGTTTTTTGTAGAAATTGACAGATTGATTCTAAAAGCCATACAGAAACGCACAGCGTCTAGAGCAAAGTTGGAAGACTAACGCTGCCCGATCCGAAGACTTATTAGCAGGCAACAGTAATCAGGACATGTGGCAGTGCCCAGGGCTAGAGAAGCAAATCAGTGCAACAGAACAGAGTTCCCCCCACCACAGAAGCTCATCCTCGACAAGCACACAAAGGCAACTTGGTGGAGAAAAGATAGTCTTTGGACAACCATACGCAAGAACAAAGCTGGGCCTGTGCCCACATCATAAACAAAATTAACCCAAAGTGGATCACAGATCTGAATGTAAAACCTGAAACTACAGTCGTACAAACATCTCCGCTAGGACACCAAAAGCACAATCCCACAAAAGAGCAGACTGATAAAGCAGACTTCTTAAAAGCTGAAAGACTTCTGCTCGCCAAAGGTAATGTTAAGGGAACAAAAAGAGCACCGACCGAAAATACTGCCGACCACACGTCTGACAGAGGACCTACGTGCAAACTAATGAAACTCAAAACTCAGGACGAACGATTTTTGAGTTGGCAGACGTGGACACTTTACCGTGAAAACACAGGATGACAGACAAGCACAGGACAAGATGCTCAACATCCTTCGTGAGACGAAGACCACAATGAGATTGCCACTACCCACCACAGACGACTGAAACCAAAGACAGGTTCACACGGTGTAGACGAGGGGGTGGGACAGCAGGAACCCACACACTGCTGGGGAGACAGCGGACGGTTTCTTAAAAAGTTAAACATGCACTTACCACAGGATCCAGCCCGTGCACTCCTAGGTACACACCCGAGAAAAGAAAGCATACGTTCACATAGAGACCTGTACCCACATGGCCACGGCAGCTTCATCTGTAACAGCCAAAAACTGGAAGTGACCTAAATGTCCACCCCCAGTGAATAAGCAGAAAAACGGCAGTACAATCAAGATGGACTAACGAGGAAGGACCCACTGACGCGCGCTGCAATGTGGACAAATTTCAGGATAATTCTGCCGCGTGAAAGAAGGCAGACAAAACAGAGTACACACCATGTGATTTCATTTACGCCCAATTCTAGTAAAGGCGACGAATGTGTAGTGATGGAGAGCAGACGGGAGCTGCCTGCTTGGGGGGGTGGGGTTACAAAGAGGAAATTTTGGGGGGTGAGAAGCACGTTGTCTCAGATCACGGGTGAAGGTTTCATGGTGAACACGTGTCTAAACCTACCCAAACCGCACACTTTAAACACGTGTTCACCTTGCACTGATCACACCGCAGAAAAGCTGCGAAAAGCCAGCTGGGCTGCCCGAAGCTCAGGGAGAAGGTTCCAGGGGCCGGGGGCGCACCAGAGCCACACAACCAGGACAACAGGGCCCCCCAGTCCTCAGGCACCGCGGCGGGGCGCCGTCCGTCCGTGACAGCAGCCCCAAGCCTCCTGAGCCCTGCCCATGGTCAACCGAATATGACGGCAGTTTTCCCCGAAGCTTTGCCGAAGCTTTATCCCCCTCCGAGATGAGACCCAGGCTACTGCCGGGTCCCAGGCCTTACCTCCCCAGGTCACGGCACTTTCCTTGGGTGGCTGGACAGACACGCTCCAGCCCGCGGGGGACCCGAGCCCACAGGCGCCCCTCGCATGCACCCTGCCATGTGAGCCTGCCCCCTCTGCTCCCCGCGGCGAGCGCCTGCGGGCTGGAGCGCTGTGTGGGGGCCCATGTCGTTCCCACAGCGACAGTGACGTGATGGTGATGGTGACACCCACCCCAGGCCACACAGCCACCCGAGGGAGCCCAGCAGCATCACCTCCACAGCCTAGGACTTTCAAGTTTGCTGCTCTCCTGCCGCCATGGGGCTCTTAGGAGCCACGTTCCCCGGACCACAGGACACACGTCCACCTCTCTGGGAAACAGCCATCAGAGCCTCTGGGCTCACATTCCTTGTCCCTCACACACGGGGGACCTCGCCTTTTCTGTGGGACCATTTCCTAACCTGGAGTTACACGGGGAAGCATCATGGCCCAGGCACACGTCCCCTCTGGTAAGGCAGCGGGTCCTCTGAACAACTCAGACATCTGCAGGGACAGCCGAGGACACGGAGGGCTTCCCGGTTTTCCCTGACTCCGGCCTCTGTGCTCACGGGCAGAGCACTCAAAAAGCGTGTCCACAGAGCACATAACAGGGACACATGAGAAGCAGCCCAGGGTGGCCCCTGGCCCCGAGGACACCGCCCCTGACGCCGCTCCCATCACCACACCCCCTCTGCGCACCTGGCCCCCAGTAGCACCATGCTTCCTGATTCTTCCCCAACAAGAAATTCTGGAGAGGGTGCCTGCACCCCTAGAGCCCGGCGTCCTTCCCCACACACAGTGCAGGAGGGGACTGCCCCACACGGACCTGGGGACCCTGCATGACAATCCTCACCAGTGACAAGTCTCTGCCAACAGCACCCAGGAGGTACTTCAGCGCAGAACCCCGATTACCAAGGGCTGTCCCAGATCCTTCTGCGCACAAACGTTTTTAACAAGGAAAACGACACTCGAAGGACACAGCGGTCTCTTCTTAGATTAAGGCTGGATTTTCCATAAAGCCTCCTTTTTCAACAGAACTGCAGCTCTGAAGGTTTCCACAGATCTCAGCCCATGTGCAGACCAGCTTGCCTGCGCTAAACTTTGCAGATTAGCAGCCCCCCGGCAGGACTGGCTTACTTTGCCTGCACCTGTACCACCAGATGAAGGCAGAGGGATCTAATTTCCATCTGCAGCAGAAGCGACCTGAGAAGGACCGTTTCTAAACCCGACCAGTAATTTTACCCAAGAGTGTGTGACAAACACGCTTTTGAATGTCGTTAAGGAAACAAAACAAAACAGCCGAAGCTTGAAGGAACATAAAAATAGCACCCACGGAAGCCGCGATGAGGGCAGCGGCCCCGGGCACTAGTACACCCAGCATCGTGTGCACAGTGCACACAAGCCGACCTGGAGGTCTGGTAGCGCCCTGGTGCTCTCGCCACAGCGTCACCCACCTGCAAACACACGAACCGCTCGGTGGCAAAGGGCTCCGCCGCAGAGCCTCAATCACGGGCACGCGGCAAGGCCCAGCAGGGCCAGCCCGATGGCCACGTGTGTCAGCCCCTCCCGGGCCAAAGCTCCCGCAAAGGGCAAGGGGAGTGGGGTGTGCACAGAGCGCCAAGCTCTGGGGCTCATCAGGCCCTTGGGCCCGACTCCCCAATGAGGGACCTGAGGCCAGAGGGGCCTCGTCCACTGCCTCTGCCTTCTGGATTCCAGAAGTTAGCAAAGCCTCCTTTGGGCGTGTCCTCAGCACTCCTCAGTGTGACAGCCGTCACCAGGGGACCCCAGAGAGCAGCTCAGTCTCCACCACCTGACCCCTCGTGGCACCGAGCCGGTCCCAAGGCAGTTATCCTGAGACCCCGGGGAAGACTGAGGGCTGCTGCCGGGGAAAACGCACACATCCCGGGTTTATCTCCTAAGACAGCAGCACCAATAAAAACTGAACACTTTTAACGATCTATAAAATAAACATCATTCAGCATTCCCAGGACAGTTGAAGAAGAAATATTCCTTCTGAATATATATGATTTACAATAAAATGACAACACAATTTAGAAAACGACCTAAATAGACATTTTCCCAAGGACAACGC